>NC_088684.1:21050831-21358664 GCF_028017835.1 Emys orbicularis
TTAAGGGTGGTTTTTTCTTTCTATTTGTCATCTTAATACTTCTCAGTTTGCCTTCTTACCTATAAGCAGCTATACTTATAAAAAGATAAAAGCATGTAGGTGAAAATTACATTCATTTTCTTTTATATAACCAAGAACAAAAGTCATAAATGTTTGATCACCCACTCCCTTCTACTATGGTAATGGAAAGCAAGGAGGTACATTTCATGTTAAAGAGGTGTCATTCTCACAAGCAAGAACAATAAGGATGAGGGATTCCAACACCAATATTCTGAAAGAGATGACCTTTGTAGGACCCACACAAGTTAGCCTCAATTATGTGTATAAAATAGAAAGGAAATACAAATCTGTGAATTCCTTCTATTAGTAGTAGTGTTGTAGTAGCGTCCAGGAGTCCCTGTCATGGACCAGAACTTTTGTGGTGTCCAGAGCAAAACTTGAACTGAATCTGCAGGTGGAATTATAGCCCCAAAGTGTGAAATTGTCCTATTTTTGTTTGTTTGTTTGTTTGTTTTATAGACTATCAAATTCCTAAATTGCTCACAAATGGAACTCACAAGTGACTTTGATAGACACTTCAGTATTGAACCTGCACACCCATATTCAGCTGATATTCCATTGAAATAAGTGGCACCTTAAGACATGTAGGTATTTTCTGCTGCCCAAAAGATATCTGCCAGACACCCGCCCCAGTCATTCAGAAGCACCAAAAACACATGGAAGCTGCTGGACTGCAAGCCTTTGCAACTGTCATCCCCGACTTAGCCATAAAAGGGGCTGAATAGAAAAAAAAAGTAATGCAAGTGTAATGAAGACGCATAGGGTGGGGTAATCAGCAAGGCTTGAATCCAGAATCTCTGGGTCTGAAGACATGAGTCTCTACAATCTGAGCTAAATGATCAGGTCCATTAGCTCATAAGCAGTAGCAGACTTAAACCTCAGTGTTGTCCGGCTACTGAAGAACGGAGCCACACTGGTATCAATATGCATTTCACAAGCTCCCTCACAGCAATATCCTTCAAGCCTGACCAGAAGTGATCACCTCTAGGGCTAAAAATGTAGTTTGTTCTCCACCCCATTAGCCTTTGACCTCTTTGCTAACTGTGCCAACAATGTGCCTGTTGTGATGGCGGGTGTGTGACGTGGCCATCTCCTGTTCGTTCGCCCATATGGCCCACTCTCCCCATCCCTGCGCTGCTGCCGGCCAGCGGAGGACACAGCTGGTCAGACTGTGGCTACAGAAGCAGCTGTCCGGGGACACATTGCACCCCGCAGCCTAGCCCAACCACCTGCTGCCTGCTAGGGGGCCCTGCGCTGGGGAGCAGGCCGTGGTCCGCCTATTGACTACCCCGAGCGAGAAGATAGACCTTTTCCTATCTCTGTCACTGACTTGCTGAAGGGCATTGAGAAAAGTCACTTTTCCTCTGTTTACCTGTGTTGAACAGGTGCTCACAAGTAAGTATAATAAAATAGATACCATAATACCAACCTCCCAGATGCTATGAGGATTAATCACTATTTCTGTAGCAATTGGATATCCTGGAAGAAAGGCTCACTGGCATTGCAAAGGCTCATTATATTTATATCACATCCTCCTCCATGGTTAATAGATGTATCAAAGTTCTATGCTACATACCAAAGTCTGCTTTTAGTTAACTAAAAATTGTTGACGGTCAGGGCACTGCCTGTTTGTGTCACTGTCTGGAAATGAAGAGGAAGAAGAATAATCACGACATTTAGTTCTCTCGCTGCAGTTTTCAAACGGTGTTCTCCCTCCAACCTACAGCCCCTGATCCTGCCAACACTTACTCTCTTGATTCATCTCAATGAGACTGTGGTGTGAATACAGATTCCTTTATAGGTCAGGCTCCCTTTATACATGGGTTAAGTAGATCTGTGTCCAATTCCATCAAGGCAAATGGTTAATGATGAGCTACTTTCAAGGGCTATTTGATCAGTATATGCTTAGGCATGTAAATGCATGTGAGCAAAATCTTGTATCATCTTCAGAAGTGCAACAGAAGGGTCTCACCACCATAAAGTATTGGTTATGTTTTTGTGCATGCAACTCCACTCTGCATGCTGATGTGTCAAATTCCTTGAAGTGTGCATATGCACTGACTGCATTTAGGATCGCAATGTGTACCTCCTATAAAATAAAAATGCACTTACACACTTAACAGATGGTTAAGCCCCAGGCTTGACTACTTCACTTTCCTTTTTACTCAGCAATTAGGGTACAGTACTAAGGGTCACCCATGGAAAAAATAACCCAGCATGCATTTATCCATTTTACCCATTCAGCATGTGCATCTATTTGGAAATTAGCCCAGTAAAGGTCTGATGACATAATCCATATAAAAAGGCTCTTATTTTTCAGAGATGGAAAAAGAAACTGATCTCCTAAAGACCTTGGCTTGGGGCTGGGATTGTCAAAGGAACAGGAATTCCTTATGTGCCATTGAAAATGTCAGTTTTAATTCTTATTTTTCACTTAGGCTGTAATGGTGGAATAGGTAACAGATTTCACCCCGTTAAATGATAGCCATCTATGAAGTTTAGGCAAGACGCTGAAAGGGTTTACCTCTATATCAGCATTATCCATGCAATGCATGGGGTATTTCTCAGTGCAGGTCCATTGATGTTAGCAGAAATCTTGCAGATGGCTTTAACAATTCACCCCTCAATATCTTGAACATATCTGACAACAGTGAATTTTGCATACCATGGACTATTTGACTCCAAAATAAAGGAAACAAATTCACTGAACTGGGCTTCATGTTTAAAGCACAGCAACTCTGCATCTGCGTAATCCTTATTTCCATCATTACAGAGCATACACTGCATTTGTGGCAGTAGAGGAGCGTGAGTATCTTGCAATGTCGTTAGGCGCTGCTGTCATCTGCAATATGTCCTACTATAAATGCAAGCGAGAGCTCGCACTTGCTTGAAACCCAATTTAGATCATGGAGTTTTAGTATTCCATTCCAAAAACTTACCGAAATCTATTGCAACAAGAGACTGTTTCAAGGAGGAATTATAGGTAGCAGGTCTTTGGTGGGTGGCTGTGTTGCCCATCTGTGAATTCCCGTTGCTGTGCATAATTAGGAAGTATTTACATATGCTATTGCATCTTACTGTTCAGGGGCACTCTGAGCATGCCAAGCTACAGTATCATAAATTGTATTGTAAAAGCAGATGGAGGTACTTGCTCAGTTAAAACTTACAGTTAGGCATAATTAGAGCTGCCTGGGTAAAATACTCTCTATTCCTCTAACAACTTATCAAGTTATTTATATTGCACAGCAATTCAGATGAGACCCCTTTTGAAATGTGTTACCAATAAGCATTTTTATGCTGTATTTCACAGGCGGCTCAGCCATGATACTTGTGAGCACAATTTCCAACCTCTGTCCAAACGCAGCAGACACCTTTCATTTTCCTCCCTTATTTGGACTTCTGTTATAATAATGATCATCATGTGCACTTCTACAGCATCTTTCATTCAAGGATCTCAAAGCACTTTCCTAACATTAATCATTTAATGAAGCAGCACAAAGCTCCACTGAGATAATGTTACCCTCATTTTCTTTTGGGGGAAACTAAAGCACAGAGAGATTCAGGTCAAGATATCCAAAAGCTTCCAGGAACTTGGGGTGTTTCCATTTTGTATTGTTGTTGCTCAACTTGACACCTATAGCCTGATTTTCAAAAGTGACGAGCAACCACAACTCCAAGTCACTGGAAGCTATGGGTGTTCAACGCTCTGAACATAAGGGTCTAGGGCAGAGGTGGGTAAACTACGGGCCACATCGGCCCGCGGGACCGTCCTTCCCGGCCCCTGAGCTCCTAGCCGGACAGCTAGCCCCTGGCCCCTCCCCTGCTGTCCCTCCTCCCCCGCAGCCACGCCGCCGTGCAGGCAGCGCTCTGGGCGGTGGGGCTGCGTGCTCATGCAGGGCAGTGCGGCAGCATGTTTGGCTCCGGCCAGGAGGCGCAGCTCCAGACATGGTGCTCTGAGTGGCATGGTAAGGGGGTCGGGGGGTTGGATATGGGGCAGGGGGTCCTGGGGGGAAGTCAGGGGACAGGGGGTGGTTGGATGGGGCAGAGGTTGGGGGGGGCAGGGGATGGGGAACGGGGGGATTGGATAGGGGGTGGGATCCTGGGGGGCCTGTCAGGGAGCGGGGGTGTGGATGGGGGCAGGACAGTCAGGGACAGGGAGCAGGGGGGTTGGATAGGGGGTGGGGTCCCGGGGGGCGGTTAGGGGCGGGGATCCCGGGAAGGGACAGTCAGGGGACAAGGAGCAGGGGCGGGGTTGGATGGGTGGGGGGTTCTGAGTGGGGCAGTCAGGGGATGGAAAGTGGGAGGGGTCGGATAGGGGGCAGGGGCCAGGCTGTTTGGGGGGCACAGCCTTCCCTACCCAGCCCTCCATACACTTTCGCACCCCGATGTGCCCCTCAGCCCAAAAAGTTTGCCCACCCCTGGTCTAGGGGACTCAAGTAAGGTACCCACATCTGGAGGTACCCCAAATAAGTTGACACTTTTTGAAATTTTGATCTAATGTGACTTGCTCTAGTCAAGCAAATCCTTGGCAGAACTGGGTATAGAAGCCTAGAGTCTTGACTCCCAATCTCATCCTTTAACTAGTGGACACAGTCTCTTCCTTTAAAAAAAAAAGCTTCAGCTAAGTAAAACATTTCTAAAATTGCCAGGAAAACCAAGTAACTGAAATATATAATAAGCCCGCATGGAGCTATCATCGCATCCTCCTGATAATCATGTGCTTCCTATGTCCCTGGGGTGATCACCTGTGACTTGTTAGGAAGTCACTTAGCACAGAATGGGAGAACTGCCAGGATCAAATCTAGCCTTGCATCTTTGTTTCCTGAATGTGACTTTTTCAGAAAGTTTTGTTAAACACTTTACTACGCTATTAGCAGGTAAACACACATATTGTAACAGGTTCCTGTCCTGGCTGGGGCAGGACGAGAGACACAACTCTAAAAGGATTGTGGCTTTCCCCATTTGGGAAGTGCACAATGCAGTGGCAAAATCTGCAGATGACACAAAATGATCTCATCAACAATGGAGAGGGTTATGTGACGAATTAGGCGGACACAGCAAAGCTAAGCAATTGGGCAAAACAACAGCAGCTGTAATCAAGAGTAAGGTGACACACACTGGAAGGAATAATTTGAACTTGCTATGTGGAAACTTGAAAGCATTCATCTACAAATAAGGAGACCATGAGGTCCTGTGACAGTATTTTCTGCTATTTCAAATATGGCAATTATTCACTGAAATCACTCCCTTGAGATACCATCTTTACAGCTCCCAGGGAGTGCCCAGGGACATGGCACTACAATCTGTAGATCTGAGTTCAAATTCTCAGCCCTCTCTTTCCAGTTCGTCTCCTTTATGCAACCGATTAATCTCTGGTTTCAGAGTAGTAGCCGTGTTAGTCTGTATCCGCAAAAAGAACAGGAGTACTTGTGGCACCTTAGAGACTAACAAAACTAATGAAGGCTTATGCTCAAATAAATTTGTCAGTCTCTAAGGTGCCACAAGTACTCCTGTTCTTTTTGCGATTAATCTCTGTGATTCATAGACTTCAAATGTCTGTCAACTTTTCCATCATACGACAAGAGGTAAACTTGCCTTCCTTCAAGAAGTCTTACATCTCCTCTTACTCATCAGTCTTCCTCTTCAGGCAGAATCATCAGTGCAGATATAAATATCTATACTGTGAATTTCCATGACCCTATAGCCTCTGATACTGCCTGTGACTCTTTCAGCCAAGAAATCACCAGCTTAAGACACCTCTATAATGAATCTCTGACCTCATCATCAGCATTTCATTCTATCACATGCCCAATGGCCTCACTGTTGGTAACCACTAACTAGTTGCCTTTAATTTCTCTTTCCCTAGACATGGGATTTCTTCCTATTCTGACCCTCATGAGAGTCAGAACTAGCAAACTATCAGCAAAAATCCCTCTGTTTTCTCTTCTTTTTCTGAAGAATTTACCTCCTTCCCCAATGCAATTTGGTCTTCTCTTCTGCGCTTAACCAACTTATCCCTTCCTCTCACACTCTGCAGCCATCCTTCAGAAGCAAGCACGCCTCGCTGAGCCAGGCATCAGAGCTCAAGAGCTCGAAATGTCACCAAACCCTGCTGAAGGATTTACTTCCTCCTTAATGCTAAGAGTCAATGCTATGAGCTCATATTTGCCCAGTGTTGCCTATTGGTCTCCAGTTACCATGCTAAACTTTCTGCTCCCCCTTTCCCTCAAGACTGCTCTGTTTCTCCTCCTTCTCAGGAACTCCTGCTCTAAGCCTCCCTCCCTTTCCATTTCTAGTCATCCTTCCCTAGGGAAAGGTCGCCTCTCTGATTGATTTGTGGTTTGATTTTTTTTCGTAGCCAGTTTTCCAAAGTCCTGAAATTGTTCCTCCATGTGTTCTTCATCATCTCTCAGCCCTGAGCATGATCCCCTCTGCCTCCTCATCCCCTTCCAAACCACTGGCTGAGGCTGTCCACTGGAGGATCAGACACCTTGCTCTCACAGCTTTACTTACTTACCCACCAACCATTTTCTGGTGTCTGTAATCAACTAGGTAAAGAGGAAAGGGAGTTGTACTGAGCAGCAGATCAGCACTTCACAAGTTTTCTCTCTCTCCCCCACTTCTTCCAAAAAGCATCAGTGACCAAGCAAGAGAAGGGAGCCAAGAAGAAAGCCTCAGAGGAAAAGATTGAAGGTCTTCTTTAAATGCGCAAGGATGGTAGTTATGGACTGAGTGATAACATGTTTACAGAACACCCTCGCTTCACAGGCCACAAGCCATGTATCTCGTATCCTGCTTCATTTACATTCTTCATCCACAACATCAACAGGAACTTTATTATTATCACTCTGGATGTTCATGGAGTTCAGCATTAAGGTTGGTGCTTCCCCACTGTGCTAACCCAGGTATTTCTTACTTCTAGGAAGCCCAGAAGATAATTAGAAGCTGCCTAGAGTAAGGCAATAGACAAAAGGAACAGCTAGCCTATTGCCTGGCAACAGGTAGTTTCAGAAAGTAAGGTCGGAATCTCATCATCTGGGAAGGGCATCTGGGTGGAAGAAAGGGGAAAAGATCTTGTCAGGCAATTGTCTTGGGAGGAGAGAAACTTTCTTAGCAGCCTGTTATTCAGTGATTGCACTTCAAGGTCTTGCTGTACAGTATATAACATTTAAATAATAGCAAACTGGTCTACTTGAGGGTTTCTCTGTTGCAGTAATTAAGACTGGTAGGGCTGAATCTGCTGATAGTTCCACTTACTGATGTGCTGCCAATAGTTTAACAAAGGACAGCCATGAAAAAAGCCCCCCTTAGTTTGCTGCTTAAGAATTCATACAAGTTAAGGCAACATCTAAACCTTATTACTTCTACCTTGGGGAACATGGAGAACTTAACAAAATGAATCCATTCAAGTTCGCTCTGTTTTCTCCACATTCTCCCAGTGTTTAAACTAACGATAATGATACTAATCTCATTTGTAAAGAGCTTTGAGATCTACAGATGAAAAGTGCTACAGAAGGAGCTAGGTATTATTCTTATTATTAAAATTAATATGATCAAAATTATATATGCCGGTGCAAGTCAGTGTAGCTCCATTGAAGACAATGGAGATATGCTGATTTACATCAGTTGACAGTCTGGTCCTCTGTTTTTATCTCCAGGTTTGATAGCCAAGACCGTCTGATTGTTTCTAGAATGAACAATTTTTTACATGAAAACACTAACATTTTTCTATGGCCATTACAGTAGCTTCAAAGCGGAATTTTACAGGAGCTGACACATTTGCAGAAACTTACTTTGTCATTTGTGGATCTTTGATCCTCTGTAAGATGTTTTAAACTAACATCTATTTATTTCATGTAGCTTTGTTGCTCAGGGAGTTAATCTAGAAATGTCATACACTAAAGGGTTACACTGCTTTGAGTTAGAAGACAGTGGGGATGCTATTTGTCTGGATCACAAAGATTAGCACTAATCACCAGAGGGAAAACATTTGGCCATGTATTTAAAACTGGGCTTCATTCAAAGGCAGCACTTCAGTCAGTCTGATTAAAAACATTACAATTCTTAGTATTGTGAATCAATCTGATACAGCCTGCACATGTTAATTGTAGCATGTCATGCAGAGACAACAGTAATAATTATGGGTTATGTCCAGGGAGGAGGAGGCTGTTGTATCACACATCTAAGCTACTTAAAGTCAGTTCACAGCGTGGACCTTTTAAGACAGCCCCATGCTGGGGGTGCAGCCCCCTTCTCCGCCCCCTGCCCCAAAGCATTCTGACTGACTCACCCAGAATGCCTTGGGAGCTTTGAGTGTGGGAAATGTACGCCTTCCATAATCGGTGCTTCCTACAGCAGTGGTCCTGCTTTGTTGGCCAATGCAGACAGAAGGTGGGCCATGATAAGCAGGGAAGAAACTGACAAAAACAATAGAACAGATTAAGACTAACTTTGAGGGAATTGTAAAACTTGTTATTGTCAGTGTAAAGCCATCAGGACTGCGATCCATTTCCTAGACCACTGTACTTTTCAGATGTTATTCTGCCCAAGAAGAATGGAGGGGATTCAATCCTCATCAGCTCTGAAAAGCAAATGATCCTTCTTTCTTAGTTAGGTCTATTCTTATGTAACATCTTCATTAAGGATCTGAAAAGGGGATGAGTTGTTAATCAGCCCTTTAATGAAATTCACTTGATGAACTGGTGTAAAGTGGGAGGTGTTTCTAGTCACAATGATTGCTTCTTGGAGTAGCTAGTCCTGGAACCCACAAGGCGAGAGGCAATTCTTGATTTAATCCTAAATGGCACCCAGGATCTCATCCAAGAGGTGAATATAACTGAATCTCTCACTAACAGTGCCCATAATGTAATTAAATTTAACATCCTTGTAGGGGGGAAATATTAAAGAAATCCACCACAGTAGCATTTAACTTCAAAAAGAGGAACTTTACAAAAATTTGGAGGCTAGTTAATGGAAACCTAAAGGAATAGTAATGGAAACCTAAAGGAATTGTCACAAGAGTGAGATGCCTGCAAGCAGAATGGAAACTATTTTAAAACCTCCATAATAGAGGTTCACACCATATATGTACCCCAAATAAAATTAAAAAAACAGCAAGAGGACAAAAAAAATGCCTCCATAGCTAAACAGAATAAGAGAGGCAGTTAGAGACAAAAAGGCATCCTTTAAACATTTGAAGTCAAATCCTGCTGAAAAAAATTGAAAAAGGAAATAGAAAGGAATAGAATACTCAAGAATAAAAGTATACCTAATTAGGCACACCAAAAAAGAATGTTAAGAGCAACTAACAAAAGACAAAACAAGCAGCAAAAAAATCATCGAAAGTATCGGAAGCAGGAAGCCTGCCAAACAATCACTGGGGCCACTGGATGATTGAGGTGCTAAAGGAACACTCAAGGAAGAGAAAGCTTTTGCAGAGTAGCTAAATTAATTCTTTGCATCGGTCTTCACTGCAAAGAATGTGAGGGAGCTTCCCACACCTGAGCCATTCTTTTTAGGTGACAAATCTTTAAGAACTGTCCCAGAATGAGGTGTCAGTAGAGGTGGTTTTGGAACAAATTGAGAAATTAAGTAATAATAAGTCATCAGGAGCAGATGATATTCTTGATATTCTTGATATTCTGAAGGAACTCAAATATGAAATTTCAGAACTACAAACTGTGGTATGTAACCTATTGCTTAGATCCCCTCTGTGCCAGATAACTGGAGCAGAGTTAATGTGATGCTGACTTTTTAAAAAGGCTCCCGAGGTGATCCTGACGATTACAGGCCAGTAAGTCTAATTTCAGTACCAAGCAAATTGTTTGAAACTATAGTAAAGAACAGAATTCTCAGAGACAGAGATGAATACGATATGTTAGAGAAGAGTGAACACAGCTTTTGTAAAGGGAAATTGTGCTTCACCAATCTATTAGAATTTTTGACTGTATTAATAAACATGTGGACAAGGGGGATCCAGTGGATATAGTGTATTTGGACTTTCAGACAGCCTTTGACCAGGTCCCTCATGAAAGATTCTTAAGCCAAATAAGGAGTCATGGGATAAGAGGGAAGATCCTCTCCTGGATCAGTAACTGGTTGAAAGATAGGAAACAAAAGGTAGGAATAAATGGTCAGTTTTCACAGTGGAGAGAGGTACATAGCCAGGTCCCCCAAGGATCTGTACTGGGACCAGTGCTGCTCAACATATTCATAAATGATCTAGAAAATGGGGTGAACAGTGAGGTGGCAAAGTTTGAAAATACAAAATGATTCAAGATAGTTAAGTCTAAAGCAGACTGTGAAGAACGACAAAGGAATCTCAAAACAGTGCAAGAAAATGGCAGATGAAAGTCAATGTTAATAAATGTTGATAGTTGATAGTTACTCCCAGTCACTTACCCTAGGTCAATTGCACTTTAGATTCTACATCAAAGACAATGCTTGTAGCCAATCCTGTAATAAATTAACTAAAGATTTATTAACTAAGAAAAAGAAATGAGAGTTATTTACAAGGTTAAAGTAAGTAAATAAACACATACAAATGAGTTACAAGCTTAGGTCCCAAAAGGTAGTAGAAGAAGTACTTCCTTTTGTTTATTTTAAACCTACTGTATATTAATTTCATTGGGTGACCACTGGTTCTTGTGGGATATAATACTAACACACGGGGGAGCCTGATTGGTTTCCAGCTATGTACTGGTCAGTGTTGAGGCCTAGGCATGAGCTGGCATCTGGTTTGCCAGCATCACAAAGTTCATGAAGGATAGGTCCAGAATGTTCAGGGATGGAACCCCATGCTCTTGGTGTCCCTAAACCTCTGACTGCCAGAAGCTAGGATTGAACGACAGGAGGTGGATCACTCGACAAATTGTCCTGGTCTGTTCACACCCTCTGACACATTTGGCATTGACCACTGTCAGAAGACAAGATACTGAGCTAGGTGGACCATTGGTCTGACCCAGTATGGGCATTCTTATGTTGCAAAGGAATTTAGAGAGAGTACAGAACTATAGGGTCTGATACTCATGCAAGTTGTCCTCTTGCACAAAAGGTCGAGGGATAGAGCCCATCATTACACAATGGGCCTGATTCTCCTTTTGCTTACAAAATCAGGAGGAACTCTACTCAAATTAACTAAATTAGTGTGAAATCAGAATCAGGGCCAGAGTCACAACAAACAATCACAGTGGATGCTCGCAGAACATAAACAAGTTCTGTACCACAACAATGACATCACCGCAACCTTTTATGTACTTAAATACTACAGCAAGGTGTTTATAACAAACCTTTCAATCGTATCAACTATAAAAGTCACAATAATGAAAATCCTTGGAAAGGTCAAAATGTCCATCAATGGGACACTTAGGTAGGGTTTTTTGTTTTGTTTTGTAAAATAAAATACCCTAATTTTATAACTCCAACATTTGAGTGAGGAAAAGTTTTCTTTTTTCAGTTTCCTTGTAGAGATGCAGAGACACTAAAAATAATGAAGATTACTTATGGGCATATATTATCTGATCTGGGTGCTGGATTTATACATTTGTGTATCAGCGCTTCCTACCCTGGTTAAAGCAGCTGCCCCAGTTAGGAAGGAAGGTCATTTGAAAAGAAAGCTTGGAAAAGGCTTAAAAACTACTCAGATCTTATCCTGAATAAAAACCAAGAGCAATTATATGTTCTGCACTTCTGCTTCACATCTTATTTGGCAACCTCAGTGTTGTGAGAACAGAACTTAAAATTTCATACCTATTTAACTATTATTTAAACACCACACATACCCTTGGAATTGACTCAATGCATGCCTAGTAAATTGAATTTATGTTAATAGTGGCCTATCGCCCAATTAAAATGTAGCCATTGCCATTCATTTTCATTATTAATATAGGGTTGGATTTCCAGAAGTACTTAAGTGATTTAGGCGCACAAGGCTAATCAATTTTCAATGGGATTTGTGCTCATAATTCATGTACGTGTGTTTGAAAATTCCACCCATAACTATTTACATTTAAATTATTTCCTGGGATATGTCTCAGGACTGTCTCAGTTAAGTGGAGAGTAATGTAGCGGATGGAAGAAAAAAACTCATTTGATATGTCAATGGGTCAGAAAACATAAATCACTGCAGTAATGGAATATTAAATCAGGTATAGCCCATGTTGAGGGCAGGAGGAGAAAGTCGGTCTCTGCAAGATGCAAGATGACATTGCACTTGTATCAGTCATCATGATCATGACAGATTAAAGAAGAGTGTATGTAGTGGTGTTGTGGCTGTGTTGGTCCCACAACATTCGAGAGAAAAGGTGGGTGAGGTAATATTTTTTTATTGGACCAATTACTATTGGTGAAAGAGACAAGCTTTTGAGCTTACACAGAGCTCTTCTTCACGTCTGAGAAAGGTACTGAGTATCACAGCTAAATACAAGGTGAAACAGATTGTTTAGCATAGGTAGCCTACACATATTTCAAGGGACTTTTCAAGGTGAAGTGGCCTGTTAACACCTCTCCAGTCACAGGGGGGAAGGAAGGCAGAGAAGAGCTTTAAGGGCACTTCTTCACTACAGAGCTAAATCGGTGCTGCTGCAATCGATACAGCAGCATTGATTTAGCGGGTCTGGTGAAGACATGCTAAACTGATGGGAGAGCACTCTCCCGTCGATTTCTGTACTCCATCTCCCCGAGAAGCATAAGGTACGTTGGCAGGAGAGCATCTCCCATCAACACAGGGCAGTGTAGATACCACAGAAAGTGGATCTACCTATGTCAACTTCAGTTACGTTATTCACGTAACTGAAGTAGCATAGCTTAGATTGATTTACCACATTAGTGTAGACCAGGCCTCAGTTACTAACGAGAATTCTTTCCCAAATATTTCCCTGGTGGGTCTTTCCCATATGCTCAGGGTCTAACTGACCACCATATTTGGGGTGGGGAAGGAATATTCCCCCAGGTCAGATTGGCAGAGCCCCTGGGGGTTTTTCGCCTTCCTGTGCAGCATGAGGCCTGGGTCACTTGCGGGTTTAAACACATGTAAATGGTGGATTCTCTGTAACTTGACATCTTTAAATCATGATTTGAGGACTTCAGTAACTCAGCCAGAGGTTATGGGTCTAGTACAGGAGTGGGTGAGTGAGATTCTGTGGCCTGCAAAGTGCAGGAGGTCAGATTAAATGATCACTCTGGTTCCTTCTGACCTTAAAGTCTCAGTCTATGAGGGCAAAAAAAAAGTCAGCTGGGAGTGAGGGGGTCTTAGTCGGTTATATACTGTAATAAGCCATAAATCCAGTGTCTCTGTTCAGTTCATGATTTTTAGTGTCTAGCAAAGTTATGAATGTAAGCTCCCAGGCTCATCTTTTGAAGTTGTGCAGATTTCCTTTGAGGTCAGATATAGTGATCGCTTTGTGAAAAGTGTTCACTCACAGCTGATATGGTGTTTTGGGCTTTTATCATTTTCCTGTGTGAATTCATTCAAGAGTATAGCGATTATCTGGTTTCACCCACATAGTTGTTATTGGGGCATTTAGTGCACTGGATGAGTTACACCACATGTTGGATCGGCATATGTAGGACCTGTGGATCTTGCATTTAAGCTTAAATTCATAATTTTGGTAGATATTAAAAATCATGGCCTGAATAGAGACACTGAATTTATGACTTATTACACACAGGCGCCGACTTTCATTTTTCTGTGTGGGTGCTCCACCTCCGCTCCGCCCTGAGGTCTCACCCCCACTCTGCCCCTTCCCCCAAAGCCCCACCCTCACGTCGCCTCTTCCCACCCCTACTCTGCCCCCTCCCCCAAGCATGCCCCACCCTTGCTCTGCCTCTTCCTGCCCCTGCTCCACCCCCTTCCCCAAGCTGATCAGCAGGCAGCTGGTGGGTGCTGATCACCCACTATTTTTTTCCATGGATGCTCCCAACCCAATAACTCCTATGTTATTACAACAATCTATAACCCACTGACAGCCCCCCCGGAAGGGGTATTAATGGGCCATTTCCCATGAATGGTCCCTTGAAATATGTAACTATGTATGCTAAACAACTTGTTCTACCTTGTATTTAGCAGTGACTTTGGGTATGTCTACACTGCCATTAAAAACCAGTCTGTGGCCTGTGCCAGCTAGCTCAGTCTTGCGAGGCTTGGGCTAAGGAGCTGTTTAATTGTGGTGTAGATGTTCAGGCTTCGGCTGGAGCTCGGGGTCTAGGACCCTGTGAGGTGGGAGGGTCCCAGAACTCAGGCTGCAGCCCAAGTCTGAATGTCTACATTGCAATTAAATAGCCCCTTTGTCCGAGCCCCACAAGCCTGAGTCAGATGTCACAGACCAGCCTCAGGGTTTTAATTGCAGTGTAGACATATGTTCTGAGTACATTTCCCAGACCTGAAAAGACCTCTGTGTAAGCTCGAAAGCTTGGCTCTCTCACCAACAGAAGTTGGTACAATAAAAGATGTTACCTCACCCACCTTGTCTCTCTAAAGAACATAAATTCCTGGTAAGAGCTGGTATTCCAATGCTACTTTCAGAACAGCATTTACCATACTAATTGCCAGTAAATAATAGAACCCCTCATCATGAAGATAAATCTAGGCTATGGCTCTCAGAATATGCCAAGCAAAGTGCATGTGTGATTTAGCATTAAGCATATATTTGAATGGCAGCAATGTTTCCATTTCTCAACCAGCAATGGATTGACATAAGGCCCAATGAAAGAGCTCCATCATCTGCTGGTCAAGGATACCACCTGGTGGTTGAGAAGTATTGTAACCATGAGCAATGTTACAGATTTGCTATATAATGCAAGTTGGCCAAAGAATATCACTACACATCTGAATTTTTGAACGGTGTTGCAAAGGATAATAGCACAAATAACCAGAAATATGTGGTGTTCAATCTCCAAAGACCCTGGGGTATGTTGGGGAAAAAAGTGGATTCTTCCTCGTTTTGTTTGCAAACCTAACAAATTGTTTACGCTTTTTTCTCCTCCCTTGTTTTAAGAAGCCTTACATCCTTTCATAGAAATCTCAGTGATGGAGGGCTACACCTAGGGAAGGGAGGACAGTTGTGGAGAGAGAGCAGCATGCAAAAAAAGCTACAAGAGACAGGCTTCCCAGGAACAGCCCAAAAGGGCAGCTGGGCGAATGGAGAAAATCATGACATCATATCCACAAGTGACCAAGGAGTACTGAAGAGAGCCAGAAGCATCAGAAAGATGATCCAGGAATGTAGCAGGGAGCTGTTGGAAAGACTCTGAAAGTAGCCAGGAAACTGCCCAAAGAGCAAGCAGATGATGAGAACTAGCAGCTCAGAAGAGAGATCTGAGATTGTGGAAAGGGCATCCGAGTGATTAGCCTGCAGGATTCAGCAAGAATTGGAGAGAGTTCCAAAGTTCCAGATGAAATTGTAAAGAAGGCTAGATCCATAGATTATGAAGGCTGGAAGGGACCACTGTAATCATCTCATCTGACCTTCTGTGTAACAGACCACAGGACTTCTCTGAATTAATTCCTGTTTCAACTAGAGCATTTCTTTCCGAAAAACATCTGATCTTGATTTTAAAATTGCCAATGATGAAGACTCTACCACAATCCTTGGTAAATTGTTCTAATGGTTAATTACCCTCACTGTTAAAAACATGCGCACCTTATTTCTAATCTGAATTTGTTTAGCTTCAACTTCCAGCCATTGGATCTTGTTATACCTTTGCCTGCTAAATAGAACAACCCATTATCAAATTTCTGTTCCCCACGTAGGTACATATAGACTATGATCAAGTCACCCCTTAATCTTCTCTTTGATAAGCTAAATATATCGAATTCCTTGAGTCTTTCCTGTTTTCCAATCCTTTAATCATTCTCATGGCTCTTCTCTGAACCCTCTGCGATTTATCAACATTCTTCTTGAACCGTGGAACCAGAACTGTACATAGTATTCCAGTAATGATCACACCAGTGCCAAATGCTTATATAACCTCCCTACTCCTACTCAATATTCCTCTGTTCATACGTCCAAGGATTGCATTATCCCTTTTGACTACAGCATCACACTAGGTCCTCATGTTCAGATGAATATCCAAAATGACCCCCAAACCCTTTTTAGAGTCGCTGCTTTCCATGATAGAGTCCCACATTCTGTAAGTATGGCCTACGTTCTTTGTTCCTAGATGTATGCCTTTACATTTGGCCTTACTAAGAGGCATATTGTTTACTTGTGACAGTTTACCAAGAGACCCACATTACTCTGTATCAGTGACCTCTCCTCTTTCTTATCTACCACTCCCCCTATCTGTGTGTCATCTGTAAACTAGAACAGTGATGATTTTATGTTTTCTTCCAAGTCATTAATAAAAAATGTTAAATAGCTTAGGGCCAAGAACTGATCCCGATGGGACCCCACTAGAAATACACCTGCTCGATGACGATTCTCCATTTACAATTACATGTTGAGACCTATCAGTTAGCCAGTTTTAATCCATTGAATGGATTAAAGGTCACGTACATACCTGTGCTATCTGCCATGAGACATGGGTTACTTCAAGTAGATCTCCATTATTGCTCGCCACCAATAGCCCAACTGATTATGAACAAATGAATAAAGTATTTGGCAGAACAGTCATTACCCCAGCACTCTAACTTATTTAAAGCAAGCTGAGTCCAGTGGTAAGCAGCAGAACCTTAATAAGCAGCATCCCATGGAGAAAACTGGCCTTCAGATGTAGGTTACAGCCTGCAAATGTCCAAGATTTGCCACAGTCTTCTTTAGAAGTGTAAGCGAAGAATGAAGGTACTGTGGCACCTTCACTCCCTGCTCTCCTTATTAGAGTGCCGCATGGCATACACACTGACCTCTTTACCTGCTGGAAAAGGTGAGACTGCATAGGCTGTTCTGATGGAATCCACCAAACGGGAAGGGAAATTCCTCAACTGTCAAGAAATGGAAAGTTCTGGTGCAACAGAAATGTAAGTCTCCTCACACTTTCACAGATATTTGCTGAGTTATTGACAACATTCCAGATTCTCCCCTGGAACAGAGGCACTGGGGAGTGCATAGCACAGCTTGGGGTAGGGGTGAAAATGTGGCACACAGTTCACCTTTGTGCTTATTGGATCCTGCACTGGCTACATATTGCAGGGAGTTCCCCATAATAAGTTACAACAGCCTGCTCTAACTTACCCCAGTCATCAGTGCCCCATGGGTCCAAAAGGGTGTAAGTAAGCCACACCTCCTTTGCTCTGCCACAGCCCCTACATGACAGCAGGAATGGCAGTAGGAGGGTGTGTGTAAGCCACTTCACAGGCTCCAAGCCCCTGTAAAATTACCCTGGGCTCCACATCACCATTCTGCCCAACCTCCCGTTCCCTCTCCCATTCCTCACCATGCCTTCTGGCCCACAAGCAGCACACATGCTGATCTTCAACCACAGATGCCCCTAGAGCCAGCCCCTCAAGGCATGGAGGGGAAATCAGCAAAATTACTGCAGATTCTGTCAACAGTAACTTGTGCCCAGCTTGCTTGAAAGTCTGGAGAAGGCAGAAGACCCTAGACTGCTCCTTCCTGCCCTACCCACAGTGAATTCATGGAGGGACATCCACAAGATCGGCAGGGGAAGGGAAATCATGGCCTGAGGCTGGCACTCCCCCACACTGTGATGTCTGCCAAACTTGGAGTCCTCGCCACATCATCTGCGGAGGGGAGCATGAGGATGATTAAATTGAAAACCTAATGCTGTATATCAATCAAAGTGTTATTCAAAAATAGCTCTAACCTATTGTACAAATGTATGACCCTTATATTGATTGCTGGGTAAAGCCCTGAAGCAAAGAGAGAGCTGATATATTGAATTTGCAGGTGATTTGCAAGGTTACCTAAGAGATGCATTTATTTCCCTAATTAAATAAAAGAAGAGAAATGAGGACGCTCCAGAAGCAGACACAATACTTTGCACTGCTTAGTGTTTGATGACTGTTGATATCATGTATAACATTGAAGGGCTTTGCTTTCATTGTAATACCAGCTTCAGTTTGTAATAGCGGCCCACGAGGAAGCTGCTCTTAGCAATTCAAGGGTCACCGCATTTGAAAAAAAAAAATTCTTCTCTGCCTGACAGTGGGTTCTAATCTAATATTTTATTTAACCCTTTCCCTGCAGATCTCCACTGCTGTCTATGAAAACTGAAGTGTCAGTACTGCAGTACTCGGCATCGTGCTCGAGTGGAAATGAAGGTACATTTGCCCTGTGGACTGGTGCTTCACACGGCAGCAAAATGGTGGAGTCAGTGACCAGTTCTCCTGAGTTACAAACTGGGCCAAAGCAGCTCTCAGCTAATTCTTCATTCAGCATATGACGGGGTCCACTCGCCACAGTGGCACCTCCCGCTGGCCGTCGTGGGGATTAGCTCTACCAGTTGGTGCACCCTCTTCAGGTGGTGCCTCTCTCATCTTCCTCTCACCTGGTGGACCTGCTTCACTGCAGGAACCGCAGCACCCTCTTCATGAATTGGCTCTCTGGCCAGGTCATCATCCATATTTCCCCCTTCCTGGCTTGCCCTAACGTCCTTCTGTGCAAACAGCCCCAGGTTGTCTTCTCCTGTGCTGCCCTGATGATGCCACTTCCCCAGTGGCCAGTAGAGGACCCTGGGCTCACCCACTACTCCAGGTGCCAGTTCAGGGACCCTCAGCTTATCAGTTCTGGGCTCTACCCTCTCAACCCTCATTGCTCCTTCCCTGGATTGCTTCCTATGCTCTCTGGTCGTCCCCCCCCCCCCCCCCGGGAGTACCAGCTCCAAACCAACTCCCTTCTTCCAGGGAGTGGCCGCAGACTACCTCCCTGCAGCCCCCAAACACTCCTCCTGCTTCCCAAGGAGTGACGGCTACCTGCCTCCCTGCAGCTTTTCCCCGCAGCCTCTTTTCTGCCCTCAGCTCCTGAGTTTTATAGGCCCCACCTATTCCTGCCCAGCTGAGCCTCCTTTAATCAACTCCCTGCTCCCTGGCTCTTCCTCCAGCTGCAGCCAGGGCAGCTAATTGGCCTACCTGGCCAACTTACCCCCTTCTAATCCTGTGCGGGGTAGACACCTCATCACACAGCATGATAACTTTCCTTCCATGGTCTCTAGTTTGGCTGCCTCCGTTTTTTTATGCGCTTAGCTGTCTCAGGCTAAAGCCCAATTTTCAGACATGTGCCTGCAGCTGTAATTGAAACCGTGGTGGGCATCGGACAGGTTAGCCATCTGAGAATCCAGTCCCCTGGGTCACGAGCTGGGCACCAAGGGCAGTGACCACTTTTCAAAGTTTGCTTCTAAATAGCTGAATAGCTGTGGCCATTAAGAAATTAACATTTACCATGTCCCTGCACTCTGCCACTGACTCAACAAGCGCAACTATACAACCAGGAGCGCCGCCAGCTTTTCTGCCGTCCTAGGCGGCGGAAGGTCCCGCCCCGAAATGCCGCCCCCCACAAAGGTGGCGGAAGGTCCCGCCGCCGAAATACCGCCCCCCAAATTGTAGTGCCCTAGGCGACCGCCTAGGTCGCCTAACGGGTTGCGCCGGCCCTGTATACAACCAGCCATCAGACACATAATTCACCATGGCTACAGCTTTCCTGGTGCCAGCGGTAGTAGAAGCACTAGTGCAAACAGGACGAAGGTGCTTTTACTATTATATTAAAGATGCCTGGCCACGCTTTGAGACTGCCTTCTAAACTGGAGCATAAATTCCTGCTTTTCCGAAGTAGGTGGCCTATTGATGTGAAATTTCACATGGGGTTAATGTTGCTGCCCTTTTAATATTCTAGGCAGTTTTTGTTGAGTTTCTTTTCAGATTTCTTTAATAGACAATCTTTGAATTTGCGCTCCAAATGACATTTGTCTTTCACCATCCTACTTGTCATGGTTGATTCATTTCTCAAAAAGATTGTCTGTCTGACAGAAGACTCTGTAGGGAGGTGGATCCTGACTACATCTGGTGCAATGGGACCTTTTTTTTTTAAAAGTTTGGTTTAAGAGTCATTTTTAGCTGTTATTCAAATTAGTTGAAATCTTACACCCTGTGCACACAACCCTGAGTAGCTGCTGGGCTAGGGATATGCAAGCTTGATTGGCTTATGAACTCTGCCCACATAAAACTTTGTTCATTTTGAGCTACACTTTTCTGTCAGATGTTACCTTACACCAGCCCAGGGCTCATGCACAACTGCTAATAGATAAAATATTCTCCAGCAGCAGCAGTAGCAGCTGGAGTAACCCCACCTCCTCTGGTCCATCCTCCACCCCTTTGTACAACTCCCTGCAGTTAAGCATTAACGCCGCCCCTGTCCCCACCCCTCTGGAAATGAATAAACAAAAAGCATCATTGTGAAGCAGTTAGGATTGCTATAGGCACAACATGCCTGATACAAACCCAGAAATCAAGGAAGTGAAAAGTTAAGCCACCTAGCAGTACATTCCCTCTACTCCTCCATCCAAACATATACCTTACTGTTACCACAACTATTGTGCACCACAGCTCAACACCAGTACACCAGGCTTCCATCAGCCCCTTTAACCACCCTTGTGTACACAATCCTTCACCAGACCACCCTCAGTCAACATAACTACCTACAACACCAAACAGCCACAGTTACCAGTGTTGGAGAAACCTAGGAGAAGGGGTGTTGTGCAGAAAGGCAAAAGGAGTCACAGAGGTGAGGTGCATGGTCTGTGGTGTACAGTAATTGTGATTCCGTGTGGAAGGGATGTGCTGTGGGTGGAATGAACTGGGGAATGAACTCTTAGGGGGCTTAAAATTTGCATTTCCTTCTCTTCTGGGGTGTATGTTAGGCATGTTGTCAGCTGCGCAAAGTGAGGTCCTACCCTGAGCTTGACTGCATCTCTCTGGCTGGCTGAATGTAACGCGATAACTTTTGAACACTGCATTTGATCAACTCCAAAATTTCAGGGCACGTTTTAGGCATCAGTGAGAACAACCCTATTGATTTTAATGGAAATCAGAAAACCAGAAGGGGAAAAGTGGGGGACACACTACACCCCTGACATCTGATTAGCACACTGACCACAGCTCTCCAATTGTCATTGCCATTAACACCTTCCAAAATAACATCCCCCCTCTCAGCTCTGCTCACTGGAATTTAAAAGATGGCTACCCTGAATGACTTCTCTCCAAACAGAAAGCAAGGAAATATTTTAACCAGTTACAAATGATACACACTTCACTCTTCCGTATGCCCTGAAATGGAGGGCGATAGGAGGGTAAGGTGGAATGGAGAAATGCAATGATCTTGGCCTAGAGAAGCAACAAAGTGGGTGACACTCTAGTGTGTGTAGAAACCCTATTTGGTTCCCAATGAAGTTGTGTGTGCATTAGTTGTCTAAGGGTTACATTCAGAAGACTGTCCTCATGGACATAAGGGCTAGACATTTTTACATTAAAGCTTGCTTTCTCCAGAATCTGAGCCATGTTCTGATCTCACTTCCAGCAATGTTAACCTGGAGTTTCCTCACTGAAGCCAATGGAATTACACCAGGGCAAGTTCAAAATCAAGCCCTGTGAATCTAACGGACAGACCGGGTTTCCAAGTAAGTGTGATTTACATGGAAGGGTCCTTATGTTTGTCACACTGCACCAGGCTCTGCTGTACCACTTGGCATTCGTTAGCAAGGCAGAGAGACAATCCTTTTGGCATTCCACCTTCGTGAGCTGAAATAACAATCCTGTGTTCTCACATTCGTCAACTACGCTGCCCAGAACAACCGCCCACGCTCCAGGGCTGACCTTAAAAAGGCGCCTATGGAGGAAGAGATTTTGGTTCTTGGTGACATGGGGACATTTGGCAAGACAGGAGTTTTACCTCTTTCAAAATGCCTGTGTTGAAATATCCATCTGTTCAATTTTAAATAGCTCCCAGACATAACTAATTCAACAAGGCTGGCACAACAGACGCCAGCGCTGGGGCTACAGCTGCCATTCTCTGCAAACACTACAAGCTTAAGAGCCTGGCATCTCCAATTAATTTGTATTAATTTACTTTTATAATTTTCTTTTAAATCATTAAACACAGACACAAGTTGTTGCCAGAGTTCCTCTGACCAGCTCCGTGCACAGGTAATATTAGAGTGAGGGAGTAAGCTTTTTAGAAGAACTCTTCTTCTTGGTCGCTGCCTCCACTACAGGGATCTAGTGAGTAGCCCCTTTCTTTCTGTAACCAGAACTTCAGTTTCCAGATCTGTTAGCCTCAGACTATTTATGAGCGAAACCCACTTATATTTTGGAGGGGAAAGTAACAAGGGTGTGATGCAATTCTCTCTACAGGGCTAGCTCTAGGCAAAAAACAGTTGCCTACAACTGCAAAGCATTTATCAACTGCTGATATTCTGAGTGCTGTGTGTGGTGAGAGGTGTACATTTTCCAGTTTGTCCAGGGCTGCAAGAACCTTAAAGGTCGCACCGACACACCTGCAGATTCCATCAGAATCACGATGCAGACTTGTTCTTTACTCTATAGATAATAGCCATAGTAGAGCTGATCGCAAATTTTCTGTCAAAACTGTTTTTCGACTGAAAACTGGCTGTTTGACAAAATGATGGGGGGAGGAGTTCTGAAAATTGTCTGCTTTACCATAAAAGATCTCATTTTTTCATCGAAAACAATGAAATATTTCAATCTGGAAATGCTGTTGTGGTGCCTCATGTTCCCATTATCTCTGTACTCTGTGCTCCCATCTCCCATGATGCACCAGGGCCAGATGCTCCCATGATCCATTGCCTCCTCTCTCCAAGATAGGTGTTCGTGGCACATTTTTAGGAGATGTAGCCTGACCAAGGAGCCTGTCCTATAGGGGAGAATGAGAGCATGAGGCACCCAAACTAAAACTCACATGATGCACCATGGTGGCATTTCCAAATCAATATTTTTCAGTATTTAAATGTATGGGAAAAGATAATAAATAAAATAAAATTTATGGAAAAAGATAGATAAATAAATAAATAATTTATTATTTTTATTTTTCAGTATTTAAATTTATGGAAAAAGTCAAAATTTTCCATAGGATAAATCCCTCATTTTTTTGGCCAGCTCTAACTGATATGTACATGTTAATATGTTTGTTAATTCCATCACTGCCTTTCACATTTGGGAGTGATATGACTGGTGGCGGCGATGGGGAGGGTCGGTTATTGACAGAAGATTTTGGGGAGGGACAAGAATGGATTCAATGGTTATTCTTCAGTCCTTCAATGCTTACTCATGCGAGAAATTCTTACTATGGCAAGTAATCCTATTGACATCAATGGACCAGCTCACCTGCGGAAAGATACCAGGGTTGGTTCTTTAGTTAGCTTACATCCAATATGTAACATGAACGTGAACAAAGCTTAGTTCCTGCTCACTTTTTCCTTCCGGGAGCCAAGTACCAGATCTTCTCCTGCATCAGACTCAAAGTTCTTATAGTTTCATTCAGTGCTTCTATATCGTGATGCCAACTTTTCCCAACCTAGCGCTAAAAATTTCCCAAATCTGGTGAAAAATTCCCAAAGTGTTTTACAGTGCTTCTATATCCTGGGAAATTTCCCAAAACCTGGGAATTTGTGAGTAAAATGTTTCAACTTGGGAAATTGGGAATTTTCATTCAAAACATTTTACTCAAAAATTCCCGGATTTTGGGAAATTTCCCAGGATATAGAAGCACTGGTTTCATTTGACTAAAACAGAAATGCTGCAGTAACTAAGGGGAGAGAGAGAGAGAGAGAGAGAGAGAGAGAGAGAGAGAGCTGTAAGCGTCTGATCAGAGCTGTATTGGTGACTAATTTCCTATATTGCTCTATATACTCTCCGCCCCTGTATTCCATTCTCCATCTCAAATCTGAGTTGCAGCATTATAGGAGATCATGATGGATCTATTCTTAGCCTTGCTTTAAGGAAAGCTTTTGCCTACCATTAACACTGAGTCAAATCCTTGACTCCTTCCTCAGTTTTCACATATTACTTACAAGAAGCCATAGGAGTTTTGCCTAAGGAAAAAATATTCTAAAAACTTTTGACATTTCAAATTGGTTTCTGTTTCGGGGGGTCTGAAATGGGCCCATTTTAATTTTTTTAGAAATGTTTTCTGGGTTTTTTTTTTAATGTCCTGTAGAACTCTTTTTCTCATTTACTGGAAATATTTTGATAAAAACTGTTATAGAAATGAAAACAATTGAAAAAGCCAAACATTTCCAAATGAAGTTTTTTTTAAAAAGGCTATTTTGGAGACGGGGGGACCAAGACAACTTATCTTTCAAAAACAAGTCACCCTCTCGCGTAGGGACAGAGTAAATCTTCCCTCCAGTGGGAAAGCCCATAGGAGGGTTGAGTGGGTCTTGAAGAAGAAACCTCTGTTGGGATTCCCATGGAAAGTTCATCTCTATTTGTTCCTCAAGGAACATTAAAGATGGGGTTTGCATAGGGTTGGCAAATTTCTAATCGCACAAAACCGAACACCCCTTCCCCACCTCCTATCCTGCCCCTTCTCTAAGGCCCCGCCCCCACTCACTCCATCCCCCCTCCCTCCATCACTCACTCTCCCCCACCCTCACTCACTTTCATCAGGCTGGGGCAAGGGGTTTGGGTGCAAGGAGTATGGGCTCTGGGCTGGGGATGCAGACTCCAGGTGAGGCCAGAAATGAGGGGTTCAGGGTGCGGAAGAGGCCTCCGGGCTAGGGCAGGAGGTTGGGGTACAGGGGGCTCCAGGAGGGAGTTTGGAGGGGACTCCGGACTGGGGCAGGGGTTGGGGTGCAGGAGAGGATTCAGGCTGCGGGGTCCCAGCAGTGCTTACCGCGGCTCCCAGGAAGTAGCCGCCAAGTCCCTGTAGTCCCTAGACGCATGGGTGGCCAGGGTGGCGCTGCGTGCTGCCCCGGCCCTGAGGGCCTGATCCGCGGCTCCCATTGACTGGGAACTGCAACCAATGGGAGCTGTAGGGGTGGCCAGGGAGGCTCTGCCCACTGCCCGCATGTGCCGCCACCACAGTTCCAATTGGTCGCAGTTCCCAGCCAATGGGAGCTGTGAAGCCGGCCCTCGGGGCGGGGACAGTGCGCAGAGCCTCCCTGGCCACCCATGCATCAAAGGGCTGCAGGGACCTGGTGGCCGCTTCCAGGAGCCGGGCAGAGCTAGGGTAGGCAGGGAGCTTGTCTTAGCCCCGGTCCCCCGCTGCAGCACCAACCAGACTTTTAACGGCCCAGTCGGCGGTGCCGACCGGAGCCACCAGGGTCCCTTTTTGACCAGGCGTTCCGGTCGAAAATTGGATGCCTGGCAACCCTAGGTTTGCACCTTCTCTCCGGAAATGACCCTATTCTCAGACTTGTAGGCATGCCAGTGTTCAGCACTGCTATGGTGATCCACCAAGTTCAGGCAACACATGGCTGTTCTCACCCTGGGGTAAGAAGGTATATTCTGCAGGCCATTGCCCTGCAGGTCCAGAGTGAGATATGTGACACACACACACCATGGCCCCTGGCTGCCTAGTCTCTGCTTTCTCACCAAGCCCTACACCAGATCAATGCAGTGCCATAGTGGGGGAGAAGGTGTTGCAGAGATGGCTGATTACTTTTGCATGTGAATCTGGGAGAGACAGAGATGATCCCATCCTAATTAAGGGCTTCTGGATTTGGCCTGTTCTGAACTCTTTTTTAGGCTCTGCAGAAGCTAATGCTGTACAGTGCTCCCTTTGCCAAGGTAAGTGGATGTTTCACTCCCTACTCCTGCTTTTAGCCATTAGTCAAGACAAGCTATGTCTATTTAATTCAGTCAGCCCCTCCAGTCCCCTAACCACATTCCTAAACTTTTCTGTAATTTAAAAGAATATTCTCAAATCCATGCAGCTCAATTCAGCCAGGACCCAAACTGGAAAGCATTGGAAATCTCATTAGGCAGCTGATACCACTATATTTCTAGCCCCATTTCCAGACCAATGCAATTCCACATGTCTTTTCTTATCTAGATTGGAGATTGGAGAGCAGATTGGAATACACATAGGAGATTTCTACGTGGGTAAATGAATGAGTACAATGAATTTGCCAAAATTGTACTGGGTTATGAATGCCTTCACCATAGAAAATATTGGCTAAAAGCTACTATTACCCTGGACCATATATGAAATGTGCAGTAAAAAAGCTAACCATCCCCGTACAAGGGAGGTGCATCTTACAAAATGATTAAGGGCACACACACCCAGGGGCATGCAGTTGTTGTCAGATAACTAAGCACATCAGGTGCATAATGAGCCATGAAGTCCAAGCCAAGGGCTTCCAGCACCAGATAGATGTGGTTATCTTGCAACACCCATATGCGCTGGTGGCTGTTATTCCGCTTCCAGAGTGAGAGGCGACAGTGTTCCAGAAAGGAGACAATTAAAATAGCTACTATTTTCTTTTTAATTAAAATAAAACATAAAATAATGTTGGTTTGTTTGGAATGCAATATACAGCCAGTTTTTAAAAGCATGCATGTGGGCTTTTTAAACTATAGTTTAACTTCAAGAAAATGCTCAACAATGTAGCAATGCATTGAAACGCAACATCCAGAAAAAAGTATCACTCACAAAAGTACTGTGTAATGGAGTGGGGCTGATTCTGAGTTATCCCATTGCGGTGATTGGGGCACATGGGAAAGGAAGGAAAGTCACACTCCAGTTCCTTATATAGAACTCCAGTTCTCCTTATATAGAAAAGACGGCTGGTCTTGCTGAAATGTTGATGTTTGCAATAACTATAGTATGTATTAACTTCTAGTACTGAACAGGAACTGAAGTAAGTAATAAACCAGGTCTTCCAACAAATCTCCAGAGAATATATACTCTTGTGCAACTAGGACACTGCAACACCAGAGTAATTTATCCAAATAACAAACCGCTGTATTAACCAAAGTGATAGATGGAGAAGTGAGCTAGATTCCAATTCCAATGTGACTTCAACTATACGGCATCTCCTAAATTAATGGAGAACCATGCGGTGCGGTCACATATTTTAAAGTGCTATTTCAATGATACTGATATGACTTGAGGGTATAGTTAATAGCCCTTTTATGTTGGGAGAAGTTAATCAAAAGGAAGTACATTACTTCTTCTGCAACAGCATACTTGGTAACATGAGTTACACTATAATACCATAGAGACTGGCAGACACTGGGCATGTAACTGAAAAGCTATTCTAGAAGGGAATCTATTCTACCTGTGGCCCCCATTCAGCAGACCACTTAATCACATGCTGAATTTTATGCATTTGCGTAAATACCTTGCTGAATTTGAGTCTAAATTATGCCTGAAGCAATGTCAGTACTGTACTTAGAAGGCGAAGTAATCAATATAGTTCTGATTGTCATTGTGTGCCACAGAGGCCCATTTGTGATTCAGCACTCTGTCTCAGCTGCTTTTGTCAGTCTGGACATGCTCACTACACCTCACGCACTGTAGACATGATCTGTATCTAAAAGCAGGCATGTAAGATATCGTTGGAAAACTAATAACTCACGGATCATTAATTTTCTTGTATGATGTACACACAGTGTGAGTATAAAAAGTTCTGAATATGTGCTAGAATTATATTCTTAAAATGTGTTTGGCAAGCAATGCATAAGCACAATCTGCATTAGAAAAAGGAATGTGGATTTACCTCAATTTACATATAAGCAATGAACAGAGCCATCAAGTTAACAAGGGGCAGGGGGAAAATTGCAGGAAACAGAGCAATTTGCATTTTAGCAAACACCAGCAGGGGTAGAAAGAGTGTGCACCTTCTTTTGCCACCAAACTCCATGTCACCTTCCTCACAGCTTGAATAAACTTTACTTTGAGGGGTAACCTTCAGAAGAATCCATTTCAAAGGTTTACTGGGCTATAAAAACAGAGGGGACTGAAGATAAGCAATTGAATCAACTGATTGTAACAATATTACTGTATTAAAAAGTACATAGAATGAGGACTTTTCTAAAAGGTAATGACACTGGTGATTAATGTCATTGTGAAAAGTATGTATTAACACTACATGAGGAAATATGGATACTTAATGATATTATGATTTAAAGCCTGTGACCAAACAAGAAGAAACAGTTTCCTTCCCAGACGGGAAAGAAGGCAGCTATCTAGCTGTCTCCTATATAAATGTATCATGGTGGAATCAAAACAATGGAAGCCCCATTTTCGTATGGGGGTTGGGAAGCCCAGAGGATGAGAGAAACAGCATGAGGTCATCCTACCTCTTGAAACAAAATTAATGAACTCTGGAAGATATAAGCAAAGAGAAAACATCTTTGCCTCCATCACTAAACAGACACAAGAGACCAGAGGTCTTGCAAGCTGAGAAAGATGGATCCTTCATCTGGGGGGAGGGTGTAGTCTCAGCCCTGGTCTACACTAGGGGGGGGGGGGGTGTCGACCTAAGATATGCAACTTCAGCGTTGGCGTATCTTAAGTCGATTTACCTGGCCGTGAGGACGGCGGCGAATCGACCGCTGCTGCTCCCCCGTCGACTCCGCTTCCACCTCTCGCTGTGGTGGAGTTCCGGAGTCAACGGCAGAGTGATCGGGGATCGATTTTCTTGTGTCTACACTAGAAGTAGGAAGTAGACAGCAGCAAGGAGTTGGACAGTCCTTGGCTGCTAGTTATAGGGTCCCTGGACTGGAACCCAGTATAGTGGTAGGGTTGCCAGGTGTCCGGTTTTCAACTGGAACACCCGGTTGAAAAGGGGCCCTGGCTGAAAAGGGACCTGTTAAAAGCAGGGCCGGCTCCAGCATTTCTGCCGCCCCAAGCAAAAAAAAAAAAAAAAGCTGCGATCGCAATCGCGACCGGCGGCGGCAATTGGAAAAAAAAAAAAAAGCAAAAAAGCCGCGATCGGCGGCGGCAGTTCAACAGCAGCTCCTTCACTCCTAGAGGGAGTGAGGGACCTGCCGCCCCCGAACTGCCGCAGGTGCCGCCCCTCTCCCTTGGCCGCCCCAAGCACCTGTTTGTTAAGCTCGTGCCTGGAGCCGGCCCTGGTTAAAAGTCCGGTCGGTGGCACAGTGGGGCTAAGGCAAGATCCCTGCCTGCAGTGGCTTTGCGTGGCTCCCAGAAGCAGCGGCATGTCCCCCCTCTGGCTCCTAGGCTTAGGAGCAGCCAAGGGGCTCTGCACGCTGCTCCCTCCCCAAGAACCACCCCCACAGCTCCCATTGGCCAGGAACTGTGGCCAATGGGAGCTGCAGGGGCAGCGCCTGCAGACAGGGCAGGGTGCAGAGACGCCTGGAGACTCCTTCACTTAGGAGCCAGAGGGGAGACATGCCACTGCTTCCGGGAGCTGCTTGAGGTAAACGCTGCCCGGAGCCTGCACCCCGACCCCCTCCCGCATCCCAACCACCTGCCCCAGCCCTGATCCCCCTCCCGCCCTCCGAACCCCTCGGTCCCAGCCCGGCACCCCTTCCTACACCCCAAACCCTTCATGCCTGGCCCCACACCAGAGCCTGCACCCCCAGCCAGAGCCCTCAGCCCCCTGCATCCCAGCCCCAGCCCAGAGCCCCCTCCTGCACCCAGAACCTCTCATTTCTGGCCCCACCCTGGAATCAATACCCCCAGCACAGAGCCCATGCCCCCTCCCACACCCCAACCACCTGTCTCAGCCCAGAGCCCCCTCCTGCACCCCAAACACCTCATCCCTGGCCCCACCCCAGAGCCCACATCCCCAGCCAGAGCCCTCACCCCCTCCCACATCCCAACCCACTACCTCAGCCTGGAGCCCCATCCCGCACCCTGAACTCTTCATTTCTGACCCCATCTCGGAGCCCACACCCCCAGCTGGAGCCCTCACCCCCTCCTCCACCCCAGCCCCTGAGCCAGCCCGGTGAAAATGAACAAGGGAGTGAGGGTGGGGAGAGCGATCTAGAGAGGAAGGGGGGATGGAGTGAGCAGGAGATGGGGCTTCAGAGAAGGGGTGGGGCAGGGGCATGGCAGGGGTGGGGAAAGGGTGTTCGGTTTTGTGCAAGTAGAAAGTTGGCAACCCTATGTAGTGGGCAAGCCCAGGTTCCTCTATCAGCCACGGTTATGGAGGCATGAGGCTAGAGAAAGGGACAAGGATGCCTGAGAAGCGGAGGAAGGACCACTGGGCCCAGAGTTGGGGCCAGAGACCTGATATAAGGACACTAGACTTATTTTGTTGGACTTCCTATTAACCAGGAAGGTGTGGACTTAAATCATGACCTGGCCAGACGGCTGTCAAGGGGAATCGGCAGACCACTGAAGGACCAGAGCAGCTGTCTGCAAAGGGTACCAAAAGGGGAGAGAACTGCTATGTTGTGCCAGGCCACTAGAAGCACTCTAGTGGGGTGGACACAAAAGGGCACATAGGAGACTACTGTGCCAGAAGCAGATACAGCAGCAGTTGCAACAGGTAAAGCATCACCTTGGGTGAGGAAAGATGAGTCTTAGCCAAGGTTACCCCTCCCACACTGCACCCCTTGGAGCCAGTGCTGTGCAAGGAAACCTCTCCTCACTGGGGGCATCAAAACTATGTTTGAGGGAGAGAGCATGGGCAGAACCAGCCAAAAAGACTCAATAGGCACCAAACTCAGAAGCAGCTGCTTTCTACAGTTTTGATGGCGGACACTCTCTCCCAATGCTGATTGAGTGTTTGCTCCAGTTCCCCCACCAACCCACACATTACCTCCGCAACTCATTTCACTCTGCCTCCATGCTCCTCTCCTGCCTTCTCACCTCCCCATTCAATGTTTCCCCTCCCTTCCTTTATCTTTCCATTTAGTTAATCCCTTCCTGAACCCCACCTCTCCTGCCCCTCAAGAGAGGAAAGAAAACCACCACCAATTCCTCCATTTAAAAAGTGTCACTTAGATGACATTTGCAACCTTTCAGTGTTCAATCTACTTGTGTGTTATATCCTCTTCCCTTACCTTTTGTCTTTCTTGATTTCAAGATTACTTGATTCTTCGTATTGGTTCTCTGTGTTTGTAAGTGCCTAGCACAATGGGGCCCTTATCTTGGTCCTGGCTTCTAGGCATTAGAGTAATACAAACTAGTAATAATAGAATCATTATTTTGGCTTGTATACCCCGATATTGCTTTACTTACTTCACTATAGTGAAACAACAGATACAAGACAAAGCTAGAAGAGATTAAATAGGGCTGAAGTATTATCATCATTTTTTAACTCCTCGGTTACTGTGGTAATTAAATACATAACCAAAATATCTTGGTGCCCAAACCCAGGATGGGCCAGTTTTGTTTTACTCATGTTGGCTATAATGGCAGATACAAGCTATTGTCATTCATATCCCCATAGTTCTATGCTAGCCACTTCTACTAGTGATTAGCGGTAAGCAACCCTTATGACCCTATCCAGCATTCGCTTCCCAAGGAAAAAGTCACAGTGAAGACAATGGAAGCATGATCCTGCCCAGTTAAGAAGGGGCTATGAAAGGACTTCACAGCTAGCATGATGTTTCTTCGTTCCTTTTTCTGGCTGGGTAAAATTCTGTGGCTGTGGGATTTCAGGCTCTTCACGCTGCTGCTCAAGGAGGGTACAGGAGATGCTAGACAAATAATAAAGCACCCGCTTTGCCAGAGAGATTCTGAACACCCACAGTTGTAGGTAACTGAAGACAGCACAGGAAGCCTCTTAAGTGAGTTGAGCACTTCGCAACACACACAGAGCATGACCCACAGGCGGGACATTGGGGAATGCTCACTGGGCACTGCTTTACATGGAGGAAAAGCAACATGAATCCATAGACACTTGGACACCACAGGAGCAAAAGTAGAGGAGGGAAGGACCAACATGCTTCCTGCATCCTCCAAACCAGTATCCACCAGGGCCCCACTCATTCCCTGCCATTATTCATCAGTCCCCATGCAAATCTGCCTATTGTTTCATGCTGAGATACAAAGGATTGTGGGATCTGCGAGAGTCCTGGCAAGCAACTACAGATGGATTTTGGTGCCGGGTGAAAAAGAGATTGAGAATTATCGCTCTAGTCATTGAGAGGGCAGGGCTAGGAAGTGGGAAGTACTGAGCTCTACCCTGGCTCTGCCACACTGTGATCTTGCAGTGATCCCTCTGTGTCTCAGTTTCCCCAGCTCCATAATGAGGATGACAATACTCACTTACCTACACTATTTTATGGGGTGGTGGCAAGGGTTAATTAGCATTTGTACACCACTTTGACAATGTAAAGCACTATTATGGTACTAAGCATATTCGATCCAAAGCCATCCCTGATGTAACACCACTGAGTTCAATGAAGCTATAACCGGGATGAATTTGGCCCATTATATCTAAGCAATATTACTTGCGGCATACACTACGACTATGGCAATGGTTTCTTAGTAGTTCCATATGCTGAATGTATTGTGCGACCATTCCGTGGATGGATTCTCCTGTCGCTTTGACAGATACAGTGTTCAGCTTGACTTGAATTCTGGGTTTATTTGTTTGGGCTTCTCACATGAGGAGTCCAATCTTGGATTTGAAAATGCAGTTGCATATCTTGCAAGTGCAGTCATTGCTGTGGGGAGAGTTTGAGACATTGGCCTTACAACATGCTCTCTTCTGCAGAGACCTCAAATGCCACTCCTCAAAAGTGGACACCACCTCATGGCACAGACTTATCCATCTGGATCTGCCCAGTGCAATGAAGGTTTTAATATCTATCTTGCATGCTTTGAGGTTGACTTTCAAGGTGTCTTTATATCTCAGGATGGGTCGATCCATAGAGTGGGTTCCACTGCTCAGTTGTCTGTAGAGCATTGCTTTTGGTATGTGGGAAACCTCCATACGGACCACATGTCTGACCCAGCGAAGTTGAGCCCTGATGAGCATGCTCTCGATAACCAAGATTTGGCACCCCTCAAGGACTCTAATGTTGGGGATCTGTCCTGACACTTGATGTTGTACATGGATCTTAGGAAGAGAAGGTGGAAGCTCTCCAGCTTTTTGATGTGCCGTCGGTAGAGCATCCATGTCTCACAGATGTACAGGAGTGAGATGAGTATAAAACAAGCGCAGTAGATTTTTATCTTAGGTCTGAGGCAGACTCCATGCTCCCTCTAGAGCCTGTGGGTGAGCCTGCCAAATGCCAAACTGGCCTCTGCCAGATGCTGAATGATCTCATCATCCAACATGGCATTGCTAGAAAGCATGCTACCCAGATAACAGAATTTCCTGATCGAGTTCAGGGTGGGGTTGTCAGTTGTGATCATGGTGCATGTGATGCTGGTGGACTGGTGCTGGCTGTTACAAGACCTCTGTATTTTTCAGGCTGATTGTGAAACTGAAGCCTTTTGAGACATAGGCAAAGTGGTCCACGATAAGCTGAATGTCCTCGAGTGTGTGTGCAGTGAGGGCACAATTGTCAGCAAACAGGAGCTCTCTTCATAGCTGTTTGAGTACCTTGGTGTGGACCCTGAGTCACTGTAGACTGAATAGACCCCCATCCAATCTAAGCCAGATGTGTACTTCTCTGTCAAAGTCCTGGAATGCAAACAAGAGCATGGCCGAAAAGACAATGGCAAAGAGGACTAGAGCCATTACGCATCCTTGTTTGGTGCTGTTGGTGACAGGGAAGGCTTCTGATGAGTCACCGCACTTCATCACCCTGGTCATCATGCTATCGTGAAATGAGTGGATGACAGCAATTATCTTCTCTGGGCAACCACATTTATGAAGGGTTTTCCATAGGCCCTCACAATTCAAAGTGTCAAAGGCCTTGGTTAGGCCAACAAGCACCGTGTACAGGTCCTTGTTCTGTTCACCAGCCTTCTCTTGTATTTGTTGGGCTGCAAAAATCATGTCCATGGTGCCACGGCCAGCACGAAAGCCACACTGTGACTCTGTATAGATCGAGTCAACTAGGTGAGAGATGACTAGTGCAAGGATCTTCCACACTATAGAGAACAGTAAGATCCTGCAATGGTTGTCACAGCTAGATATGCTTCCCTTCCTTTTGTATAGATGGACTATGAAATCATCCTTACAGTCCTGGGGCACAGTACCCTGTTCCCATATAGTCTTGAAACAGCTAGTGAGTTTCCTGACCAAGTGGGCACATCCACATTTGTATATGTCAGGCGGAATGTCGTCAGGGCATGGAGACTTGTGTGTGGACAGTACTTGATGGCCTCAGTAACCTCATCGAGAGAAGGGGCCACAGACAGTTCCTCCAGGACAGGACACAGCAGGAGTGAGTCAATGGCTTCATCAGACATAGTGGATTGACAGTTCAGGAGACTACCAAAGTTCTCTTCCCAGCAAGAGAGAATATCACCTTTATCTGTGAGCAGCCAGTTACTATCTGCTGTGAGGACAGACAGGATGACCAGATGTCCCGATTTTATAGGGACAGTCCTGATATTTGGGGCTTTTTCTTATATAGTCACCAATTACCCCCCATCCCCTGTCCTGATTTTTCACACTTGCTATCTGGTCACCCTACAGGGGCTGTACCACTGGATTTCAGGACACACACAGCACAGAGACATTCATAGAAAGCCTTCATGTCATGCTGGTCAGCCACTTCCTGCAGTTATACAGCCTTCTGCGCTCACCAATAGTTCTTCATTAGCCTTAATCGGGTTTGTAGTGTATGTTTGGCCTGATGGTACCTGGCCTTCTTCATTGCTGATTTCTCGTCCAAGAGGTAGGACTTGTGTGTGGTGTGCATGGTCTGCAGTAGCCGGTCTTGGTGTTTCCGCCTCACAAATCCAAGAACCTTGGATGCCGTATTATATGCGACATGTCTGAGCTTCTGCCAGGTTGTCTCAATGTCTGTGGAGTTCTCTAGGACCTCAGCTAACGCAGTCTCCAATGCCTGTTATAGCTTTGCTTGTTTGCTGCGGTCTTTCATGGCAGCCACATTGATCTTCTTTGGCGGCAATTTGGTGAGAAGTGTAGTGCCATGATGCTTCTCACAAGCCAATGGTCTGACCAGCATTCGGTGCCTCTCAAAGAGTGAGTGATGTGCAGATCTTTAATATCTTTAGAACAGACAATTACATAGTCCAGCAGGTGGCACTGTTTTGACCTGGAATGCACCCATGGTGTCTTATATTTGTTGCCGTGTTGGAAGACTGTATTGGGAATAGTGAGATTGAACCCTGCACACTTGGAGAGAAGTAGTTGACTGTTAGAGTTTGATCTTCCAATGTCATGATGGCCTGGCACGCTGCTCCACAGGTCAGTGTCAGCTCTCAAATGAGCATTAAAGTCTCCAAGGACAATGAGTTTGTCCTGGTGTGGCACTCCTCTGATGACCCTGCTGATATCTTCATGAAACATCTTCTTGATCTCATCTGTATGCGTCACTAGTGGTGCGTAGGCAATGATAATGGTGGTGTACTGATCGCTGGACAAGTTTATGCAGCGTACCGTAAACTTGGCTATTGATTCTCTTGTGGAGCAAGTCAAGTTTGCAGGCAATGTCAGACTGTCTGATGAACCCTAACCCTGACTGTCTCGGGTCATCCTTGCCCTTGCCACTCCACTAGTAGGTATAACCTACTCCCACCTCCTCAGGAGGGGACTCATCAGCGAGTCTGGTTTCCTTGAGGGCAGCAATGTCTATGTTGTACCCGTTCAGTATTTTAGCAATAAGGGCTGTCCTTCATTCCAGTCTTTGGTCATTGTCAAGAAGAGTTCTGACATTCCACAACCCAAAAGTCAGTCTGAGAACCTTTGTTTTATTTTGACTGCTGAGTTGGATGACCAGCCAGGAGCAGCAGCCTGAGAGACACAGAAAGGGCAGGCGGTGTTGGGTTTCTTTTCAGCCCCCCTTCCCCAGACTGGGGAGATCAGTGCTGTGCTCCATCGCCTTACGAGGATACAAGCTCCTTAACATCACTGATCTGTGGAGAACAACCGTCACCCTAAGGCCGCCTATGTGCAGAAGTTGTGACTAAGGACTGCCAACAGCATCCTCTGCCTGTCCCTGTCACTACTTCTGCATTGCCACAAGACTCTGGTGCATTGGCTGAGTTAGCTGAGTTAGCAGAATGTCCTGCACTATGAATGGATTTAAGTGAGAGAGATTTGTGCGGAGCTTTTCCCGCTCTCTTGCCCAAGCGGCTGTTGCCGTGCTGGTGCAATAGATGCCGCAAGCACAGCAGCTGGCCTGGGTTCAGGACTCGTGTTCAGAGTTGTCCTTCTCCTAGATGAGCGGCTGACCTGAGCTAAAGAGCCTCATCTACCCATGCGTGTAGTGAATGGCCAATGACTGCGTATATAATGCAGGTTGCCCTTGCCATCACAAGGCATATGCTTCATCGCCATCCCTTTTGTTGACACAAGTGTGTTCTTCTGCATTGTCTGCCGACGAAGCCTTCGTCCTGACCCTAGCAGGAAGGCTTAGGGGTTAGTCACACTTAATCAAGGTGACCCCAAGACTAGTGGAGGGCAGGAACATCTCACTCTTCCCATACAGACCCACCAGGTCTGCTCACTGCCCTCTGCCCCTTCTGTGAAACAGGAAATAAAACTGCTTTTGACCTTCCTCCAGGTCTGTAGAAATATTTCCTTTAAGATTATATTTATAGTGTTTCAGTGTAACTCTTAAGAGCCATTCAGGCAGTGTTCCTGTTCAAATTAATTAATATATCAGCTGTTTTACACGGTCTCCCTATGGCATATATAAGAGTCTTTTTAAACAAAAACAAAACCCTCCATCTAAATTCTTTCTGGTTAAAAAAGAAAGAATTGTAACAAATCGCCTGTTGAGTTCTTCTTTGGCAGAACTTGAGCTCCCCCTGCTGTCTGCAAATAAAATCAATTTAATTATATATAAAAGTCCCACCACTGTATAAACAGGGTGGTTAGGACCTGAGGAACAGTGTTGAAAAGGCCTTTTCCATTAAATGGTCTAACAGTGGTCAGGGGTCTAGAGCCACCAAAAATTCCATTTCCGTGGACAGCTTGATTTTCTAATCCCTGTCTCACAAACTGACTCTTATGCCTAACCCCTTTCACCTGAATAGGTGAGTCCTCCCGGTTGTCATGGCACCCCCTAGTGCTGGGTTTTGACTTCCCCTTCCCACACCCCACAAACTCATGGACCCAGTTCTGACCTCAGACTTGTACCACAACTCCCCTGGGTTTCAACTAGAGTCACCTGTGTATATCCAAGGATAAAATTGGGCCACTCATTCTCTAGTGCAGTGTTTCCCAAACTTGGGACACCCCTTGTATAGGGAAAGCCCCTGGCAGGCCGGGCCGGTTTGTTTGCCTGCCGCGTCCACAGGTTCGGCTGATCGTGGCTCCCACTGGCCACGGTTCGCTGCTCCTGGCCAATGGGAGGTGCTGGAAGCGGCGCGGGCCGAGGGACGTACTGGCTGCCACTTCCAGCAGCTCCCATTGGACTGGAGCGGTGAACCGCGGCCAGTGGGAGCCGCCATTGGCCGAACCTGCGGACGCAGCAGGTAAACAAACCGGCCCGGCCCGCCAGGGGCTTTCCCTACACAAGCGGCGTCCCAAGTTTGGGAAACACTGCTCTAGTGGAATACCTAAAGCACAGGTTCCCCTGCAACAGCTTAGATCCCAAAGATCCTATCTGTCTTATTCCACCTCTGGCCTGAATGGATTTATAACCAGAAAATCCTACCTGGGATGGACAGACACACACCACCTTTGGGTGCCCATAAGTACTAGGGGGAAAGGCAACATTTAGCAAATCATCAGCTTAGAAAGGATTTTTCTTTTTTTAGGTAGCTAAATATGAATAAGAAAAGGTTTGAATTGAGTCTGAAGTGTAGACTTGTGAAGCTATTCAAAAAAGTTCCTAATATGAAGCCATGTTCTAGTCTTGATTTTTGTTTCAATGGGCCCATCTGTGGAGCAAGGGCACAACACTGTCCATTTTTAGCAGGCAGTGTCAGTGACTGCATGCATAGGCCAACGGCAGAAATCAGAAGTGTCACATGCTGGTACTCGGGTTATATTTTAGTGCACAAAATTGTTAAGTTGGCTAATGGAATGATTGGTTTATTCTGTGAAGTAGTAGACTGAACTATGGCTGGGAAGAGAGAAGGAATTGACTCATCCCAAACTGCACTAAGATGATAATGGTCTAGGCCAAGATTTTCAGGAGCAACTAGTGATTTGGGGCACCCCAACAAGGTACCCAATTAGACACTCCTGAAAGGGGATTCCCAGAAAGTGCTGAGCACCCACTCTCTGAGAATCAGGCCCCTATTAAAGCATCTCAAGTTGGGCACCTAAAATCATCAGATGCTTTTGACTATCTTTGCAATGGGATGTAGGCTCCTAAGTCATTTCTGAAAATGGGACCTTAGGAGCCTAAGTCACTTAGATGCTTTAAAAAAAAAACCCAGTTAAGGTTCCTCTAATATAGAGCCCCAATGGCGAACCTTTAGCCATTTTCCTAGCACTAAAGTGTGTATGTTTCTGCTTTTAGGTTGGAACAGCTGACATGGGATTCAGTACATCTCCCTGGTTAATTAGTTTCTGTGGTTTTGTCTAGCACGTTTGAAAGACGGGGCTACATTTGGCAGGTTTCCTGGTTCGTTTAGCAGAGCAAACGAATGAATGGGAATGATGTTTAGAGGTAAGAGCAGGGGACTAGGAGCCAGGATGCCTGAGTTTTACTCTGAGATCTACCACATAGTCTGTAACAGTGGGAAAGAGTCACACGGTTGTTCTTTCAAATCAGGAGACTGTACAGTAGGCCTACAACTTAGGACTTGTCTGCATGGAGAAATTGGCCAGCATAGTTATTCCAGAATAATTACTCCACTCAAACGCAGAGTAATGATTCCAAAATAAAATCCCTTTTATTCCAGAACAGACTATTCACACAGAGGAATTATTCTGGAATAGGTAAGGACTTGTCTATATGCAGAGTTAGTCTGGGGCAAGCCACAGTGTGACTCTACAGCGCATTAGCTTGCCGTGCACTAACTGGCCATGTGGACCCTGCTAATGCACACTAAAAGTTCCAGAGTACACTTTCATTTATTGCTATTTGAAACAGGACTACATCAAAGCGCACTATAGAATTTTAATTTGCGGTAGGCGGGACCACATGGCCAAGTAGTGCATGGCAAGCTAGAATCACACCTGGCTTGCCACACACTAACTCACCATGTAGACAAGCCCTAAATTATATCAGAAGCTATCGTTTAATAGCTGAAGGGTGGAGTTGTGCCTACTCATACAGATGTTGAATGCGTCCCCAGTGCTTTAATAGGGACCCACAATCCTGAAATGTGCTGAGTGCAATGGGAATTGAGGACACTGGAGGAAGGGCTCGTGCAGTAATCAGCCCTCAGTGGCCTAAAAGCTCAGTGTTTGTTGCTTACAAATATTATTGTGGGACAGATCTGCCTGTCAGGCACCAGTCTGACTAGGGAGCAATGCAATGCGGGAGCTGCACCATGCCAGAGTAAGGGAGCTCAAATCCTCTCCAAGACCCTTGCTGCACACAGAGGCCTGTGCAGACTGCACCAGCTTTTAGTCACATTTCCCCCAGCTGTGCCTGGCCTGGCCTGGCTTGGCCTGGCCTGGGGGCCAGGAGGCTGCCTCCTCCTTTAAGGGAGAGTTGTGTCCAAATTTCCCGAAAACTACCAGGGTATTTGGTTTCTTCTAGATTTGCATTTTTTGCAGTTCATTACAGACTGCTCTTTCCCCTGGTTTTCTAAATTATCTACAGCCTCTGCATTGCTGTAGGCTAATGAACCTTTAATAGGTCAGCAAAATTAAGATAATTAGCATAATCCTGTGAGGGATTACCTAGGATGCTGCTGAATACTCCAGGTGAAATACAATAAAAGAGAGAACCCTGCCTGGGAGTTGCATAGTGAGGACAATTACATCCAGGCCTCAGCCCTAGGGCAAACCACAGATCTTGGATCAGCCTCTACAAACCTCAATTTACTTGAGTTAACTAGCAACTATTAACAGCTGGTGAAAGACCCCAGTGCAAACATATCCTTTCTGGATGAGATTGGAAGGCCAATGTTTTAGGCACTCAAGCTTTGGAAGTTAGGTATTTAACTAAGCACCCCCAACATGCATAAGTACTATTGCTTGAGAGAGGTGGGCAGGGTTGGCTCATAGTCCATCCTTTACAACGGCCAATAAATATGGTCAGGCGAGGAACAGAACGCCCCACCCCCTCCACAAAATCCCCTGCCTTGGGAGACCCCAGGGAGAATTTGATTCAGTCAAAACTCCTTGGCACTCTAGCCCCATTGTAGCCACTGAGCACCCCAACTTCTAGCAACTGAAAGCGCACAGAGCAAAAGGTCTCCCTACGTCATTAGATAAATCTAGTAGAACAGCACAGTCACAGTCCTGTGATTTCATAGAGATAGCCCATGAGTTATGACCTGTGAATTCTAGTGTATGAGATTCTATCTACTGTGTGATTGTAAAGGCATAGTCTTGCTCAGATAATCAGCTTATTAAAGCAGCACAGCAGAAGTTTACATAATATAATCTAAATCTGAAATGGACCCATGTATGTTTTTTTGTTTTTGGTTAGGGTGCCAGTGTAATGCAAATGATGCACAGCAGTAATTAATACACCGGTATGGGGAGGAAAAGGTTGTTTCCAGGTTTGAACAAACAGGTTTGGATCAAGTTCCTCTAGGTTTGTTCCCACATTCAAAATGAAAAGTGATTGCATGTCGCTGGGTTTAGTTGCAAACATTTTACGCAGCCCTAAGCTATTTCCCTTAGTTCAATGATGGCCAATAGAATGGCAATTCTGGGAGTGTTCCTCCTTTGCTTTATTCTGTCTTTTCTCTCCCAACGTCCCCTATCATAGTGCAGAGGGCAATAATAAAAAGGTGTTGAGCATCTCCTCCGCCTAGTGAGCTGTGGTTAGAACCTCTCCTTCCATTTGAGAAGTGGTAGGCAGTTGATTATGAGCATCCATCTCTGGGCCTAGCCAGTGTGCCCTGAACCTCAAACTTTTTCCTTGTGGGGTGTATGTTGGGGGGAGGGAGTGAATGTTTGTAGTTATATTAGTTTCACAAAAGCAGAGGTAAATATGATAACTGCATGACTCAGACTATGCCTCAAAGGTCATTCTCAAGTCCTATCCCAAGCCAAAAAGGAAGAAGAAGAAGAAAAAAAAATCTCTTATGTTCTCGTTCTCGGTTTCTGTGCAAGGTGAGTCACCCTGCACAGGCAAAAGCTATAAAAATGACAAACATTGGTAAATAAGATAATACTAATGACATCGATGACTCAACTGAAATAAACACACACACATCAGTCACTGCTGAGCAGACTAAAAGCACCTTATCTGAGAAAAAAAAATCCCGCTTGAATTAAAGTCAGGATGATGAACGCAAATCTGCTCTTAATAAATATTTTTCTGTGACAAAGAGCGTTCCACATGGTATTTATATTTCATTGTGTACTGCACAAGCCAAGTAACTGGAAACATTACTCATAAACAAGGCCACAAGCAATTGTGGAAAAGTTTGTCCAAAAAGTTGCTCTCATTTCTGCTAGCGTAGCGTAATTGCTTCTGATCTCTTTAAAAAAAAGTAGAAACCCAGTCCTGTACACAAAGTAGGTTGTTATTCTCCCCCACCCAACGCACCCCCAGTTTATCCTGGAATTTTACATTCATTCCCAGGTTTGTGCCTACTTCCTAACACCAATTTTGAGTCCTAAACTGAGTTATTAGGGACCAATTAGTCACCATGCCCCCGATTCAGCAAGGTACTGAAGCATGTGCCTAACTTTAAGGGTAACTCACACATCAGTTGTGTTACATATTCTCATCTGTGCCCAATACACAGAGGAGGGGAATCTGTGTCAGCTCTTAGTTTGGCAGAGTTGCTCTTTAATTAAAGCAGTAGAGATGCATCCTTTCCGCTCTGGAGATTCTCCAATTCAATACTCAATGTCCGTGAAGATGGCAGCCATCATGAAAGCACACGAGTAGTTCCACTGATATTGACATGACCACTCATGTTCAAAGCACAGAATGCATTCCATTTTTGCTTGTACAACTACCAATTCTTCTTGTAATGCCCTGTGGTTCAAACTCTGCCTTCAAATGCCTGCATGTGACTCCCACTGAGGTCATCGGGAGGTGTTTGGGCATGGAGAGTAGAATTTGCTCTTGTGGTATCTAGTTTCTAGAAACTATTATTTGCAATTCACTTCCAAAGCAATTAATCTATTATGTTGAGCTTACATGCACGGAATCACCTCACACTCACCTTTCTTTCCGAATGAAGGCAGGGGTGAACAAACTTTGATCTGATAAACAAGCTTCTATTTTATCACCCTGTATGCCAGGCCTCCCAGAACATTTTACAGGGAATGTATAGTGTTAGAAAACTGGCACTGAAAAATGGAGTGCATGACATTTTGGGCCTGATCATTTGGAACCTGGGGGGGAAGTTCACCCTCAGGCATTAGAGGCCAGATTCTGCTCTCAGTCACAATTGTGTACATCTGGAGAGACTCTAATGTTTTCAGCTAAATTACTCCAGATTGACACCCCAGGTAAGTGAGAGCAGAAGGTGGCCCAATACACGTGTTTTAACAAACACAGCACAAAGATCAATGAATCTAAGGAAGAAGGATGATCTTTTGTTTAGGACTGGACTCGACATTTGCCTTTGATTCCTGGCTGTGCCATAGATTCTGTCCCTGTTTTGCAACTCTTTTGATCTCAGTGGCTCAGTTCTGTAAGAGAGATATTTCCCTTTCATTCACCCTTTCCATCTCCTGTAAGCTCTTCAGGACAGGGATTGTCTCTTTCTATATGTTTGTACAGAACCTAGCACAATGGGGCTCTGGTGTCTTAGGACCTTGAGGTGCTACTGTAATAAAAACAGTAATTAAGAAATCTAAGTAATCTTAAATGACTAATTTGTAATCTAATTTCATTTACTTGCCATAACTATCAAAATGTATCATGTAGTTTTAATCCTGAGGTAAGTAACATCACTCACATCAAACAATTTCAATTTATCAACATCCCTTTGCAACATGTCATTGAGATGAAACATAATACCACCAAGAAGCAGTGGAGATAACCAGACACTAATTAAAACTGTAAAATACGTTTTTAAGAAGCATTTCAATGCCATTGTATGTTCTCTCCATTGGTAAATCATGGACCAGAGTGAAAAATTAAGTGATTTATATGCATTCATATGCAGTACATCCATGCTAATCCTTGCATATGACTTCTTCCTTGCAATAATCCCATCAAAAGGAGTCCACTCTACAAGTCCTCTCCCTCCAAAGTGCTCTGTTCACTGCCATATCCTCTATCATACCACATGCTAACAAGTCTTCTTCTATGATTTCCCACCACTTCCTATTGGGTCGGCCTCGCTATCTTTGCCCTTCAATCTTGATCTGCTGGGCCCTTTTACCCACACAGTTTTCAGCACTGCATTTTACATGAGCAAATCATCAGAGCCTGCACTCCTCATTTTTTTGTTTATAAGTGTTACTCTGAGCATGTCTCTAACATATACATTCCTCACGTGGTCTTTCCTGCTTATACCACTTATCCATCTCAATATTCATATTCCTGTGGAACAGATCATTTGCTCATGTTTCTTCCTTGTGACCCAACACTCAGTGCCTTACAATACAACTGGACAGGCCACCGTTTATAGGCTTTCCCTTTTAATCTTACTGGTATCCTCTTCTCAATACCATTTATCTCTCTGCATTTGAGCCAGGCGTTTATTATCCTAGCTCTCATTTCATCCTCCATTTCCCCGGATTCTGGAACCCAGATACTTGAATTGTGTTTTTGGTATTGTCTGCCCATCTAGTTTCTCTGCCATAGATGGTCCCAAGTCCAGTTGAAAGAGGAGGATGGAATGGCATCAGGTTGGCAGCTGGCCATAAAAATGTGCCATAAACTGACAGTATGAGTCCCTTACATGACATGACTGTGGCATTAAAAAAATTAATCTGATCTCTCTGCTATTCTCAGCTTAGTCAGCCTAATTTATACGTGGAAGCTGTCAAGAGTACATTTATGGGTGAGAATTATGGGGTTTGTGACCTTCCTGCAATAAAACTCACATTTGGAGCCCTGGATGCCTTCCTAGGCAATTAAAATAACTTAGTTATCTCTGTTCCTCTGAACTCATGTGAAAACTACTCTCTCCCGAGAAGATGTGCAGCTGCAGAACCTGAAGTCTTTCACTAGCTTTTTTACATGCTTTAATTAAAGCATCTTAATTTACAAAATCTGGATTTCTGAGTATTCTGGACTTCATTGCCCATAACTCCCATTCATTGATGCTAAGGGGAGTTACAGATAAAAATACTGGAGTCGCAGATGAGGTGTTATTTTAATATGGCTTTTTTATCTAGTCTCCTTTATACAGATGTAAAGATTTGCACATGTGAGAACCCAAGCTTGTTTATGCAGTGCCCAGGCTCCTTGGTGTTACAATAATACAAATAATATTGAATGATAAAGCCAGGCAATTCTGAATTCTCTCTGCCTCTTTCTCCTTGGGTTTTTGTGGCACAGATGCCGTTATTCCACTATGAACCACTTTACATTTCTGTAGCCTTTTCAGCCTGCAGGGTGCCATCATACTTTACAGAACAGGAGCCAATTATGATCTCACTTACACCAATGTAAATCCAGAGTAACTCCATGGACTTGTGATCTCAGTTACGCTGGATGTACAACGTTTTCACTGAGCTTAGAATCTAGTCTAAAAAAAAGTCACACGTAGGCTTCACTGACCAACCATCCAAATGAAGCCATCTCTTGAATGGCAGCCATTCTGCACTACCAGCCTCATGCAATGTTGGTGGGGCGGGGGGATTTTTTTTTTTTAAGAGGAAAAGAGGAGACTAACTTATCTAACTGAAACCAGGGGAGGAGTCTGGGGTACTGTGGGCAGAATGGAGTAACCGGAATTTTGACAGGGTAACTCTTCACTTCCAAGAAACATTATGGGATTTTAAAGATGCTATTTATTTATCTTGTCAAGTAAACACAGCTGCATATTAGAGCTGGTCAGAACATTTTTTACTGAATGAAATTGTTGAATCCGAAATGTTTTGCGGAGACATATCAATTTTGATGACGTTTTCACCTGGAAGGTTTTAGAGTTGGGTAGTTAGAGTACTGCTCTGGGATGTGAGAGACCCAGACTGAAGCCCCTTCTCTGCCTAACTCAAAATGATCTGGGATGAATGGCATTGATCAGACAGAGCGGGGACTTTAACCCGGGTCTCCCATTTCCCAGACCAGTCCCCTCACACACACACACACACACACACACACACACACACACACACACACACACACACACACACACAATTTTGTTTTCATTCCAATGCAGAATGACAACAAATTCATAAAACCTCAAAAGTTGCCACGAAACAGAATTGTCATTCTCCATTTAGCTCTACTGCATATGCAGTAGGCATAAGTAAACTGGTTGCATGCAGGCAACAGTAATTGAAAGCAGTCATTGAAGTGGAGAGAGCGTGACATTTATGCACAGTAAATGTTCACGTATTAAGGACTCACACCCTGCAGTGAATGTGCAATAGCTGTGTTGTGTTGCTGGGGTTTTTTAATAAAACATTTTGTTCCAGATCATTCAAAAACACTGATCCCTCTTGGCACTGAAATCTCCAGTTCTCTACTGGAAACTAAAGATAATTTGTTCTAGGGCTAGAATTCTACAAAGTACAACCAAGTGGCTCACAAGCAAATGGTCTTTGTCAATAAATAATAATAAAGAAGGGGGCCAGGACCTTGGTTTTCATTTCTCATCTGAAAGAGAGCACCTCCAGCAACACAGGGCCCCTTAGTAACACGCTGGGGCATTGACTCGATACTGAGTCAGAGGGAAGAATGCCATGTAATGACTCACCAGCACCACTTCTTATGCAGCATTGTTTGGGGCTAAATAATGTAATCTGTCTATCTACTTGAGTGCCTTTAAAGAGCCCTAGTGCACAGATGTAAAGAGCTTTCCACGGGATACACCAGAGCATTAAGGGCTGGATCCAACTCAGTGGAAAGACTCCATTGACTTCACTGGGAGTTGGACCCAGCCTTAAATGCAATTCAGAATGCTGGAAAAGCTTGTCAGAATAGATAGTAGTTACCAGACATGGGATTTTTGGGCAAAATTCTGTACTCAAGGGCTCTCTACTCAGATATTCTTTATTAGCTGCATGCACAGATCTCCCACCATCATCAGTGAGAATTCTGCTTATCCCCAGAGAGCAAAGTATTGACAGTGAAATCTGTTTTGCGGAGCCGAGAGAAGAGGTTTGCCCTCTGGGTGCATAGATTACATGCACAGAGTTTCCTGCAGATGGCACTGCTAAATTTGAAAACAAAAATGAATTTTGCCCACTTTGACTGAATTCTAAGTTAATTAGTAATCTTATCTGAGTATCAGTGTTAAACCATAGGGATCATTACCCTGTCACAGCAACATTCCTAAATTAGACACAGGGGACTCCAGGCCTGATCCTGCGTTCCTTGTAGTCAGTGAAAGTTCTGTCTGTAAAAGAAATGCAAGATGAGGCCCTGTGTTCATTCATTTCATTCAAGTGTTTAATTCCTTTCTTTTAGGAAATTGAACAGAAATAAAATTCCGGGTCTCATTTCCTCTTGGGGCTTAGATTTTTTACCATCTTTACTTCCCTTTTACACTTCTATATGTAAATACATTAGACACACTCTGCAACCCCAGCATTTAGTATGTATCTCTTCGTTTGCATATGGCACGCAAGAAGTCTTCACACTACATAGTATTTTCTTATGCCAGCAACATTGCAGCCTGTGATGCTGTGAATTGAGGGTAACATATGTCCACTGGTATTCAAGTCTGGATGCATCTCATTGAATTCTATGAGTCACATAGGCCTGGATTTAGGAAAGCTTGGCTTAAGTCCGTCCCTACTCAGGAACCTCTTAACCACGCGCGCAAAGTTAAAGGGACTTGTTTTGACTTCAATGGGGCTTAAGCGTGTGCTTAAGTGTTTTCCTGATTTGGTTCATATGTGTCCCAAGGAGGGAATGTGATCCTGACGGAAGGGATATCCTATGTTCCTACCCACTGTACATTAAATTTGTCAATGGGGTTGTTTAGTTTATTTGGAAACTTTAGCTAAAGTGGTTTTACTATAATGAAAACCTTGTCTCCCAAGGAGCACTGGCTATTTACCTTTCAAACACCTTTAGATTAAAGGCCTGATTCATTACACTCAGGCATAACTAAACCACGCTCCATTCAAGTTGTAAGACGTGGTCTAGTAAAACTCCTTCTTACTTATAGGGCCTAATTCTGATCTTACTTACCGCGCTGTAAATCAGGAGCGACACCACTGAAATCAATGGAGTTACAACAGTGCAAAGTGAGATCATAGAGCTTGATCTTAGGAATAGGTGGCCTTAAAGAGACACAGGGTACATTATAGAAGAAGTTCAGGGTGGTTTATTAGGAGTAAAGATTTAATTACAAAGATGACAGATCTAATATAGAACAGTTTCCAAATCACTCCTGGGGCAGCTTTCTATTCTCACAGGGGCAGATAGCCTGTGCTTAAAGACAGAATCTCATGTCACATAGGATTTGTTGTTTACTTAATTAAATAGTCGCAGTGTTTAATCTATAGCTCAGAACGAAGTGGAAAAAGAACAAATTGCCCAGTGTCCTCAGAACCAGACTCCTGAAGCAAAATATCTGGATGTCAGAAGAAGGGAAGGGTAGAATTTGCCCTTCAAGACATTTCGTGGAGAGAGATCTCATCTCTCCCATACTTTAATGGCAAATCCCGATCTTAGCATCAAACCACAATACAAAGTTTTGGTGGAAAATGGATAGGAGAGTCAGAATCTCTTCCCAAGCTGTGGCAGTGTAACAGAGCCTTTGCCTTTGGTCAGGGTGGTTGGCCATTCTCCTTCTCCTCCTCCACAGGCAAGAGGTCCCAAGCCTCCCTGCACAGCAATGGAGAAGAATCCATATAGCAAACTCTATGGCTTACAGGGATTGTTAATCCCCTACGTAGCCCCCAGGCATCCTGACTCCTAGCTCTTGCACAGTAGAACCATAATAGATCTCTACATGCATGGCGGTTGATGAGGGGATAAGACTTGCCCCTTAAAATCTCTTGAAACACCATTAGTAGGATGGCAACATCCCAGTCAGCAGGTAGACTGGCCAGCATTAGGACAGAACCAGGCAGTGGACAGGAGGACAGTACCATCCAGTCAGGTGACGGACTGGGCAACATGAGGGCCAAGTAATGCATATGAATTGCTATTTTGGATCAGACCCATGAGCCCTCTAGCCCACTATCCTGTCCCCAACAGAGGCCAGTACCAGGTGCTTTAGAGCAGCAAAAAGCCCCAGAATTAACAAGATTTCAACAACATATTTACAGGGAAGCTTTCTTGCTCTTAACCCCACCTAGTTACTGGTTGATTTATATTCTGAAGCATGAGGGTTGTATATTTTTATCCAGATGTTCTTATTATCAAGAAGTGTTAACCCTTTTCTGAATCCTACTATGTTCTTGGTCTTTATAACATCTTGTGGCAGGGAGTTCCACAGATTAAGCATACATTATGTTAACAATAAGAGCGAGTCCTTTTCATCAATTTCAAATTGGTTGCCTTTAATTTTCATTGGATGTCTCCTTGTTTTTCAGAGATGAGGAAAGGTAAATAGCAAGCTCCAGGGACACCTTTCACCTTGAGAGATGTCCCCTCCAGAATAAATTTAATTCTACAGACAGTTTAGAGAAGTGTGCACTGCTGCTGCTAATACTGTACCCGTTCTTTTGATGGATGGAGGACATCGGAATCCAACTGTCAAGCCAGCTCCTCCCACCAGCCACAAATTCACCTGAAGGGCAAGAAAAGAGCAAATTAATTTAAATCCCTCTCTCCCTGGATTCCAGTTGTGAGCACTTCAGTTTGACAGTCTTTAAAAACCAAGGACACCGCTGGTCTTTCAAGGTGAAAGCTCTCAAGGAATTGATTCTCGTGCATCTTGTCAGCTCCTGTTTTTACTATCACCCGAGGACTCGACTATCCTGTGAAGAAATTTGACTTATGAAGTACAGCGGCATTAACAACTTGGAAGTTCATTCATTCTCAGGAGCATATACGTCAGCTGAAATGGGTTTCAAAGAGCTGCTCGTCTGAACTGACTTAGAATCATAGAATCATAGAATATCAGGGTTGGAAGGGACCTCAGGAGGTCATCTAGTCCAACCCCCTGCTCAAAGCAGGACCAATTCCCAACTAAATCATCCCAGCCAGGGCTTTGTCAAGCCGGGGCTTAAAAACCTCCAAGGAAGGAGACTCCACCACCTCCCTAGGTAACGCATTCCAGTGCTTCACCACCCTCCTAGTGAAATAGTGTTTCCTAATATCCAACCTAGACCTCCCCCACTGCAACTTGAGACCATTGCTCCTTGTTCTGTCATCTGCCACCATTGAGAACAGCCGAGTTCCATCCTCTTTGGAACCCCCCTTCAGGTAGTTGAAGGCTGCTATCAAATCCCCCCTCATTCTTCTCTTCTGGAGACTAAACAATCCCAGTTCCCTCAGCCTCTCCTCATAAGTCATGCGCTCCAGACCCCTAATCATTTTTGTTGCCCTCCGCTGGACTCTTTCCAATTTTTCCACATCCTTCTTGTAGTGTGGGGCCCAAAACTGGACACAGTACTCCAGATGAGGCCTCACCAATGTCGAATAAAGGGGAACGATCACGTCCCTCGATCTGCTGGCAATGCCCCTACTTATACAGCCCAAAATACCGTTAGCCTTCTTGGCAACAAGAGCACACTGTTGACTCATATCCAGCTTCTCGTCCACTGTGACCCCTAGGTCCTTTTCTGCAGAACTGCTACCTAGCCACCCGGTCCCTAGTCTGTAGCAGTGCATAGGATTCTTCCGTCCTAGGTGCAGGACTCTGCACTTGTCCTTGTTGAACCTCATCAGGTTTCTTTTGGACCAATCCTCTAATTTGTCTAGGTCCCTCTGTATCCGATCCCTACCCTCTAGTGTATCTACCACGCCTCCGAGTTTAGTGTCATCGTCAAACTTGCTGAGAGTGCAGTCCACACCATCCTCCAGATCATTAATAAAGATATTAAACAAAACCGGCCCCAGGACCGACCCTTGGGGCACTCCGCTTGAAACTGGCTGCCAACTAGACATGGAGCCATTGATCACTACCCGTTGAGCCCGACGATCTAGCCAGCTTTCTATCCACTTTACAGTCCATTCATCCAGCCCATACTTCTTTAACTTGGCAGCAAGAATACTGTGGGAGACCGTATCAAAAGCTTTGCTAAAGTCAAGGAATAACACATCCACTGCTTTCCCCTCATCCACAGAGCCAGTTATCTCATCATAGAAGGCAATTAGGTTAGTCAGGCACGACTTCCCCTTGGTGAATCCATGCTGACTGTTCCTGATCACTTTCCTCTCCTCTAAGTGTTTCATAATTTATTCCTTGAGGACCTGCTCCATAATTTTTCCAGGGACTGAGGTGAGGCTGACTGGCCTGTAGTTCCCCAGATCCTCCTTCTTCCCTTTTTTAAAGATGGGCACTACATTAGCCTTTTTCCAGTCATCCGGGACCTCCCCCGATCGCCATGAGTTTTCAAAAATAATGGCTAATGGCTCTGCAATCTCATCCGCCAACTCCTTTAGCACCCTCGGATGCAGCGAATCCGGCCCCATGGACTTGTGCACGTCCAGTTTTTCTAAATAGTCCCGAACCACTTCTTTCTCCACAGAGGGCTGGTCACCTTCTCCCCATATTGTGCTGCCCAGTGCAGCAGTCTGGGAGCTGACCTTGTTTGTGAAGACAGAGGCAAAAAAATCATTGAGTACATTAGCTTTTTCCACATCCTCGGTCACTAGGTTGCCTCCCTCATTCAGTAAGGGGCCCACACTTTCCTTGACTTTCTTCTTGTTGCTAACATACCTGAAGAAACCCTTCTTGTTACTCTTAACATCTCTTGCTAGCTGCAACTCCAAGTGTGATTTGGCCTTCCTGATTTCACTCCTGCATGCCTGAGCAATATTTTTATACTCCTCCCTGGTCATTTGTCCAATCTTCCACTTCTTGTAAGCTTCTTTTTTGCGTTTAAGATCAGCAAGGATTTCACTGTTTAGCCAAGCTGGTCGCCTGCCATATTTACTATTCTTTCTACACATCGGGATGATTTGTTCCTGCAACCGCAATAAGGATTCTTTAAAATACAGCCAGCTCTCCTGGACCCCTTTGCCCTTCATGTTATTCTCCCAGGGGATCCTGCCCATCTGTTCCCTGAGGGAGTCAAAGTCTGCTTTTCTGAAGTCCAGGGTCCGTATTCTGCTGCTCTCCTTTCTTCCTTGTGTCAGGATCCTGAACTCGACCATCTCATGGTCACTGCCTCCCAGGTTCCCATCCACTTTTGCTTCCCCTACTAATTCTTCCCTGTTTGTGAGCAGCAGGTCAAGAAAAGCTCTGCCCCTAGTTGGTTCCTCCAGCACTTGCACCAGGAAATTGTCCCCTACACTTTCCAAAAACTTCCTGGATTGTCTGTGCACCGCTGTATTGCTCTCCCAGCAGATATCAGGGTGATTAAAGTCTCCCATGAGAACCAGGGCCTGCGATCTAGCAACTTCTGCTAGTTGCCAGAAGAAAGCCTCGTCCACCTCATCCCCCTGGTCTGGTGGTCTATAGCAGACTCCGACCACGACATCACCCTTGTTGCTCACACTTCTCAACTTTATCCAGAGACACTCAGGTTTTTCTGCAGTTTCATACCGGAGCTCTGAGCAGTCATACTCCTCTCTTATATACAACGCAACTCCCCCACCTTTTCTGCCCTGCCTGTCCTTCCTGAACAGTTTATATCCATCCATGATAGTACTCCAGTCATGTGAGTTATCCCACCAAGTCTCTGTTATTCCAATTGCATCATAGTTCCCTGACTGTGCCAGGACTTCCAGTTCTCCCTGCTTGTTTCCCAGGCTTCTTGCATTTGTGTATAAGCACTTAAGATAACTCATCGATCGTCCCTCTTTCTCAGTATGAGACAGGAGTCCTCCCCTTTTGCGCTCTCCTGCTTGTGCTTCCTCCCAGGATCCCATTTCCCCACTTACCTCAGGGCTTTGGTCTCCTTCCCCCGGTGAACCTAGTTTAAAGCCCTCCTCACTAGGTTAGCCAGCCTGCTGGCGAAGATGCTCTTCCCTCTCTTCGTTAGGTGGAGCCCGTCTGCTAGCAGCTTAATTTTACAGGCCTGGAACACTTTGGCACTGCATCCTGGATTGGAGGGGCGGGTATGTCAGTGGTGAAGCTTTGTTACACATTTAGCTTCTGGAGCATTTTGTTGCCTGTTAGCATTGCCAAGAGAGGTTTTTATTTATACACTGGAGAAGTTTGCATGACAATGTGTTCCCTTTCCCCAATGGGACTTGAAAATGCTGTTGCTGTCGCTGTCCCACGGTATGTTTAGCGCCAAACTAACCAGTGCAGGTATGCTGGAAAGGCAAGAGAACACAGCACGCACTTTGCCACTGCTACTCCCGTGCAGGAAGCAGCCAGGACATGCTGCCATTGGAAAGTTTGGGTGGGGGCGGAGGCAATTACTTAATATCCCTCTTCAGAGCCAATGCTTCAGGGAGGGAGGGAGGAGAAAGAACAAAAGAAAGAAAGGGGCAATGTTTGGTTTTTCCAAAGACCTGTTTTTCCTTTGAAAGGGAAGATTTTCAACCACAGTGTTTTTTGGTTTCGCCTCAAAACCAAGTTTTGCTAAACAAAGTCTGAGGTCCCTACTCAGGCAAACTCCCATTGATTTCAGTGGGGGCTTTGCCTGAGTACCAAAAGACCATGTTCTGCAGTCAGCATCAGCCTCAGATGACAAAGGGAATTAAGTCTTTGAAAAGTCCCTTTAATTGACAGGCTATATTCTTCCCTGTGCATAGAATGTGCCACCAAAGCCCACCCTCTTCAATTCCTTCCCAAGCACTCTGCCCCTGGCAGGCTCACCACCACTCTCCGAAGGGAATGTCGACCCTTGGCGCAAGGGGTGTTAGTCCCAGCTTGAGCTAGCATGCTAAAAAATAGTAGAATAGCCACGGGGCAGCAGCTTAGGATAGCCACCTAGGGTGACCAGATGTCCCGATTTTATAGGGACAGTCCCGTTTTTTGGGTCTTTTTCTTATATAGGCTCCTATTACCCCCCACCCACTGTCCCGATTTTTCACACTTGCTGTCTGGTCACCCTACCAAGCTACCTGAGTATGTACCGACAGGATCCAGGAAGGTTTATATTCAGGACAGCTACCATCTGCTCGTCACTGCCCATGGAAGTGCAGCTACAATGCTGTTCTTAGCATGCTACCTCAATGAGAGCTAACGCAAGTCTGTCTCCTTGAGATGGGAGTCACACCCAAGGCCGGCGCTTCCATTTAGGTGACCTAGACGGTTGCCTAGGGCACCAGGATTTGGGGGGCAGCATTTTGCCGCCCTCGGCAGCAATTCAGAGGCAGGGGGTGTCCTTCCGCGCTCCGGGTCTTCGGCGGCAATTCTGCGGCGGGTCCTTCACTCGCTCCGGGACCCGCCGCCGAAGTGCCCCGAAGACCAGGAGCGCGGAAGGAACCCCCGTCGCAGAATTGCCGACGACGACCGGGAGCGCGGAAGGACCCCCGCCTAGGGCGCCAAAAACCCTGGCGCCGCTCCTGATCACACTCCAAGCTCCCAATGTAGCTATACCCTAACTCTGTCAATACTCGGTCTACTCCAAGCATGGGGAAGGGAGGAGGAGAGAAATGTAATGTTAGGCCATTAACTGTTCCTCGGGTCTTGTGTATGTTTTTGTATGCATCTGTGAGCAGAAACTGTCTTTATGGGTGTCTCCTACAACACTTAGGCCCAGATTCTCAAATCAATGGAAGTTAGGCACCTAAATACCTATGAAAATCTGAGCCTAAGCCCATAGTTGGAGCTTAATTAGTAACAATGGCTTAAAGTCATTACCCTCTTACTAGGGTTGCCAACTTTCTAATTGCACAAAACCAAACAAGCTAACCCCACCCCTTCCCCGAGGCCCTGCCCCTGCCCAAGGCCCGGCCCACCACTCACTACATTCCCTCTCCCTCGATGGCTCGCTCTCCCCCACTTTCTCTCTCACTGGGCTGGGTCAGGGGGTTGGAGTGCAGGAGGGGGTGAGGGCTCTGTCTGGGGGTGTGGGCTCTGGCGTGGGGCCAGGGATGAGGGGTTTGGGGTGCAGGAGGGGGCTCCAGGATGGGGGGGTGGGGTCGAGGGATTTGGAGTGTGGGAGGGGACTGTGGGTTGAGGCAGGGGGTTGGGGTGCAGGAGGGGACACGGGCTCTGGGCTGGGGCTGGGGCTGCGGGCTCTGGGGTGAAACCTGGGATGAGGGGTTTGGGATGCAGGAAGGGGCTCTTGGTTTGGGGGGGCTCAGGGTTGGGGCAGGGGGTTGGGGTTCAGGGTTGGAGCGCAGGCTTACCTTGAGTGGCTCCCAGTCAATGGTGCAGCAGGGCTAAGACAGGCTCCCTGCCTGTCTTGGCACCGCGCTGCGTCCCGGAAGAGGCCAGCAGGTCCGGCTCCTAGGGTGGGGGTCCAGGAGGCTCCACGCGCTGCTCTTGCCCGCAGGCACCACCCCCTCCGCTCCCATTGGCCGCGGTTCCCAGCCAATGAGAGTGCAAAGCCAGTGCTCGGGGTGGGGGCAGTGTGTGGAACCCTGTGCCCCCCTGCCTAGGAGCCGGACTTGCTGGCCGCTTCCGGGATGCAGCGCAGTGCCAGGTCAGGTAGGGACTAGCCTGCCTTAGCCCGGTCGGCGGTGCTGACCAGAGCCGCCAGGGTCCCTTTTCGACTGGGCGTTCCGGTCGAAAACTGGACACATGGCAACCCTACTTCTTGCAGGACCTGCAGCTTACTATCACGCTAAATACATTTTAAATGAAATGTATGTTTGAACAATAAAGCCTCTAGTTGGAGACAAACTAAGACTACGTCTACACAGGGAGAAAAATCCCATGGTAAGCCCAGGTCAGCTGGCTCAGGATCATGGGGTTTGGGCTCCAGGGCTGGAAAAAAAAATTGCTGTTTAGACATTTGAGCTCGGGATAGAGCCTCAGCTCTGGGACCCTTCAGGGATGGAAGGTCCCAGAGCTCATGCTCCAGCCTGAGCCTAGAAGTCTACACAATGACGTTTAGCTCCACAACCCGAGCCAAAGTTATATTTTGTTTTTCCTCCTTCTGCCATTAGTATTTCATTATGGAAGGGTAGGTTAAAAAAATGAGTTCTTAATCAGAGTGACACATGGCACATCTGTATCAACATGTGTCAGCTGCAGTGTAGAAAGGGAGGGGCGTGTGGGGAATCAGAGCTCCCAGCATTAGGAACCCTCACCTCTCAGGGCACCTTGAAAATGGAAGCTTTTCCCTGCAACCAGCCCGTAAACCTACACTGCACCTTCAGTGTTAGTCTTGAGAACTTTTAATTGTGGAATCCCTGTCAGTGCTTGGATTGTTGTATAGCAAACGACAGTTAGGTAGTGTCGTGGCATAAAGCCACAACCACATCAGTAACACTCCGAGGTGTAAGTTGTCACACCATAATTCATGCCCTGTTGTGCCTCATTGCTTAATTATACAGTTTGATTGCAACAGGATTTTTTTTTTATGGTAAATCCTAGGCTGACATCACTCTGATTAAGAACTCATTTATTTGATTACATAGTAACACAACAAGATTTTGAGTTGGAAGGAAACCAAGTCCTTTCATGCCCATTCAGCTGCCTAGCTAGTGTGCATACGTATACTCTATACTTTAGTAGTCTTTATTTATAGTGAACAAGATTGTGCTTTAATGACCTGGTCCTAGAGAACAGCGCAAGCAGTAAGGTATATAGGTTTGCAGATAATATGAAACTTTAGATTGCATCTCTCTTCTCTGGTCCGTAAGGGACTTGTAGTATTATGGCAATTGGTATCATCTTCAGTCTTACATTTCTCTTGATAATTTACTTATTATGCTAGTGCTTACAGGCCTCAACCACGTTATGGCCCCATTGTGCTAGGCACTGGGCAGAGATAACTGCAGACAGTCCCTGTCCCAAAGAGCTCCCAGTATTAGGCCCTGATTCAGTGAAGGACTGTAATATGTGCTCCAGTGCTTTGTGGAACCAAGGCCTAAGCCTCTTACTTTAGGCTTCATGACTGTGTACTGCCTGTTGCAACACTGGCTCTGATGTCTTCTGTAGCCTCTTTTTTTTATTATTACTCCATGTGTTTCCCATAGTACTTAGTGGTTTAAATCTTCAAAGCACTTTAAAATGAAACTAAATTAAACCTTAAATCACCCTAGTGAAGCAGGCAATCAAGTACTACCACTATTTTTATAGTGAAGGGAAACAGAATTACAGAGAATTGACTTGCCCAGGGTTGCACAGTAAATTAGACAGAGCTGAGATTTAAAAAAAAAATAGGAGTTCCTGGTTCCCAAACCTATGGTCAGTCCATTAGACCATGAGGTCTAATCTAGGTCCATCCACTTTTCTTTGTCTTTTTACGTTGGGGGAGGCAGTGTTAAAGTCCTTGTGCAATTGTTCATCATGTCATCCATGTTAGATAACTAGGAGAACTGGACATATTTTTCCAGTGGAAGAGTTTTTCCATCAGAAAATGCTGATTTGATGGAATCTAAATGTTCCATGGGAACCTGTTGAATCTGTTGAAACTTTTGAAGGAGAATAGGCAGGCTGCCCAGGCAGCCCGGTTCCCTGCACCCGCCTCTCCAGGCTCCTCAGAAACTCCCCTGGCAAGTTACTTGGGAGCCAGGGCTTCCAGGCTCCCCAGCTGCCAACCTGGCTCGCTGCTGGGTGCCTGGGGAGCCATAAAGCCCAGACCAGTTTTGTTTTGTTTTGTTTTTTAATTCCATTTTGGTGCGTCTGAAACTGAATTTTTATTTAAATATAATGTGCCTCCCGTGGAAAAATTCACATATCTGACTTTTCTTTCCGATTCAGGAACTTGGGGTCTTGTCCAGCTCTAATAACTACATCATGCCTCTCTAGATTCCCCTTAAAGTTTTACTTGGCTAGGATAATCTTTACTATTGTTAGCTTGCAATATCCTCACAAGAGAGGCCTTATTTCCTTATTTGTAAAATTTCTAGCACACTTAGGTGCTATCTAGTAGATAAAATTTCTCTTCCTAAACTCATCCAAGTTGTTGTATGCTCTGTTCTACTCCAAAAGATGGCTCAATTTCAGAGGAGAAGGAGCCAGCCTGCGTCTGACAAAGTGGGTATTCACCCACGAAAGCTTATGCTCCAATACATCTGTTAGTCTATAAGGTGCCACAGGACTCTTTGTTCCTTGATGGATGTTTGCATACTCACCTTTCCTATTTGGCAGGTATATTATGAGATTTCATGGTTAATATCTGCAAAGTGCTTTGAGGCCTAAGATGAAAGGAGCTTTAATCTGATTAATTGATATTACAATCATGCCTAGAAACCTCACTCAAGGCCCCTGTGGTGCTAAGCACTGTACAGACATGTAACAAAGACAACATCTGCCACAAAGAGCTCACAACCTATATGAGAGACAAGGCGCAAAAGATGTAGCTATAGAGTCAAGTATTATTTTGGTAATTTTGCATCTATTTCCCATTATATTTCTATTTATTGATCTTCCTGCACTTAATCTGCAAGTACTTCCCATTTCTCCTCTCAGCTATGTGGACCACAGTATGACTTCCATTGCAATAGAGATAATGATCATCAGGTGGAAGCTGTTATTTTACACAGAGCAATGGGAAATGTTTTCCCAAGCACCATGGGAAATGAAATATTTTGTTTCCGATACACCAAGAGCAGCCAGAGACTTTCAGTCTAAGTGTCATTTAGTTTAGATTAAGAGAGCAAAAACAAGAACAAACGTGAGAGGGGCAGTGTATCTGACACACTGCAACTGAACCAAACTGGTGACTGATTTCAGGACGCGGCGGTATACTAATAATTTAAAGGTGCAGCACACGGAAAATCATAACAAGCACATTTAGGCTTCCTTCAGGAGTGCAGGATGAGACACATAAAACCAGTCTTCAACTTTATTAGCAACAAGCATGGAGAATACACAAGAACATCCTGTAACCGCCTATAAATATAGAAACACCAGTAAGGGAACTCTACCGTATTGCTCATTCTAGTAGCAGTTACATCCACCATATGAAGCCATCTGGCTTTGGTTTTCATCCAAAACCCAGCACACATTACTTGAAAGGTTGGCAACCCTTTTGGGCCAGTATTGATCTCGTTTTGAGAAAATCTGGACAGATATAGAGAGTTGAGTCAAAACCATGTAAGGCTCAATTTGAGGCAACATCAATGTAAAACCAGGGGAAACAACTGTGTTTTGTTTCAAGATTTTGGGGGTTGTAGGACTCTGAAAAAAATCAAAGGGTGCAAGCCCATGCTAACTGAAATGAATCAACAGAACCCCTGTGAGCTGAAGCTACTGCATTAGCTCTCCTTATGCATCTCAGCTTTCTAATGGGGATAATAAAATGTAAATCATGATGCAAACATGACTGTAAAAACTGACTGCAGTACCCACCCTGCTTCATCTCTAGCCAGAGGGGGTAAATGTTATGGGAAGACAGCTATAAAGAAACCGTACATGATTATTCCATTATTGTAGTACACGCTGAGTGCGTGGGTGGGAATTCTTCATTTCCATCTCCATCACGCTGCCCTGCTTAGCTTTTCCCTCCCCCTCTCTCCTGCCCATTCAATACATTGCTGTTAACACAATCAAAGGACATTACAATTCCTTTAACAGAGGATAAAAAAGCAGAACCAGAAATAATGTTTGAGGAACAGTTCAACAAACACACAGCTGATTTAAAACAAAACAAAAAACACTCACCCTCAATCCCCAGGCCCTTTGTTGCTGCTCTTTGCATTTCCAGCATTATCAGATGTGGGTTATTTACGTTTTATTAACATTTTTAACAAACGCAATAATTAGGGGCTGTTTGAATACAGAAACACACTGCTTCTGGCCACAAGTTTCCCCAAACTCCTACTCCTCCCTGCAATCCAGGATTAGGGCCAGGGCAAAAAGGACTCTTGTAGCACAGTGCTGCAAAATTATGATATTTGAGCCTTGATCTGGGCCTGATTCTTCACTCATACTACTGTAAATCAGAAGTAGCTGCATAATATTTATTATCATCAGTTGAAAGCCACAGAACTAGTGGTCTTGCAGGAAACACAAGCTCTCTGGCTCCCTCTATAGGTAGAAAGGGAAACTGAAGGTGCTGTTACATGTGGATGGACCAGTTCAATTTGCACATTTGTCCCATGCTCCAGTGTAGTCTCAAAGTACTTGCAGTTTCTTTGTGTTCTTGACAGGAACGTGCTTTAAATTGGCTAAGTGGCTATCTGTGCAGAAGGGTGGACAAGTGTGTGAAATGGTGCCTGACATTCTCTATGGGATACTCTAATGGTCGAGTTGGTGGGCTCAGCTTGGGAAGTCAAGCCCACCGTGGACAAAGATTCTTATCTGACAATATTGATTCATAATGATACAGTCTAAAGCTGTGGGTAGGAGCCTTCTGGGGAAGGAGCCTTCCTAAAGAAGCTGGCATTAATGGATTAGGCTGAAGCCGACTTGGTTGGGGGTAAGTAATAGTTTGGAGCTAGCCATGGGGAGCTGAAGCAGTTACCAGGTTGGGTTAACAATGAGGACTAGTCTAAACTGAGTTGGCAAACTTTGAGACGTGATCTGTGTTCTATATCAGAACGTGTCTGTATCAGTGATGTTCTTGCACAATCTGCCAGAGAGTCTGGGTTTTTCTTATTCCACTTTGTCATTACACCTGCTAGGGTAATTACTCAGTCCATAAGGGGTTTTGCAAATAAATTTGCCAGTCTGTTATATTTCATTTCCTTATTAGACATACTCATCTGTATTTATGGACAATCTGGCAACTGTCCAATTCCCTTCACTTTCAGCTCAGGCTAGATGCCCTCAGTAATGTGAACTCGTAGGACATCAGGGAGATGGGGAAGTACCTATGAGGGAACATCACTCCATTCAGTCCTTGGCTTCCTTTCCAAGACTGCTTACCTGCATGCCACCTGTGGTGGTGGGTTGGTCATTAACTTCATCAAGCATTGCTTTCCCCAACTTGCTAGCTTCCTGCCTATTATGTAATTTGCTTTTATTAATACCTATTTGTTTCAGAGTCACTTTCTTGACTCTAGATCATTCCACATCTCTGTCTGACTCTCCATTTCCCTGCATCTTGTACAGTCATTACACCAGGGCCAAGTGATGTAAAATGTTTCCATTCTGCTAACACAGTCTTTTACAGCCACTTTGCCCTGCGATAAATGTTTGTACGTGGTGCAGAGAAATGGACAGTCAGGGACCTGGCTGTAAGTGCACCTTCTTCTTCCACTGAAGACACATGACATATCAATATGTGTCAGCTGCAGTGTAGAAAGGGAGTGAGGGAAATCAGAGCTCCCATCATTAGGAATCCCCACCTCTCAGGGCTCCTTGAAAATGGAAGCTTCTCCCTGCAATCAGGGAGAAACCTACACTGCACCTTCAGTGTTAGTCTTGAGAACTTTTCATTTTACCCATAGTACTTCTCTAAGAGGGAATGTAGAGACTATCATCCTATCCCATGCAATACAGCTATTTTTTTCGATGTATAACACTGACAGACCCTGGTCGTCAGTAGGCAGGATCAAACCTGGGGCCTCTGGAACTTAGTGCATGAGCCTCTATTGCATGAGCTAAAAACTAACTGGCTCTTAGCTAAGGCTCTAGAGCAGTGTTTCTCAAACTTGGGACGCCGCTTGTGTAGGGAAAGCCCCTGGCGGGCCGGGCCGGTTTGTTTACCTGCAGGGTCCGCAGGTCCGGCCGATCGCGGCTCCCACTGGCCCCGGTTCGCTGTTCCAGGCCAATGGAAGCTGCTGGAAGCGGCGGCCAGTACGTCCCTCAGCCCACGCCGCTTCCAGCAGCTCCCATTGGCCTGGAACAGCAAAGCGCGGCCAGTGGGAGCCGCGATCGGCCGGACCTGCGGACGCGGCAGGTAAACAAACCGGCCCGGCCCGCCAGGGGCTTTCCCTACACAAGCAGCGTCCCAAGTTTGGGAAACACTGCTCTAGAGCAGACTCATTAATCTCTCTCTTTAAGTGGTCTCAGTGTCATTAGATAGAGCAGAACACCACACCCAGGAGGTGTGTAGGTTACATATGGACGGCACATCATTTTATAACCACCTAGTTCAACTTTAAAACAGTGGTTTGGCCTTTAGCTTGAGCTATAAACTCTCTCTAAAAATTAGGGTGCTTTTAAATGTAACTTCAGCGCCCTCGTGGCCAAGATGGAGTCTGCTCTGCAGGCAGCTCTGGCCAAGAGAAGGCGCGCGCAGGAATGCAGCAGGAAAAATCCCTTCCACCCCAGGGGCACCTGTTCCAAACCCCCCAGAGTGAACACACCCACCCACAGGAAAAGTACAGTGGATATAACAAGGGAAATATTTATTTACAGAGGGATGAGAGGAGAAAAACAACAAGGGGAAATATAGGGGGAGCAGTAAGACAGGGCTGCATCCAAACCAAGGCCCCACAGGCCCAGTGGTAGCGCAGTCTGGAAGGGCAGACACCGAGCAATGTGTCTGCACACAGAGTTCAGGAGTCCTGAGCAAAGTTCCAGTCCAGTGCTGAGTCTTGGGTGCTCCTGGTCATCTTCGGCGCCAGTGAACTTTCCCCCAACAAACCCCTCCGGTGCCCTCTTCTGCCGCTCTCTGCAAAGCCACCCAGAGCGACCACCTCCCCACTTAACTAGCTACAGCCTCCCTCCTTGTCCCCAATGCAGAATCACAAGCCCCAGTACTCACAGCCCCATGCAGCTCTGGGCAGCAGTGATACTGGGTCCAGCTCCAGCCTGTCCTTCTCGGGCAATTCCTCCCTGGCACAGTGCTCCTCCTGGCTCCTGTCCTGGGGTGTCCCCGATCGGCCCTGTCCGTCCCAGGCTTCAGGCAGGTTCTCTGCTGCTTCACTTTTCCAGGGCCTGCAGGCTGCCTCCGCCTCTCCTTGGAGCTCCAGCGCTGCCCCCTGGAGTTTCCCTCCTTTTTTCTTACTTTCCCCCTCCCCCTTAGGAAAAAGATTTAAAGGGCCATACTCTCTAAACCCCAAAGGGGTTACATAAATTTCAGGGGAAGAGGTTACTTCTGCCCAGATTGTGGTATTAATGCTTCCATCCTTGGGAGTTTTCTGGTATCACATCAAAGTTTTATTTATTGTCTGCAGAGTGAACTAAGGTAGCAAGGACCATGGCAAAACTGGACTGGGAGGAGAAGGGAGGTTCAAGGCAAAAAGTGCCTCAGCGGTATTTCACAAACAAATGGAACAAACTCTCTAACCACTGCAACATATGCCAATACAAGCTGCAGATACTGCTGGTTTTGAGAGGGAAACACTACTGGTGAACCTAAGCACCGGCAGCGTGGGCACTCTAATGACATCCAGCTTGAGACAGCAACATTTTCATCTATAGACTGAAGATTTTACTGTAAACACTGTTAATTATCCTATCATGGGGAGGAAACAGCCTTGCTCATCACATACAGCTCTCTCATAGATAAACCCCTGTAATCATCAGGTAAAATCAGCAAAGCAGATGACTGTCTGCTGGCTTGTTTCAAAATAATAAGCAATGACCTGTAGACGCTGAAGGCAAGATGGTGTAGTGGGTAGGACACAGGGACCTATTCCTGTCTCTGATCTGCTGTAACACCTCAGGCAAGTCACTTCACCTCCATGCCGCCTCCATTTCTTTTCCCACCTTTTGTGCATCTTGTCTATTTCGAGTGTAGGTCTTTCAGGGCAGAAAGTGTCTCTCACTAGGTGAACGTCTAGAACGTAGCACAGTGGAACCCTGATCGCAGTTGGGAAGTTTTGGTGCTAGTGTAATAAAAATAGTTAATAATGATGTGGTTGCCTAATTGAGAGAGTTTAAACTTAAGGGACCAAATATTAGTGATTGGCCGGGAGCAGGATGCTCAGACTGGAACCTCTTTGAATTCTGGAGGAATCTCAAGATCTGAACTTGCTCCTACCATGTTGTTTGCAAGACTCAGTTTTCCAGTTCTGGCTTGAATGCAGCCAAAATCTTGCTTTGTTAGATTTCAGAAGAAGGTGGCAGATACAATTCACAGCACAGGTGATTTTGAGAGATTTATCATTCCACTTACAGGAGATGCTCATCACCTTACAGAATTCAAGCCAAGTTAATGGCGTTTCTGAGCATACTTTTAACTCCCATTGATTTCAATGAGTTGAGGGGACTCTGCACGTACACAATATTTATATTAACAAGGACAACTTTGACTTAGAAATGCCTGCTGTAGATTTCTCTTAATGAGTGGAATAAGTTCTGATTTCCTCCGCAAAAAGCAGTGTAGAGTCAGCGTCCCTCTTGTATAATGAGCCTCAGATTCAATGTATAGGGTCCTCCCATGCTTGTTATGTATTGCTGTAGTTACTACCACTCAGGGCAGCACAACAAATAAGTGTTGTCACTGAAAACCTCAGAGTGCAACACTGCATGCTTTCCTTTCATGAAGCAAGACAATGGTAGGTCTTGCTAAACCCATGAATAATTTTTACATCCTAGCTAGCTAAAGACTTAAACACACACACAGCACCCCCATTCTCAAGGTTAGCATTGTTTTACAGTCACGAATCCTGAAGGAAGCAACCTAATGTAGCAATAAAACACATTCATGACTCTTCTTCCATTGTGGTACCTATATCACGGAAGTGACTTCAAACAGGATAAGCAGTTCCAGTTGAGCTGAGGGACAGTTTATAGTGCATGTCCTTATTTTCAGGCCTTTTGTTCAATGGGTGTGATGCTTTGAAGAAATGGTGCCAGAGTCTGTAGAGTCAACAGATTGGGGTGGGCAAACTTTTTGGCCCAAGGGCCACATAGGGGTTCCGAAACTGTATGGAGGGCCAGGTAGGGAAGACTGTGCCTCCCCAAACAGCCTGCCCCCGCCCCCTATCCACCCCCTCAGAACCTCCAACCCATCCAACCCCCACCTCCTTGTCCCCTGACCGCCCCCTCCGGGGACCCCCCACCCCTAACCACCCCCCTGGAATCCCACTCCCCATCCAACCCCCCCTGGTCCCTGTCCCCTATCCACATCCCCACCCCCTGACAGGCCCAGGCCCCCCAGGACTCCCACACCTATCTAACCACCCCCTGCTCTCTGTCCCCTGATTGCCCCCCAGGACCCTCTGCCCCTTATCCAACCCTCCCACTCCCCACCCCCTTACCATGCCGCTCAGAGCACCAGGACTGGCAGCCGTGCCACCCGGCCGGAGCCAGCCACGCCACCATGTTGCCCGGCAGGAGCTCGCAGCCCCGCCGCCCAGAGCGCTGGCAGCACGGCGAGCTTGGACATTAGGAAAAAGTTCCTAACTGTCAGGGTGGTTAAACACTGGAATAAATTGCCTAGGGAGGTTGTGGAATCTCCATCTCTGAAGATATTTAAGAGTAGGTTAGATAAATATCTATCAGGGATAGTCTAGACAGTATTTGGTCCTGCCATGCGGGCAGGGGACTGGACTCGATGACCTCTCGAGGTCCCTTCCAGTCCTAGAATCTATGAATCTATGAATCTAAGGCTGCGGGGGAGGGGGGACAACAGGGGAGGGGTCGGGGGCTAGCCTCCCCAGCTGGGAGCTCAAGGGCCGGGAAGGACGGCCCGCGGGCCGTAGTTTGCCCACCTCTGCAACAGATTAATAAATGTTGAAGTTTACAGAACAATTTAAAGAGTAACAATTGTCTAAAGAGTGACTGTATAAAACTGACGTGTTGGTGTCATTGTGTGGGCCCCAGGATAGGAGAGAGACAAGGTAGGTGAAGTAATATCTTTTACTGGACCAACTTCTGTTGGTGAGAGAGAGATGCTGAGGAAGAGCTCTGTGTAGCTCAAAAGCTGGTCTCTCTTGCCAACAGAAATTGGTCCAATAAAAGATATTACCTCACCCACCTTGTCTCTCTTGTACAACAATGACATCTTCCTCAATTAATCTGCTCCTGAAGTGTCTTTGCTATGAGCGGAACTGGAGAAAGGGTCAGGAGGGACCTTGAGCAGTGTGACACCAGAGTCAGCAGTCCAAACTGGAGGTAGGCTGCTAGATTTTGAACTCTTCCGCATGGGACTTGCCTACAACTCCCTTATTGCAAATTACTCCTGGGGACATTCTGTGCCAAAAAATTAAAAATTCTGCACACAATATTTTAAAATTCTGCAAATTTTATTTGTCAAAATAACACTACATAATCACACCAGTTTCAATTATTTTGGTAATTTATTTCAAAATACCTGTCAGCAAATATGTCTGTAACAATACAGACAAACAAAAATTCCCCCAGGTGTAAAGAGCTAAAGAAACTCCTATGAAAACCCAGTTCCTGTTTCTCTGCTCTCTCCCCCGCCCCCTGCCCCAGAGCACAGCTAGGGGGCCAGACAACTACAACTCCTCCTCCCCAGAGCCCAGCCACGGTGCCCCCCAGCCAATACACCCAACATCCTTCCCCCCAGAGTCCAGTTGCAGGGCTCCCTTGGCCCAGATACCCATACCCTCTCTGCCCCCTTAGCTCAGTCACGCCCCCCCCCCCCACTCGCCCATATACCCACACCCTCTCTGACCCCCAGAGCCCAGGGATCCAGAGCAAGAAACAGCCTGATGCTCGGTCCTAGGCTCGCATAGAGTTTCCTGTGCACCACCATCTCCTTCCCTCAGGGCATGCTGGGAACTGCAGCTGTCAGGAACCCTCTAGCTCCCTCCCACTCCCCCCAGCAGTGTCTTCTATGTGCGAGCTGGCCTATGCTGGGTCCAGTGCCCCCCTAGTGGCAGCCCGCAGCTCTACAGTCCATTTATGTGGGGGAAAGAAAATTCTGCGCACACAACATTAATTTCTGCAAAATTCTGCATTGTGCAGTGGCGCAGAATTCCCCCAGGAGTAGCAAATGCGGGGGTGGATATAGCCTTCCAAATCAATGAGTCCACTGTGGGGTTGCTGCTCTCCCCAGGGGGCTGGGGAGGGGTTGGGAGGTCAGAGAGGGCCCAGGCCTGCTGGGTCACTGCCTTCCCCACAGAGACTGGGGTGGGGGTCTGCCCTTGCCTGCCTTTCCCTGAGCTCCAGCCCCACTGCCAATATCCCAACCCCAAACACGCTCTTACCTCTGGGCTCTCGGCCTGGTGGTTGGCCTCAGACCTGGTGCAATGATGGTAGTGGTGACAGTGGAATCTGGGCCCAGCTGAGGTTGGCGAGTTGCTCCCAACCCTACTGATGGCAGATGCCAAACCTGAGAAGCACTACGATCCTGTGTGCCAGGTCGCAACGCCACGTAGCCAGATTTGGCTGGGGACAGGCCAAATTTGAGATGGGAGCTCCATTCAAGTGCATTGAGCGCACATTGGTTGATCCGGGCCTGAATTCTGGGGGTGTAATTACAACCATGGACTCCAGCTACAGCAGCTAAAGAAACAGTGCTTGCTACCAGCACAAGGATGTAGTGAGGATTCCTTAGATAGTGTTTTATAAAGTACTTTGAAGATTTAAAGTTATTATTGGTTATTATTATTTATTATTGGAAAAAGGGTTTCCAGCCAGAGCTTGTTGATTACATTTTTCCTTAGATGATTTTTTTGGCTAGAGTTATAGAAGTTTATAATGGTGTGGACAAAAGTCCCAGAAAGGACTCTACTTGCGCCTTGATCTTGTAAGGTGCAGGGCACCCTAATGCTGATCCAGCAAAGCACTTAAATATGTGCTTTTCTAGAAGCACATGAGCATGCCCATTGACTTGTTATTTGGTGTTCCGGGATTTCCAAATTGGAGCCGCATGGCATCAGGAAGTTAGTCACTGTGGATGAAATTTACCCTTCTGTAGAGGGCTGGCACAACACCTATTCAACACCAAGTCCCTCATAAGCCTTGGCTAGTTACACAAGTTATGTGGTATTGCTTCTGTTCCTTGACTGAGTGTCTCAGGTAACTAACCAACTCAGTGTGAAGAGCGAATTGTGAAATCTACAGCCAAATATTGCAATTTGAAATTTGCTTTCGAAGAAGATACCACACAAACCTCAAAAAGTGGGTTAAGCAACATGTATGAAGAGCCCCCTGCACAGAATGAATTTCATCCCCACTGAGCATTCCTTCCCCCCCCCCCCCAAGACTAGCAGGTTGTGGGGTTGTCATCCCATCCTGTGTGTTCCCCACCCATGAGCCTGATAGGAGGAATGGCTATATCCTACCTTCTTAAATCTGTGGGGGTCACTCAGCCCCAGAAGGGATCAGGCTGGCCTGAATACAGACTCCGCTGCCTCTCAGACAAATCAGGGGCAAGTAATGGGGTCTCATGGCTTCTGGCGCAGGGAGGGAAGTCAGATTGGGAGGAGAGGCTGTTTGAAAATATTTAGGAACCTCAGAACATGTTCACAGACCTGAACCCGGACTGGCTTTGTGTGGGGCCAAGGCTTGATGCACCTAATTCCACACAATTCTAATCACTATTATAATTCCTCTTTTCTTGGCCTTGTAATTATGTCACATGCCATTCCTCCATGTCGTAGACTAAATCATGAATGCACGCTTTCTAAGCAGCTTTGGAAATGATTGTATAGAATTAGTATTAACTAGTTTCACTATTATTAAATGGAGAATTAAAGCTTTCGACACTGAGCTATTCAGAGGTGGTTGCTACACGACTGCTCTGCAATGCTCTCATCAACAATAATAGCTGTCGTTACGAGTACACCTAAATAGCTGGAGAAAAATGCATAATCTGTTCTATTATAATCCACTTTCCTAAAGTAGCCCTGCATTTAAAATCTATTAAGAATGGCATGAATAGGAAGTGATTTCCTATATGATAATGCAATTGTTCAGTCATAAATGGAGAAAGCCCCAACAGTTAGATTGTAAAAGGCAACCAAGTACTGCTTGTTCTGGATTCGAGACATCAGATTGGCTATTTGGCTGACATAGCCTCATTGTAAGTATTATGCCTTTTACTTCCAATGCCCCAGGAAGACCATGAAGCATTTCAGAAAATGCTATTTTTCCATGTTTTGTGTCTTCTTGAATAGTGATATATATCCTTTGTGTGAACAAAGCACTGTACGGATATTAACTTTGCAACACCCCTATCAATTTGGTGAGTTAGTATTATTGTCCCTACTTCACAGATAAGAAAATGGAAACAGATCTGTTCAAGGCTACCCAGTGTCAAAACCAGGATTAGAACTCAGGGCCTTCTGAGCCATTCCTCCAGAACATCATGTTCAATGTACAGCTCCCAAAACAAAAGTTGTATAGATCCCAAGAATGACAAAAAGGAAAGAACACAGTCACTCTCCAGATATCCTGTCTGTTAAATCTCTTTTGGTTATTGTGCTGCCATATTCCTCAATAGCCCCCAATAGAGACACAGCTAAATGCAAAAATCAAACAACAAAGACATAATGACCCCTAAGTACTTTTGCAGCAAGACCAGTACTGAAGCCCTAGTGGTTGAATTACTGCTTCAGATAAACCCAGAAACATCTGTTCATCAACCTTAACATTACAAGACAGACTGACATTCATATTACCCTGTCTTTTATTTTACTGTCTGCACAGTAAGAACACACGTCCCAATGGTACAACAGCAGCCTGTTCCAAACAGGGCCAATACTCACTAGCCTTCTTTATATGAATTCTTAAAAACCCCTTTCCCCCCCACCCATGAACCTTCCCAACACTGATCTCTTCACCAGTTATCTTCCAATACTCTCCCTTTGCACATATTTTTTTCTTGTCTGCATTAGTCTTCCCTGTCTACAAGGTTCAGTTCTAGATACATACTTAATTTTATACACTAATCCCAATGCCTTCAGCTGAGCACATTCTAAACTTGTATTCTTTTCTAATTATTTTGCTAGACTGGGGACAAAGATCAGCACTTGGCAGAATCTCATTTTAAATGTGTAGCAATTAATAGTACCATGCTCCTGGCATTGGCCAGTACCTGACGATTCAGGATGACAAAACAATCTTCATTGCATAATACTATCGGCCAGTGGAACAATGACACACCAGAGTGGAATGGGAAAGGTTACACCCCAGTCTAAACACAGTACAATAGTACCTTAGTAGGACTCCAGTTAGGTTACACAGTACTCCAGAAAAGCTCCCTCCAGAAACACCGACCGACAGCAACATTCTTTTCATGTCAGATCATAAGACAAGCTGTGTTTCCAGGGTTTTCCAATACCGATTTTCTTCTGACTTCTTTAGCACATTCCTACACCTAATTTGATACAATGAACTTCGTATGAATCTACTGGGCTAGATTCGCCAATCAAATCCACCTGTGCCAACCCACCGATGGTAGAGTTTGGTCCATTCTTTTCTATAAAACTCTAAGGCCACGTCTACATTATCAACTTAGCTTGGGATAACAATGTCACTCAGGGGTGTCAAAAATCCACACCCCTGAGTGACAAAGTTATACCGATCTACCTGCTGGTGTAGACAGCACTCCATCAATGGAAGGGCTTCTCCTGATAACATAGCTACCACCTCTCTCAGAAGTGGATTAACTACGCTGAGGGGAGAAGCTCTCCCCTCAGTGTAGTAGTGTCTTCCCACGGCAGCGTTTTAAGTGTAGACCTGTCCTAAGTAAGACTCCCATGTCAAGTTTCAGGGCTCACAGAAGAGGCAGGTTGGGATTTTCAAAAGCACTCAGCATTGGCCTAACTCTTCTCCCATTCGAATCGATGGTAAAGTTCCCCTTGAACATCAATGGGAACATTTAGACCAATGCTGAGCAATTTTGAAAATCCTATCCCCTATTGATTGAAGTCTGGAATCTCTCCAAACATAGATGAGTTCTAAACAAGTGGTTAAAAAAAAAACCACAGACTTTGAAAAATCCATAAGTTAGCTCACAGGCTATTCAGCTTTTCAAAGTCATTCCTGTTTGTTCCCTTGGAAATGAATAGCATGCAGCATAAAAGTCTTCAAGCTCATGAAAATGCTCCTTCTATAGGTACCTACAAAGGATTCAAGGGCTTAAGCGAATGACGAGTGCTAAGTAATAAGCTCTTCAGAATGTGTCCTCTGCACAAGTGTCCTTGATTGCTAGAGTCATAGTAGTTATAAAATCGTGCAGAGTGAAATTCACCTCTGCGCGAAGTGCTAGGTCTATATGCTACCAAAGTCCTTGTGCAAGGCTTTAAGTGAGACTCAAGTGATGCATAGATATCATGCTGGACCTTTTCACAGGGTGAAATTTACCCCCACTATAAACTGGGTAACCAGAGAATTATAAGACTGGTAGGAAAACCTGCCAAAGTGTTTAAAACTAGTTTTTACTATAATGGGCTTTTACTCCTTAGAAACTGCAAAGAAGAGGGGACTGGATGATTTAGGGGATGGGTGAAGAATTGCACCCTGTTTCTTGAATTGAAAGCAGCCCAAGTCATAGGCTGTTACCATCAGATAACTGTTCAGTGATCTATGTGAAATGAGATGGTAGTAGAATTGCCAGCTTTTGCAGAAGGCTACCATGTGAGAACTACCTATTACACAAAGATTTAGAAGGACTGTGGGGAAGAGGGGCTAGCAAGGAATTTGTTATTTCCCTGTAGACATCAGGGATTTAGATTAGCTCTGACCCAAGCTGACCTGTATTTCTCTCAACCACTCCTACACTTTACAGAGTTGATGCTATGATACCCAATCCCAGTTACTCTGTTAGGATTTAATTTCACAAGAAACCCAACAGACTTTGCAAAACCAAAAGTGTTTTGTTTTGGAGATCTCTGTTTCAAATAGCAATGAGCAAAAATGGGAACCAGTTGGGCAAAGCCTCCCACCTCTTCAGCTTTGGGGGTTTGGATTAAATGGGATCTGCATCTGAACCACACCATGGTTTGTCTATCTCTGTTTTTATTGAAGATGCAACCAGAGCAGTTTATATGGTTTTCCCCTCCCTGAAAGATCAGCTATTGGCACAGCCATTTTACAGGAAGGAAGCCGAATCGATGTTCAACAGCTCCAGGACTGTTGAGCAATTTTCCAGATAGGTGGCAATGCAGGATGCTGATCCCAGTCCATTTCCACGAACATCCACATAGCAGACTCTCAGGGCCGGCTTTATGACCTGCGGGGCCCGATTCCAATACCCGGCGGCAGTCCAGGGCTTCAGCGGCACTTCATGGCGGGGGGTCCGCTCCGAGTCTTCCGCGGCGCCGAAGGACCCCCCGCCGCCAAAATGCCGCCGAAGACCCCCAGAGTGGACCCCCCACCGCTGAAATGCCGAAGACCCCCGGAGCGGGGCCCTCTTAGGCGCGGGGCCTGATTCCGGGGAATCAAGTGAATCGGCTTAAAGCCGGCCCTGCAGACTCTTACCCCGTGGCCAGCAGTTCACTGCCTCAGTGTCCACCCCTGGTTGAGTAGCTAGGACCTCCTGCAAAGCTGTGAAATCTTCCCCTTTCAAGAGGAAACCAGAAGTCTTAACACACAATGGGTCTTCATCCTCCTCAGGCTACACAGCAGTGTTTAATTTGTAATGAAAGAGGTACTGGGGCTCAAGCCATTTTTTTACTTTCATAACTGATGCAGCCAGCCCAGAGGTACCAGATCTCGGCTCTGGCAAGCCCTGGCACAAATTAAGCACTGCTAAGCAGTCTCTTACCTTGATAACACAGGACTAAACAGCTCCTACACCCACCCCTGGCTCTGTAGTTCCAGAGTCCTTCTCCGGGATCCACACTGACCCTTCCCATTTTGGTGCAGGGATTGAAGGGGCCTCCCTCACACCTTTGAACAACCTGGAGCCCGTAAACAATAACTCACACTGAGCTTCTAATCATCATCAGTAGTATATTACCTCAGGCCTCTTTCCTTCACCCCCTTCCCAAGGTGGTTTTTTTTCCCTCCTTGCAACTCTTTCATCTGTTTTGAACAAGTGGCAGCTCCTTATATAGTCTTACTCACTCCTTCCCAGCATACCTTGCAGCAGCCTACAATTCCCAGTGTGTCTCTGGTGACTACATCTCCCAGAGTTCCCTTGCTTTAAAGTACCAAACCCCAGTTACAGGCAGCCTGGTAGCTCTTAGAGGAGCCAGCATGCTCACTTATAGTCCACATCAAAAAAACGACTTCCACCATAGAAATTAACAGGCAACCTCTATGTAGCTGTAACCCTTCTGCCAGGGGCCAATAAGGGCTGGGTTCGGTCTGTCTAGAATTCTATTGATTTTGTTCGAAAATAAATAAAACTGTAGCTTGAGTCCCCATACTCATTTCTGGCTCCAGGAAATGAAAATAAAACCTCCCCGGTCAACCTTTGCAGGCAGTTTTCCCCCAATCACAGGAAGGCGCTTTGGTGAACATGAAACCACAAATATATTTTTTATTTGGGGGGGAAAGGGGTAAAACAACAAAGAAACAAAACAAGCCCTACCTACATAAAAGAAAACAAGCCACCCAAATCAGTCCATCAGGAGTTTGGTCAACACCACAGTTCAAAGTAATGAATGTCCATCTTATAGAGGTCCAGAACTCTTAGTCCCACTGCAGATCCCACTCGTGGGTCAAATTAGTCTCAGTGGTAGTCAAAGAATATCATGGGGTGGCATTTCTCTGCTGATCTGCTCCAGCCCTGAGAGACATGATATTGCCAGGTCCCACTCCAGTGGGCAGTTGCCTAGTCCAGTTCTGTGATTTCAGCCCTACTTCTGCTGGCCTGGTATTTTGGGGTGTCATGAAGTCAGCTCAGCACTGCCACCAGGTGTCAAGTCACTGAGCAGTCAGTTCTTTGTGTCTGCCAGTCCACTCAGGCCACATTGCAAAGTCGGCTCTGCACCACTGCTCTGGTCAGGCAGTGTTACAAAATCAGCTCTGAACTAGGGCGGCTGCTGGTTTGACCTGCTCAAGGCATGCCAATTCTCTCCACACAGAGTACAGAAACTCCAGAGAAGGATCCCAGAGCAAACCAGGACCCTGAGAGTACCTGCTCCTCAGAATCATAGAACTGGAAGGGACCTCGAGAGGTCATCTAGTCCAGTCCCCTGCAATTAAAGATATAACAGAATAGCAATCAAAAGTGTAACTGAAGCTCAGGAAGGCCTACCTAGGCTAGCTTTAATCTAGCTAACATGGCTAAAAACAGCCACAAAGATGCAGAAGTAAAACCATCCACACAGGCTAATAATACAAATGCATACCTTGTAATCTGTGCTACCACATCTTCACTACTATCTTTAGCCATGCTAGCTAGATTACAGCTAGCACGGATATGACGATTCAACTTGTAATCACCCCTTCAATTACCACAGAGAGAGACACACACCCTTGGTCTGGAAAACAAACGCTTTTCTATTAAACCTGGATTTTGTTACCAACCCAAAGTCCACGACCTGTAAACTCAGGAGGACCCAGTCCCTGCAGGGCATATCCTGCACAATTCCTACAGCCGTTCCTTTCATTCAGAACATAAATAAATTCCAACTAAAGCAATGTAACTCAGCAGGTGGAACTATGGGTAAGCAACATTATAATTCTTAGAAATGAAGCTGATCATAGCTGGCTTCCCCATAGAAGGAATATTAGGGTTGGAAGGGACCTCAGGTCATCTAGTCCAATCCGCTGCTCAAAGGCAGGACTCACCCCCAGACTGATTTTTGCCCCAATCCCTAAATGGCCTCCTCAAGGATTGAGCTCACAACCCTAGGTTTAAGAGGCCAATGCTCAAACCACTGAGCTATCTCTCCCTCCCAATGCTTCACTGAGCATTAAAAAAGAAAGGGATGTGAGTGGGAGGTAAAGGCACAAAAATAGCATCTCCTGTCTGCCTTTCTCCCCTCGATTTTCCTTGGCTGCCCAGGAAAGATCGAAATCAGCAATGCCAACCAAAGCTACAGAAAAGAGCTACAAACAGCGACTGGGGCTACAGGGCTGGTTTGGCATCTGTGACATTAACTCTGGGTGAAATGTTTCTTGCACCATGGGAAGGGTAGAAACAGGCAAAGTTTTGAAAGCAACCCTTTTTTGACCCAGGGTCTTGCGTTTTGTCTTGCTGTCACATTGCATTACCACATCATATTGTGTGACATAACCGACCAGCACTGTTGTAACCTGCCTCAATGTGTCACATCAGGGTAGACGTGGGAAATCATCTCTGCCCTTTGTTTTTAATGTGGTTGGTTTAGAAACTTTAAAAAAAAAAGGTGAGAATCATGATATTTTTCCCTCCCAGAAAATAAAAAGCAAGTGGCCCTGAAAGAACCAGTCAGTGTATCTTCATGCCCTGATCTTTGAGCAAATCTAAGCAACAGTCGGTTGGTCCTGAAGCATTTCAGAAGTTCCACAGTACATGGTGATATAAAGCAACTGAAATGGAGTAACGTCCACATTAAGAAAGAAGGCTGCCTGTTGAAACCTAACATTTCACATACAAGTAAGATGTGGTGAGAGCGAGTACACATCAGGGGCTCCCATCAGCAACAGATCAATGAAGGAAGATTACACTTCCAGCACTGGCATCAGGACTTTTCAACTCTATCTATTGCTGAAACTGGACGTCAAGGTAGCAGGGAAATCCCACCTGCCCCTTTCATAGTGTTACCAGGAAACTGTTCAGATGGTATCTGCAGACTTTACATTTGCCTTCCCATTGCAAAGGCCCAGAACCTCCTGTCTCTTCATTCTGCAGATGATCCCAGCAAATACCATTTAAACCGGCCCTTTCCAGCTCTCCACTGTTCCTAGGGAATTTCTTATCTGTAGGGATTGTGTCCGCAGATAGTGAAACATTTCCTGTCATGCCACACATTAAACGAAATGACCATCTTTCTCTGTCATAATCTGTGGACTACCAGACATGTCATTTCCACTCTCATGTTTAACAGCACAGAGCTGCCTGAAATTCAGAGAAATGGACACCGTCGCACGGCATTTCAGAAAAACAATTCCTGCACTGACAGAGGATGTAATTCACCCCTGTGCTGAACGCCAGCCAAAGGCCTATGCACCCTTAAAATAGGCCTGGACTTCATCCAGAAAAGAATTCCGCTGCCCGGCCCAGTCATATAAAAGATACTACTGCCCACAACATCCTGCGGAGCTGGGTTAGTGTCAGGGAAAGGAGATTCCTGCCCTAGAACATTAGAAGGACACCGAAGAAAGAGAAGGCAAGGCCGTGCTTGAACCCTGCATGAGTGTGCAAGGTGGGGGGCTAACAGAGGCATACTTCTCTTTCCCATCCAGGAGGGAGCAGCCTCAATGCACAAGCCCACCCAGAGCTCCTCCAGGAGTAGCGCAAGTCTGCACCACCTCGCATTTAGGGCTGCACTTCACAGGCATAGTTGTGTTCATTGTGTAATGCATGAATGCGGGAGAAGCTGGCAGGATAGCAAACCCACAGTAGAAGACCCAATTATTCATGTATTTAAGCGTTCCTAGTCTTGGGGAGAGAGATCTCAGCTGCAGGTCAAATTCCCCTCTCCAATCTGCACTGTGGATAGTGGTCTTGGTCCTGCAGGGTTCCCACCAGGCTAGATTCTGTGCTTCATAAAGCAAAGGGTTGGTCCTGCTTTGAGCAGGGGGTTCAACTAGAAGACCTCCTGTGGTCTCTTCCAACCCTAATCTTCTATGATTCTATGATTCTAAGACAGAGCTGGCGGTGGCTGCCAGATTCTCTGCTCAGCGCTGGCACACGTGAGAGCAACTGGAGCAGCACAAAAGGAGCTATGCCCCATTGATTTCCTCAGGCGTTGAGGGTGCTCAGGCACCAGAGGAGACATTTTGTCTCTCGCATGATTGGGCCCAGTGTGACATCCGTGCCAAGGGACAGGACTGGCGTGAGGAGCGTAGAATTTTACTCCGTGTGCTGGGGAGACTTGGGAGGCAGCATGACTTGTAAAAGCAGGACTGTGCCCCTCTCTCTATGAGCACAGCAGATCAGATTGCTGCACATGTTACACTTTTTGCATTTTCCTTCAGGGAGAGGGTGTAAAACATGCCTAAGGATATACATTTCCAAGGACAGGTGACTACGCCTCCCACCTTCTGCTGTGAGTGCCAGCGTCCCTATCCGTACAGGCTTAGGGACACTCAGCAGTCACCGCACATAGGGAAGCAGTGAGATTGTGAAAGCAAAATGCCCCAAGGGCTGAAATTTCAATGGGTTTTTTGTCTGGGTAAGGACTGAACCAGGGCTGCAGGATTCAGCACTAGATTCAAAGCCATGCGGCCCTTGATTTTTAAGAACCCGTTGGACAAACCCTTGTCAGTGATAGTCTAGGTTTATTTGCTCCTGCCTCGGCGCAAGGGGCTGGACTTGGTGACCTCTCGAGGTCTCTTCCAGTCCTACAGTTCTATGATTCTTGGTTCTAGCAAGATTGTGAATAACAGATTGTATGAAACCCTGAAACTCTCCTTTTGTTTACATTTCTGAAATACATACATGTGACTGGACATCAGCTGCTGTTTTCACAGGGTACAGCACTGATGGGTGGTTGCCTTCAGTAGGAAAAGGATCGGGCCCTTGGCCCTGCTTGAGCTGTGATTTTGGCAGGTCCCATAAAAGAAAATGGATTGGTCTTTGGTTGGGAGACTTCCAAGGAACAACAAAGCACAAGTTGTGGTGATTCAACAGGTGGTACCAGGCGCTCTTCTCTTCAAGACTAATGACCAACCCCGGTCTTAGATGAGCACTATTCTATCTTCCTGACATGTAAACCTGAAACCCTGATTGCCTGGGCTCATTAATGATGTTAATGGGTGTTAATCCCAGTGAACTGGCCAAATTCCAATGGGCCTATATTCCAGCTAGCTCAATCCTCTTGCAGTTTCATTTGAATATGGGATTCTTCTTTACTTCCTGTCCTAAAATGTTGTGGGTGGGCAGTTCAGGATGATCAGATAGTCTCCCTTGGAGATATAGGTTCATACCCCATCCCAGAGCATGTCCTGCTTCCTTCACTTACACTGTTAGCTCTTTGGAGCAAAGACTTTCTATTGTAATGTGTTTGGATACTGTCGAGCACAAAGGGGCCCCTGCCTCTGCTGGGGCTTCTGGATGCTAATATTATAGGAGATTGATAAAATTGTGTCACTATGAGTTGTTCAATGGAGAATTTCTCAGAGATCCTGGAAGGAATGTATCTCAAACGTTAAAATACGGTATATTTAAAGCTTGTTATTCATTATGTCTTCATTATCTTTAATATTTCTGGATTTCATTATAAAGCAAAGAAAATCAACTGTCAGCAGCCAAGCATGGAACTGAATGAAAATACTTTTATTGAAACCTGTATAAAGCTTTGTGCCTGTGTGACATGTCACCAGATACACTATGATCTCATGGGCCTCTGTAAAAGCATCATAGCAATAACACTTAGCCTTTACATCATGCTTGTCATCTATAGATCTCAATTATCTCTGTATAAAATATCTCTTCTTCTCCTTTTTCTTTCTTGCTACTTCCCTATTCAGGGTTGGCACTTTGTATAGCCTTCTTTCAGAACTCATGATTGTGATCGTATGCCAGGCTGTCATGTAGATTGGTCTCTCTGCGATACACTGAGATACGGTCCATGGACCAAATCTTGGATCTCCCCCTTGGTCCTCTTCCATCCACAACCACTGCAGGATCACTGCACTGTCCACATGTTAAAGACGAAGAAACTGAGCTACAGAGGACAGACTTGGTCAGGAAAAGTTTTGCCTCCTTCCCCTCCCCCTGTTATATGCAATTCAAAATTTTGAAATTGCGCCAAAATTCAGAAAATTGAGATGAGGTCTACCATCGATGAAAAAAGGAGGAAAATTTGTGTTTGAATTTGAGTTTTCCCCAAAAATTTCTATCATCCCTAACAGAGAAGTTAGGTGATGTGTGTAAAGTCACCCAGTGCATTCGTTGCAGAGCTGGTACTAGGACCAAATCACCTAACCCACATGCCCATGTCCTATCCACTGAACCAGACTGCCTGATGCTTCAGAGGAAGGCAAAATTCCCCGTCATGTTAATTGTACAGTCTTTATCTTGAGCTTTCTTTAAAATCCTTCCTGTATCCTGCTGCTATTAATTTGCATCTTGAAACATGAGATTTGATTAGCCTTATCTTGCAGTAGCTGGCAGAACTATAAATGTTATTATTAGACATGAAATATCTCACTCCAATTCAAATCCCGTCCCAGCCTCTGGATCTGGTTGTGCTGCATGGTTGCAATGCCATCAAAACGTCTCCGATTTTCACAAATAGAGCTACACATCTTACCTTCTTTTGGAAAAGCAATCTGTCATCCTTTATGGCTAACTGTCACTCTACTAAGCCTAATAATAGGGTTAGAAGAGACAATTTTCAGCCTAGTTCAGTCTTTTGGATTTAAGGGATTTCCATATGCTCCTTCCGTTGCTCTCCAGCACCAATGCAGACAGTAAACAAGACAGCAACAAGTTGCAATACTGATGGGCTAACCTCAGGCAGACTAGGCCATTCGAAACCAGGCCTGTCAGATAGGAAACAGGAAACCCAGTCCAGTTTTAAGTGCAATAACTAACTATTACTCAAATTTGAGGAGTCTGTTTTGCACTTTCAGGGCTGGGTTTAAACCTTAGAAGGCTGGCATGTTCCAGACTGCTAGTCAAGGGGCCTGATCCTGAAAGGTGCGGAATGCAAAATAGCAAGTGCCTTCCGCTTCATTGACTACAATGGGAAATCAATGAGTCATGAAAGTGCTCGACAGATCATAGCTCTCAGGCCCTCAGATGTGTTTAGGCACCTGACTTCCATTGATTTCAATGGGAGTTAGGCACCTAAATACCTCTGAGCATCTGAGCCACCGCAACTTGCAGGATTAGGCTCATAATGGGGGCCCGACCAAAAACCCATTGAAATCAAGGAGACCCTAAATGCTTAGAAGGACATGTGTATAGAACATGTTATCTTCGTAAAGCATATTTAGTATGCACCTGAGTGCTTAACAAAATGCTCTGGGAGGTATGGGAACGTACGTTGCAAAACTGTCTGGAAAACTGAGCAATCTCCATTTCCTGCTGAGCATTTCGACTATGACGCAAATGAGAGCAAAATTTGGCCCACTGAGGCACCTCCTGCGCCCAGTAGTGTCTCCACGATGCCATAGAAATGTGGACAGTGCCACATGCAACTTTGGTATGGAAGCAACTGCCTCATCTCTCCCCACTTCTAGCTGTGCCAAATGCCCCTGCTAGGGTCATCTTCTGCACTTCCAACACCAGCTACTTCACCTCTATCCTTGACACACTCCATTGGCTCCCTGCCCTTTACTACATCCATTTCAAGACCTTCACATTTAAGTCCCTGCTTATCTTTCCACAACCAGCATTTCTGATCTCATTTCCCTCTCCTCTTTACCTTCTTGATTCTTGTATCAGTCCAGAGCTTTTACCTGTCACCTTTCATGTCCTTTTCCCATTCTCAGGGACAGATCCTCAGCTGGAGCAAACCATCATAACTCCCTTGAAGTCAGTTTCATGCCTGTCCTCATCCACTCCTCTTCCAAACCCATCTTCATGCAATCCTCCCTCCCTCTTTCTGACTGTCAGCTAACGCCACACCTTTCTGTGCCTGAGCTGTTCTCCTACATCTGGTTATCTTGCCTTATCCGGATGGTAAGCTTGACAAGGCAAAGACTGTCTTTTTAGCAATGGGCCTGATTACTATTATTTTCTTTTCTTTATTATTTCTATTGGTACCCCAGTTTGTGCAAAGCTACTCCCTAAACAGAACCAAATTATGAACCCTATTGCAAGGAGTTTGCAAAGTAAGTTACACATGATAAAAGGAGGGTTAAAACTAGAGCAGGTTGATAATAAGAATAACCATCCCAGAGGAAATACCAATATTTCCATGTTGCCAATTCTCACAATTTTATTGCAAGTCTCACGATGCTTGGTGGTGTCTTAAAGCCCTAGCTCCTGGAATCAAATGACTATGTGAGAATCTCAGCTTTTTTTTTTTTTAATTCAGTTCTAGCCTCCATGGTTGCTGAGAAACGCTTGAACATGCAAAGGCCCAAAAAACAGAAGGTAATTATAAAGAACCCATTAAAAAAAAAAGTCTTAAAAATCTCATGATTTCTAAGCCAGTCTCATGACTTCTGGGACCTGACTCATGATTTTTGACTATCTGGAGCTGGCAATACTGATATTTCAACATTTGTTTTCATCTCAAATCATGACCAAAAAAATCAAACTATTGACATTTTTCATGGAATGGAAAGTTCAGGGGGAAAAATTGCTCAGAAATGTCAAAACATGTTTTGGTTTCGATAGGTTTGACGTTAAACTGCATCTGCCTGAGCTGTTGCAGCACCTCAAGGGAGATGTTATTTGGGTGCCCCATGCCATCATTCTTCCTTACAGGCTTGGGTCCTAGGCCAAACTACGTCTTCCATGATACACTGCAGTCACTGGATCGCACGAAGCACCATGGCAGTTCAGCCAAAGTGGAAACCACAGTGCATTGTGGGGGATATAGTCCAATTAGAGAACTTGGCCCACACAGGAAAATGGGTGTATGAGGCACTTGAACTAAAACTCCCATGAGGCACTGCAGCAGCTCAGGTGCACACATATTAATGTTGACCCAGTCCAAAACAAAATATTTCATTTTGATTTTCCATTAGGAAAAGTATTCCAATAGAAAATTCCTGACCAGCTCTAGCTTGAAGAGGAAGGGAGGAGAGGAGAGGAGAGGGGAGGGAAGTCGCCAATAAGATTATGTGATTACTTAGTGAAGGTGACTGCATGGCATGATGGAATAAAGAGGATGACTTTTCTTTTCCTCTTTCTTTGTTTCCTTTTCCTTTTTTTTTTTTTTTTGAACTGAAGAAATATCTTAGACGGTTCATTTTGGAGCAAGTTTGCAGGAGGAGAAAAAGACTCTTTCTGAACAGCTCAGGAGGGTATCCCACATGTAGAAAGTCCAAAGTTGTTGGCAGGAAAAGTGGACAAACAGGGCATCAAACCTGGTGTTGTTGGTGGGCAGGTAGAGGCAGGGATGGACACCAGAAGAAACAAGGTTGGATAAGTAGGGAGGGGAAGAGATATGGAGGGACCTGAAGGTGAGGACAAGAAACTCATATTTGGTGTTTTGGCGCAGGGAGAGCAAGTGGAATGATATAAAGAGATGAGGCTTTGGTCAGATTGATGGCTATGGAGTGTGATCTCCTGGCTGTGGGATTTTTAGTGGACTGAAGGAGTGTTGTGGTTATCAAGAAGGCCATAAAAGAGGAGACTATAATAATCAGTAATCACTTGAGCTTTGCTCCAATGGGAGTTGTGGTTACATGGCACCTCTCTGGATCGGGCCCCACGTTTGTAATGCATCAAATTAACAGCACCATCTAACTGTGGTGGTTATTATTAGGACCCATGCAGTATCAATTTGCAAGCTTTGTCACAGTCAGACTAAAGTCAGATGCTAAACGGTCAGGCTCAGCCTTTGAGAAGAAATGGCCTGTCTTTAGCTGAATACATTTGCCATGATTCATAACATTGTCTGCAATCACTTTAAAAATAGCACTTACGCAATTCAGGAGCTACTACTGAAATCCTGACATTCTCGGGTCTTCCCCTCTTAGTCATACTCGTTTCAATTAATTTCCATGCTACCAAGACAGCTTCATACAGAAAGGCATAAACCTGAAAGAGGAACTGGGGGAATTAGGAAATGCAGCAAAAGGGGATCATCGTTTCTTTGCAATTGTGATGAGGCAAGATTGCAGCTGTTATTCCCCCTGTAGAAGTGAAATATGCAAACTCAACAAAAAAAGGGAGACAAAATCTGTGGAGAGTGTTTTCTTTTTTGCGGGGGAGCTGATATTTCTCTTTTCTTTTTCACCAGACAGGTAAATGGCTGTCAGGCACAGTGAAGCATGTGATCCGATTAAAAAGCATTTCCTCCAATGTTATATCAATGCTATTTGATCCCTCATTTGCTCCTTTTGGGCCCAGTTCAATTTTATACTCTGGAAACTAGCACTTGTCACTCTAGTAACCACATTTACTTCAATAGAACTAGTCAGGTGAGTGAGTTGTCTCTGTGTGTAAGGGCAGCAGAATCTGGCCCTTTGTATATAAATAAGCTTGGCAGGATTTTTTTTATTTATTTATTTTTTATAATTTTGACCAATAATTTTCTATGTATATTTTAAGCTTTTTTTTTTCAAAACGTATTGATTTAAATTTTCACAGTTACAAGAAGTTATGGGGGAAAGGTCAGACAATCAGGATGTCAGACAATAATTATTTAATGATAGAACTTGAGATTCAAAAAGTTGAAGCTTCATAATTGTTAAAAAAACATAGTCAACATCGCATGTCATAATATGCAAAGTCAATATCCTTAAATCAAACTCTAATAAGTTCTCAAGCAGCATTTTTCTTACCTGGCCTAGCTGTGAATTTTGATTATTAGCGATGGATATGTTTTTTGTACATACAGTGAAATTGACATTTTCCAACATTTACCAGTAAAAATCTAATCCTTCAAGCCTATGTATAAGGGTGGAGGTTTTGATTAATGCATTGGGCTTTAACTACAGCATCCTTGAAAGGTGACTAGATTTAAAACAAAGTGCTTTATGGTCAGAGTGAACCCCTGGTTCATATTGGTGAACAGTTCCTCCCATGAATAGTCCCCATTGACACCAATGGGCTTATTTGTGAGAGTAACTGCTCCCCAATGTAAGGTGCTCACAAAATCGCCTGTAGGATACTCTTACATAATCAAGACAAGAGCATATTCGTCTCTTGAACCTTATTGGGTCTGAGGGCATGTCTTCACTACCCGCCGGATCGGCAGGTAGCGATCGATCTATCGGGGATCGATTTATCGCATCTAGTGTAGACGCGATAAAAATCGATCCCCGATCGCTCTGCTGTCTACTCCAGAACTCCACTGCAGCGAGAGGCAGAAGCAGAGTCGACGGGGGAGCGGCAGCGGTCGACTCGCCGCCGTCCTCACAGCCAGGTAAGTCGACCTAAAATACGCAACTTCAGCTACGCTATTCACGTAGCTGAAGTTGCGTATCTTAGGTCGACCCCCCCTCCCCCCATAGTGTAGACCTAGCCTGAGTCACCATTGTATTACTCCAGTTTTACACTGTCTACTGGTGCAAAAGTGATCACAGCCGTAAAGCTAGGTCCCCTTCTTCCCCGACTTCTTTTTCAAGTCTGTTGGAATTGTGATGAAACCAACAGGATTGCTGCATGCTCAGCACATCTGAAAAATAGGCCCTTGAGCTAAAGTGTTCCAAATTTCCCATGAACTAGGGTTGGGTACCCAATTTGAGAAATTAGTGAGCACAAAATTGGTCACTCTAAAATAGAGGCACACAAAATTAGAGGCTGCTTTAGAAAATCAGGCCTAAATCAGTCAAATTAGGAGCAATATTAACAAACATCAAGATGGGAATGCAGAAAAAGAAACGCAGGGAACTAGCCCAACCAGCACAATATATTACAACTTCACCTCTCACACATCTTAAAACAACTGTCAGCATGAGAGAACAGAATTACAGGGCCAAGTGTAATCAGCAGGTATAATTCAACATAGCGCCATTGACTTCACTGAAGTTACATCAATTTACAAGAGCTGAGAAATTAGCCTACGGAGTTAAAATAATGAGTAATGGCAGAGGGAGCCAGCATACAAGGAGTGTAGGCTAGGGAGAAAAGAGACCTTCTCTGGTCAATTTGTTTGCCCTTTTATTGGAATTTGGTGCTCGTTAAGGGTGCTGGAAGGAGCTACCCTTGGACAATCAATTTTGCTATTTATCCACAGAACACATACAAGACAGGCAGCGGTAGCGCAAACTTCTTCACATTCAACTGCTCATGTCTCTTGATAATGAAATGGAGGGATGACCATGGTCAGCTACATGCCCATTCAGTCTTTGGCCTCTGCTCTGAGTGATTTGCATGATGTGGACACTTGTCCTCTGGGAAATTGTCCTTTCACTTAGGCCACTGAACAGCCCTCAGATGGTAACATCTATAACCAACCTGGGCTTGAGGAAAGTAGCAGTACAGAGGTAATGGTTCTCCTATCCCATAACCAAACTCCTGCTGCAAGCAATCCCCCTGTTGGAGGAGATCCAAAGAAGATGTGCCTTAGAAAACCTTGGGACCATGGAGAAAAAGAGAGAGAAGCAAGAGAAATGGGCAGGATGTAAGGGAGAAACAAAGAGCCAGAAGTCCCTCTCTGAAAAGAGGGTGTAAAAACACAGCCATACGTGAGACAAACTGACAGAGGAGGAGAGACCATATTTGTGTCCTACCAGATTCCATTTTAGCAAACAAGCAATTAAAACCAATGAAACAGCACAGCGGAGATCTCCCCTTTCCAGATGACTCATAGAATCATAATCACTAGAGATGGAAAAGGCCAATAACATCATCTGAGCCATGCCCCAGACTGTGGAGGAGGGTTGGGTAGGTTCCAATTCCAGCGCAATTTAGCTGAGAATATACTGAGTGAAGCACCCACTGCACTGGCTTCTTAGTCACTTCTGGCGACAGTCATGGTGCTGGCTCTGATTTACTAAGGCCTGATCCTGAGCAATGCTTGGCTCCACCCAACTCCCACTGATTCCAACACCTCTCAGGATCAGGGCATATGTTGCTATATGGTTTGGGCTCTGGCTGTCTGAGAGCCATTCCAGAGAGACATCTCACTGTCAGGAAGTTTTCCTCTGAAATCCAGCCTCATATTCCCTTTTCTTCATTGCATGCCATTCCTCCAGGGTGGCATGCTCTCTATTGTACTACCCTTTCCCCTGCCGTACAGATAAGCCTTTCTTTAAAATTAGTGTGAGTTTATAACACGTTAGCACGGGAGATGACAACTCAGTGGGGTGGAGGCAGGGGCTAGAGGACTCATGGAGTCAGCACAAAGTTGCTCAGCTGTGCCACTGGGATTCAAGGGCTACCAGAATTCCCGAATGAAATAAGTTTGGTGTTATCAGTGTAAACCTTTGCCATTGGCATCACAAAATTGCTGTGTAGCAAAATTGCAGGGAATGACACTGAGCTCTTATATAGCACTTTTCAGCCAGTTATTTCAAAGAGCTCTACAAAGAGAGGCAAGTATCATTACCATGATCGAAATGTGAGCTGATCAAGGTCCTACAACAGGCCACTGGTAGAGCCAGGACTAGACGCTTGTATGCCTGAGTCGCGGCCTCATGCCCTATCTACTGAACCACACTGCTTTTCTAGGAATGAGCTGGAAAGTGCAGGCCTTGTCACATTAACCAACCGGAGGGCAGCGTTCAGCAGCAGCCAAACAGCGGAGATTTGCTTACACAGAGCTACTACTCTAAGGTCATGCTGCCTTGAGCTGTGCTGCAGTGATGTCCTACTTATGAGAAATAGTAAGAAAGCAAAAATATAAAAAGGTCAAGGCACAGAATTTGTTTCACAGAAACTGTCGTATGTGGGGCAGGTGAATCTTTGTGGATGCCCTGGCCCAGGAGGGCAGTGCTAATAAGCAGCCCATTCAAAGTTGTCAAGCAGGAAACAAATAATTTGCCGGGTAAGATAAAAACTGCTGACTCTAGAGTTACATGTGGTTGGTGATCTTTCCGTGACCTTTCAGTTTTGTACCTTATCTTTTTTATTTCAGTGCCTAGCTAGGCAGGAGGGTTGAGTATAAAGCACACGTCTGTATCCATTTTATTTTAGCATTTGAAAATTAGAATGAGGTGTTATGGAGGCTGGAGTGTGAGCTTAGAGTACCTTGCTAGTTTTCTGCTGATAAGCAGGGAGTGTTAACAAGAGGAGCCAGGAGAAACGCTGGGAGACAGGACCCTTGAATTCTCTTCCCAATTCAGCTACCAGTTTGCTGTGTGGCCTGGGCAAGTCACGTAGTCCCACATCTTCAAAGGTATTTAGGCACCTAATGCCCCATTGATTTCAATATTTATCTCTGCATATCTCTGAGGATCATGGCATTAACCCCTCCCTGCCCAGGTTTATCCCTCAGTAAAATGGGTCTAATTCCTATTTACTGGACAGAGGTGCTGTGAAGCTTTAAACAGTTAAAGTCTCTGAAAGCACTTCGAGATCCTTAGAGGAGCGCACAATGTTGTTTACCTGGGCTAAGCTTTACAAACATGGGTGCCTAAAGCTTGGATACACATTCCAGTGCATGACTTGCAAAAAAGTGGCGAGCCCCAAACAGCTCCTCCCACTGACCTCCATGGGAACTGCTGGGCCCTTTTGAAAATCAGGCCACTTACTTCGGTGTCTAAGAACAGACTCAGCAGCGTAACAGTAGGCACCATCTTTCAGCATCTTGGCCCAGTATGCCAGCCAACTGGTGCCTGCTCCATGGTGCTTACCACTCAGGGGTTGGCATGACTCTGCCTCTTTGTTAGGGTCATAAACTCACCATATTCATCCTTCTGGGAACTGTTTCGCCATTAAAAATAAATGTAAATACTAGTAACTGACAACATGTCACATAAAAAAAAGCTTTGAAGCTTGTTTACAAACAAAATACATTGGTTTCGTAAGCTCTCCCAGTCCTACTTCTAGTAAAATATTGACTTTTGGCGTGGTAAATACTTGTCCATTGCTCATTGCATGGAAACTTGTTTCTTTTGTTTATTCACATGCTGGAACCAGTGCAAACTGCTGCAATACACTTAATCCCCGTGTATAAACTCCTCTGCGGTGTAGCCCCAATCCTGCTACCATTGCAGTCAGTTTCAAGACTCCCATTGACTTCAATGTCATTCATCTGCCAATGGGCCCAATCCACACCTCCCACCCTGATCCAAAGCCCTCTGTAGTCAATGGAAAGATTCCCTCAGGGAACCATTGCCTGCTTTACCTTGTGTGCTGTGGTTGCTCCTTAATGCACTGCGCATGTCCTTCAACAAGTGAAAGCTATTTAGGCTTGGACTCATTTGACTGCATTTGTAATGGTGTTTTGTGGGTCATAATCATATTGGATAACACTGATTTTGTAGTGCTCACTTGATTACAGTGGCAAACAAGAACTCTAATTTGTGCGAGTGCACCATACAGCCCCTCTCTGTGCTGTGCATTTTTAATATGACCAGTGAAAGTCCCCTCTTCCCCTCCGCCCCCACCATTTATTCGGCTGGAGGGCGAAGTGTATCTGTCATTTATTTTGATGTATCTGACCTCAACTGAGAGCAGCTACCCCAAACTCTAGGCTCCCTTGACAATCAGGTAACATACAAAGTTCCACGGACAGAAAAACAACCTCTCTCAGCTGCTCAAAGGAAACAAATGCAGCAGTTTCCTGGCAACCGCAAAACTGAAGCCAAACTTTTATTTCTGACATTCCCTAACAGAGTCCCCCTGCGCCTCCACCTCCACCACCACTGCTCCCCAGCCTCCCAAACAGCCCCACTCTCTTCAAGGCAGGAAGGAAAAGCTGGTGGGTCACACCGAGGTTGAGTCACACCATGGGGAAACCAAATGCCAATCTGAAATGCACCGCTACTGACTGAAACCGAGAGCCAGGCTCTGCTGCCAGCACAGGAATCGGGACTGAGATCACGGCCCTATTGTGCTAGGCTCTGTAACCCAAAGAGGAGGAAACACTTGGTGCACCTGAAGTGCCTACACTCTAATCAGGCAAGGCAGACCATGGGTGGTAGGGGAGGCAGTGGCCCAGAGAGATGATGTGACTTGCCAGAGGTCACAGCAGGTCAGTGACAAAGATGGGAATAGAACCTGAATCTCACTGCCCTAGCCATCCAACCAGCAAGTCTTTCCTTCCCTTTTCTCACATCCCTCTCCAGCATTTTCCCCTCACTTAGTCCCTCGCCATCTCCTGTTCCTCCCTGCTCCCAGCCCCCTCTCAAAACAAGTCATATTTTTGCCCCTCTCCCACCGGTTCTGTGTTTACTGTCCCCCATGGTTACACGGTTGGCCCAGGTTCAGCCTGAGGCTTCTGGAGCAGGTTAGCAGGAGGGCTCTCTAGGCCAGAATGCTGAAGCCCCATGAGGACGCTTGGTTAACATTCCTTGCTGATCCATTTGAGCACAGACTTGAAGCAAATGCACTTCCTCAGCACTGCATGCCAGGACAGACACTGGACAGAGAGCAGTGGGACGGCCATGTCAAGGCTTGGCAGAGCTGTGAATGAGGAATTCAGTCCTCTTTCGCAAATTTCAGGTTCTCTCAGTCTCCACCCAAAGGGGCGGGGGGTAAGGAAAGAGGAGCTTAATCCTTCCTCAGGTCCCAAGAGCCTCAAGGGCATCCTGGCTGTCAGGGGGGAAAACTGCTATGCCTTCCTGGCTGCCTACAGGTGTCAAAACCTGCAGCTTCCCCTGATACATTGATGCATTTTCAATACAAAAATCTTGCAGGTAAAGTAAAATACCTTGAACTTAATATTACCCTAGGGCTCCTTGTATGACACGGGGAGAGAGCTTAAGGGCTGGGGTCGGGCAGCAGTGTATAATTCTGGGTTTCTTGCCATCTAATTCAGGGCCTCTGAAGTATAATTCAGGTGTGATGTACTGCACAGGACACAGGGCTTTGTGCTGCCTCCTCTGCTAGCACCATAACTTTGAACGTTACCTTCCACAGCCAGTCCTTGTGGGAATGATCCAGCCCTGACAGATTGATGACTCTTGTGTGGAGCAAGTATTTTATTAGCTTTACATCTTAGCTTTCCAGGACCAGCACTTTCACAATAATCTATACACTCTAACAGTATTTCCTTATGACGCGTCGGCTGATTACCTCTCAGGTTTATGGCTTTCTTGTCAAGAGGAAACTGATATCTTGTATCATAGGCCTTATAAAAAGCTTCATTTGTCAGATCCAGATTTTATGCAGCCTGGTAAAAGTGTGTGTGACCTTTCAGGACAGACTGGTTTAAGCAATGATCAAATGAACCTTCAGGCCCTGTGCTCCTCTTCTCTCTCTCTCTCTCTCCCCCCACCCCCCCCCCGTCCCCCCCCATGCTCCAGAAAGGACACTTAAAATTTGATTTCTCATCAACATTTAACTCTCCCTCAGCTTTGCCCCTTGCCTGCAGCTATTCCCTAGCAGTGTTACACCCGCTGCTTGTGGAGTTTTATTTCCAGCAGCACCTAGATCCCTCCTCTCCCCCTCAAAGACAGCATTTTTGTAGGGGCCCCTATGTTTATGATCGACCTGTGTCACATTTTGTTTTAATCCATGCCTAACCTTTTGCCTGCCGCCTTTTAGGTCAGTACCTGTTGCAATGGTGGTCTTGTAACGTTTGCTTGCAAATTTAAGTTAAGCAACCTGCTTGTGTTTGATGGAAGTATCTTGAGTAAACAGCATCTTATGTACACGGCCACTTGCTCAACAGGTTGAATGTTGCATTATTCATTTGCACATGGGGTGTTTTGAAAATAAAACCCAAAACAGTGACTTCTTATCAGATAATGTTTAACTCATTCAAGTTTGCAAGAGCAGATTCTGAAATTCCCTTTCTATAGTGCCAGTCCTCTGAGGATTGCAGGGCTTATAAATAGGTAACTAAGCTACACAACAGCCCTGTGAGGTAGCCAAGTATTAACAAAATCCCAATATAGCTATCTACATCCTGCCCATTTAAAACTACCCTTTAGTTTCAGTTGGATAAGGGACTCTTCTTCACTTCCTGCTGCTATGGAATGTTAAATATTTGCCACAGATCACCCCAAAGCTGGCTGCACTTCAGTGGTAGATAAAGTGACCTCTGTGAACTGTTTGTTAATTTTAAAAGAGGCTTTGGGATCCTTCAAGGAAAAAAAGGCGTATATCCACATAAGATTTATTGCACTATTGTTAGCTGTTGTTAGCCTCATTGCACAGATAGGTATAACGAGGCACAGAGAGTTTGTGGCTCAAATTGGAAACCTGCACCTCAGTTGGGCACCCAAAACTAGAAGCAGCTAAAACTAAAACTTTCAGAAAATTGAGCCGGAAGAGACCAGACAAAAGACACAGTGAAAATCAGTGGAAGGGCTGAGTTTAGGATATTCCTAGGACCTTGTTCTAAGGATAATTACCTCTAAATTAGGTTGGCATAATTACGTCTCTCAGGGGTGTGAAAAATCCACACCTCTGAGCAGCGTAGTTAAGCTGACCTAAGTCCCCCTGTAGACACTAGATCGACAGAAGAATTCTGCCATTGACCTAGCTACCGCGTCTCGGGGAGACGGATTACCATCGGCATAGGTAGTGGCTGAAGCGCTGTAGTGGCACAGCTGTACTGCTCTAGGCAAGCCCTAAGCCAGTGGTTTTCAAACATTTTTTCTGGTGACCCAGTTGAAGAAAATTGTTCATGCCTGCGACCCAACGGAGCTAGGGATGAGGGGTTTGGGGTGTGGGAGGGGCTCAAGGCTGGGGTAGAGGCTTGGGGTGCGGGGGTGAGGGCTGCGGGGTGGGGCCGGGAATGAGGGGTTCACGGTGTGGGAGGGGGTTCTGGGCTGGGGCAGGGAGTTGGGGTGCGGGAGGGAGTCAGGGGTTTGGGCTGGGGGTGCAGGCTCTGGGCTGGGGCCGGGGATGAGGGGTTTGGGGTGCAAGAAGGGTTTGAGGGGAGGTTTGAGCGGGGGCTTGAGGTGCAGGAGGGGGTCAGGGCTTTGGGCTGGGGGTGCAGGCTCTGGGCTGGGGCCGGGGATGAGGGGTTTGGGGTGCAAGAAGGGTTTGAGGGGAGATTTGAGGGGGGACTTCGGGGGGGGCTCAGGGCTGGGGCAGGGGCTTACCTGTGGCAGCTCCCGGTCAGCGGCATAGCTGAGGTGCAGAGGCAGGCTTCCCACCTGTCCTGGCACTGGAGATCGCGCTGTGCTCCGGAAGTGGCCAGCAGCAGGTTGGGCTTCTAGGTGGAGGCGCACAAGTGGATCCATGCAGCTCTCACCCGCAGGCACCCCCCCCGGCTCCCGGCCAATGGGAATGCGGAGCCGGTGCTCGGGGCGGGGGCAGCATGTGGAGCCTCATAGTGACCCCCCCCCCCCCGACCTAGGAGCCGGACCTGCTGGATACTTCTGGGGCACAGCGCGGTGTCAGAACAGGTAGGGACTAGCCTGCCTTAGCCGGGCAGCACCGCCAAGGGGACTTTAATGGCTCGGTCTCTGCTTCCCTTTTCAGACCAGTGCCCGTAGTTTGAAAACCACTGCCCTAAGCTACACACAGTTCACTTACTTCCATTTAAATCCTTCTTCGCCATAAACCCAAAGTGGATTAAACGAAATTGGGCAATACAGATTATTTGAACGAGCAGTTTACCTTGCCAGATTATATTAAACAGGCATGATATGGTCCTGGGGAAAAAGTCATGATGTCCAATTAGAAAAGCCAGACTTCCATTTGTTTTATTAAATTGTCCTTTGTTCTGCAATAAAAACTATTCAAGCCATTTGTAACTTTAAAATACTAGTTTAAAGCCAGTTACCAGTGCTGTGGTCCCAGCCCCTCATGAGCACCAGTGACTCTGCCCCAACCCTTGGAATGCATGACCCCTGAGTGACCCAGTGACAAACCACTAACCTAAATTTATGGCAGTTTCTGCAGGCTCTCCCTCTCCCTCCCTCCCTCTCTCTCTCATCACACTGATGATATAGCCCAGGTTTTAACTTGGCAGCTCCCTAGGTTCTGGGTGAAAAATGGCAAATAGCAGAGCTGTTAACTATCACATCCACCTACCCATCCCCAAATGTCAAAAGCCACCCTGGAGACCAAAAAAAAATCACACTTAAAAACATCAACGTCAGAATCCGTATGAACTCCTGGGACAGCGATAACAAGAGATACACGGGGCCAGGTTTTCAGAAGCAGTCAGGAGCAGATTTTCAAGTGCTCAGCGCACGCAGCAGGGGCTGTCTTTTCAAACAAAGTCCCATACAGGGTGCTGGGCTTTGGCTCATGCAACAGACACAAGCGAGGCATCCCAATTACTGGTGTTTACCCCTTCGGCAACTGGCCCGAACCAAAGCATCCACCAGGGCATGTCACCTTTATTGTAGTGATTTATTTATTTATGTATTAAAAATATAAAGGGCCTAATGGAGCCTTTCCAGTGACTTTAATGGGCTTTGGGTCAGCCCCTAAAAATTGTGGCCTATACTCACAGGGGATATTATTTAATATTAATTATTTATACTGGAGTATCATCTAGGAGCTGCAGTCATGTATCAACCACTGTGATAAGTGCTGTACACAGAGAGAACAAAAAGACTGACCCTGGCCTATAGAGCTTACCATCTAAGTCAACTATTAAATCTAAAGTATACTATTGCAATCTAAGTATACTATTAAGTATACTAAGTAGTGCTGTCGATTAATTGCAGTTAATTCACGCGATTAACTCAAAAAAATTAACTGTGATTAAAAAAATTAATCGCACTGTTAAACAATAGAATACCAATGGCAATGTATTAAATACTTTTGGATGTTTTTCTACATTTTCAAATATATTGATTTCTATTACAACACAGAATACACAACGTGTACAGTGCTCACTTTATATTATTTTTTTTATTACAAATATTTGCACTGTAATGGGTGGAGGAAGTCAGCAAAAACAAGACCTTTTGTCCCAAAGGATGGGGGGGGGGACATTTTTAGGCTCCATATAGGCACTTTGATTGGGTTTTATGTTTTCTCTGTAATGCTTTCACCTTAAGAATAAATGTGTTTACTGTGTGGCAACTTGTGACTGCTGGCAATACACTGTTCATAGCCTTCATAGATTAAGCACAGTGCAGACACTGTCCTGTTTTGGTAGTCTGGCTTGCTGGGAATATCACAGTGTTGGCAAAGAACTGAGAAGCCTGGAAAAAACCCTGGTCAGGAGAGAGAAAGATGGGATTCACCAGAAACCCAAGAGCGGTGGTGGCTGAGAAGACAGGAGCCTAGAGGGGGTGCCCATGAGTGACCACGGGGAGGAAATACAGGTGCAGTCACCCTGAACTGTAGCATACACATCCCTCACTCCAACTTTTCAACCAGCTCTATCATCCAGTTGTTACAGTGAGCATCCAAACTTCTGGGTTCTATGCCTGCCTCTGACACAGGCTCATTCTGTAACCTTGGACAAATGACTTAACCTTTCTGTACCTCGGTTTCCCCTTCTGTAAAATGGGGGTATTTAGTCCACAACCAGTCTCAGCAGGGTATTGTGAGAATGATTCTATGGCTACACTATGAGCTAGTAGTGTGATTTCCCCGCTCTTGTAGCACCAAGTAACCATGAGTATAAATAGCAGTTTAGCCGCAGTAGCACAGGTAGCGGCAGTAGAGGCACGGCTTAGCCGTGAGGAACACAAACCCACCGGAAACCAATGGGGGTGTACTTGGCACAGTTAAGCCACGCCTCCAATGCTGCTACCTATGCTAACACGGTGACGCTGCTATTTGTACTCTCAATGAGAGCTAAGGTGAGTGTGTGTGCATGTTGTGTAGACATAGCCTGTATTTGTACACAGCTTTGAAATACTTGGCTGGAAGGTGCAATAGAAATGGAAAGTATTATCCATTCTGAGTGTGATTCTTCTCTCATTTACACAGGTTCTACACCACTTTAACTGGCTTCAATGGAGTTAATATTGGTAATACGGTAATGCCAGTGGAGATCGGGCCTCAGCGTGCTAGGCACTGTACAAACATACAGTCACTGAACCAAAGAACGTGCACTATAAACAGACAGACCAAAGGTGGGGTGGAAAACAATCGTGCAGAACGATAAAGCCATTTGAAGATCAAGTCAGTGGCTGAACCCAGGTCTTCTGAGCCCTATTCCAATGCATTCTCCATGGGCCATACTGCCTGATCTACTGCTGATTAACACTAGTGCAAGTTAGAGGGTAATTACGCCCTCTATATTTAGCTCAGATGAAACTCATGATCCTTGGCATCTGATTCGAAGCCCTCATCTGGGGCAAGGACAGTGAAAGGTGTTTAAATGAATTCTTCATATGTTCTTAAGGTACTGACTGCCGTCAACCCTCTGCCTCTGTTCTCTGCTGCCCAGGAACTGGTAAGCCTGTGACCTCCGTCCAAGGCTCTGCTTCCCAGCTGCCACTTCTGTAGGTAGGCCTCTTTCATGTTAGCTCTACCAGCAGCTCTACCTGAGCTCACATCTTGCCCCTTGAGGTCTTCTTCCTGCTCCCTAGCATTTTTGGGGTGGTTTGAGCCCAGGGCAGAGCTGTTTGCCCTGCCATTCTGGCTGCGTTTCTGCTTCAAAGCTCTGTTCTCCTGCATTGGACCCTCCATTTATGTGCTCATGAATGCGGGTTAATTAATCCTGGATTACAGCATATCACAGTGAGAGCACAGGGTAACGCGCAAACTTGGTCATTCTAATTCCAATGCTCTGAGGAAACTCAGCTTCATCAAACTGGCAATTATTAGGAAATATGGCAGTGCACAGTCCAGCAAAACACGTGCCGTGACATACTTTGGATGTCTTTGCACTCAGGCAAAATCTGTCTTTCTGAACTAACACTCACCAGAAACCTGTGAATTCTTCTATGCTTCATGAGTTCCTGAAATCATGCTGAGGTTCTTTCCAGTATTATAAGGCTAAGCTAGATGAATCCCAGGAGTGACCTTGCAAATGGTACACACTGATTGGGCCTGGTGAGGTCCCCTGAAGCCCAATGGACCTATCTCCTGAAGCATGGCCCGTATATTTCTGTGCTGGTGTAAGAAACAAACCAATTATCCCCATTCCCAGAAGGGAAAACCAATGCAGAGAGATAATAAAAGGGGGCTGTTTTTTCAAGAGCCTACAAGTCAATGGGAGTTACAGATGTCGAAAATCAGCCCACTTATTTAGGGGCACATTCAACTGTGAGACTTCTGGCCTAAGTAACTTGGTAAAGCCACACAGAGGCAGAGCTGGGATTAGAGCTCAAAAGTTCCTGGCCCCCACTCCAGAGCTCAGTTCATTGGACCATGTTGACTCATTTCTGTTGTATCTGGAACAGCTACTGACATCAGAGAGTAGAATTTTTCCCTCAGACCAATGTGTTTCATAGAATATCAGGATTGGAAGGGACCTCAGGAGGTCATCTAGGCCAACCCCCTGCTCAAAGCAGGACCAATCCCCAGACAGATTTTTGCCCTAGATCCCTAAATGGTCTGCCTCAGGGATTGAACTCACAACCCTGGCTTTAGCAGGCCAATGCTCAACCCACTGAGCTATCCCCCCCAAGTTCCCCTTATCCCAGTGTGTGTCTCAACCTCCATCATTCAGTAATAGACGCAACACTTAATAAAAGAGCTCTCAATACTTAATAGGCTCTGCATTAAGCATTTAATAAAATAATAATGAAAGGAGTCATGTATGCTAATGCCCTCATTTTGTGTTTTCTCATAACATGTCACTTTACTTGCTTTGCTGTCTCTCCAGCTAAATTCACTGTTCACATAAAAATGCAACTTGCCTTGTAGATTTTCTCTGCCAATCAGATCTGATCTCACAGGAAATACTGTTGTCACTTGCGGTCTCATGAAATAGCCAGGGACGACGCATGTTATTATTATTAGTGGCCACAAAGGGCTAGGCACTGTGCAAAGAAGGCCTGGCCTGCCTGTGCCTTGAAGAGGTTGGGTAATCGGTTACCCACCAGTGGTGGCTGGTGCCCAAAGTACATGCTAAGACTGGCGACGAGGCTGCCCTTTGTCATCCAGCAAAAAATTATATCTGACACCCTGAAAACAAGCTCTGGGCCCCCCCGTCTCCCTCTTCCCACCTGAAAAAAATGTCAACATCTCTTTACTCCCCCACCCTTGCTAGGTAACAGGGATCTCTGCTTCCCTTTTCATCCCCCCACCCTTATATCTTTCATAAAGTCACAGCCCCTATCACTTCCAATCACCAGATTGCTACCTTCTTACCTGCTGCCTCCTTGAAATCACAGACAGGCCAATGCCTCACTCCCTCTGTCTCAGCTCTCTGCTCCTTTGGTACCTGGTGCAGTTCCTGAGGCAGGGGTGGAGCTCCACCTGTAATTCTGTTCCAAAGAGGACTTGAAAGGCAGCATATGAACATGCTCTTATCTCAGCACTGCTCTGTTCTTTCAATAGAGGGAGGAGCTCTTGTCCAGACAGGAGGACATGTCCCTCTCTCCCCATCCCAGATTAGTGTTTTGGTGTGGCTCCTTTCTCTTCTTCCCTGTACTCAGGAGATAAGAACGGGTCACTGGAGCAACCAGACAAAAGAAGCATTCTTGTGTGGAATGTATTAAAATCTTTTCCGTGCAGGTTTGTGAAAGGCCCGTATTGTCCATTCCTCAAAGAAGCAGCAATTAGATCATCAGATATGGGAGACCCGTGTTATGATGGTAATAGGGGATAAACATCTGCAACAGCCAGGGAGCCTGTTTGTCTACAAAGGAGATTAAAAGGTTATCCTAGGTAATGGAATGCCGACAAAACAAACCTGTAGGCTTATTTCCAGAGATACTTGTCTAGATGTCGAAGCATCTTTTAGACGTTTCCATAGCCTCAGTGCAATGGATGGTTATAAATTGGTTGTAACAAATAGCCCCTCGCAGCAACAATGGCTTTTTACTATACTGTGGGTACCTCAATGTTGAAAACAACATTGTTTAGTATGTTTGTAATTCTCTATTTATAAAGGGTGAAGCCACTGAAATCTTTTTTATAAGGTAACCACTCTTGAGGAGGTGAATATATGCTGTGTGCAATACTTACTGCACTGTTACCCCTAGTATCCTGTTGTCCTTTGCTCAGAGACTTACTTCCTTTATGGATGCTTTGACATATGCTTATAAAACCTTTCCTCCCTTTGATTATTTTACCCCAGCTGGTACATACAAGACACCCATTTATGACACATTCCAATTCTCCTTGCCTTGGGGTAAAACTTTTTTTCAAAAGTAAAAAAAACTTTTTGTAAACTCCCTAATGTCTATTTATATTGTCTTCCATCAAAGGACTATGAACAGGCCATGTGGTCCCATGACTTGATCAAAGGGCTAGTAACTCAAAAGTTCCTGCGATCTAATCTGGGTTGAGCCAATGACTTAGTGGGTGGCTTTAGGCAAGTCTGCATGATCTTCTTATGCTTCAGTCAATTTAGCTGGGGGAAAAAATGGTGAGAAGCAAATGCTACATCCAATCCAAGTCATCCAGAACTCGTCCATTTACAAAAGAGGATTTGAACCCTAATAAAATATCAATCTTGTTTCTGATTAATTTTATGGTAACAAATACACACGCTTGTCAATTATACACATTTATTAAGGGTCTCCAACCGTTTATACACATGGGTACATAGGACTGTGTGTTGGAGGATTGTCTGTAGGAAGTTGCACTGGTTCATGCTTCTGACTGTATTGTTCAGCTACTCAAATTCATGCAAAAACATTTCTTTTTCCTATAAGATACTTTTGATTACTTCATTACTTGACATTTTCAATGAGATTTTTAATCAGTCCATTAAGATGGAATGTGCAAATACATAATGTCAGCATGTGATGACATTTTTGCTTAGCACAGAGTTATGGCCCATAACAGTGCACCAGATATTGCCCGTTTGGAACACTCTCTGTTCAGCAGCTGCGTAATCCAGATTTCAGTTTCTAGCGTAGGTTTATCTGGTGAGTTCCTCCTTGAGGAATTTTCCTGTAGCATATAATTTCCTTCACGTGTTTTTCCCCTTACACCTGTTTTGAGATTTAGAGCATTGAACGGGCTCTCCTGATCCTAATCTTTATTGTAATCCTTTCTGCAGACTGCGGGATGGAGTGAGCAATCTATTTGCCTGACAGTAGTAATATCCTTTGCCAAGCTCATCCAAGAATTATATTGCTGGGTGGAGAGAGTGCTGAGTCATAGAAGGGGAGGGGAAAGGTCAAAGGCTAAAATAAAAAAGTTCCAGGATGAATTTGTAATTATTATTTTCATCATTAACCAGAACTATTATTTTTTCACACAGGACTGATCCAAAACCTAGAGAAGTCACCTGAAGGACACCCAGTTGATTTCAGTGGGTGCCCCAAAGTATGCTAGGTGCCATGCAAATGCACACAACATGACATGCCCCGAAGATCTGACAGTCTGAGACGTAACTGGCTATTAGGACAGGAGACTGCAGTTAGCGAGTGCCCATTAGACTAAATTAATTCAGGTAATGATTAGAGCCATAACTGGCTGATTAGCACAGAGAGAACCAAAATTCTAATCAGATGTGCAGCTGGAGACTTCACCTTTGTACACAAAGTGGCCAATATGTTACTCCCATTAAATGTGGGTCTGCTCAAGCTCTCAGCAAAGTCCGTGGGAGTCCTTCCATTAATGGTAGATGGAGCAGCCCCTAAATACTGATACCAGCACACAAAGGTAACACAATCCTTTAAGCACAACTATAAGACATTGCATCAATAGCGCGAGCTCAACAGGCCTGAGTTGTGCTCAGGCCAAAAGCTAAGCCCCCCCCCCCCCCCCCCGTTACACTTTTTTTTGCTTTTTTTATTGATTAAATCCTCAGTTGTTTTCAGCCTAGCAAAACATTGGCAGGGGGAAAAGTGCCATTTTCTAGAATAAATATTTGTTTAAAAAAAAACTTTTTTACAGATAAAAGCAAAATAAAAAACTCAGTGGGACTCCTCATGTGTGTAAGTGTTTGCAAGATTCAGGCCAAAAATTGCAGCTGTTTTGGAAAGACACCAGGAGAAATTCTGCTCCAGTCAGACCAGTGTAATTCTGGAGTAATGCTATGAAAGTCTACAGAGTTACACTGGATTTTTGATGTTGCCAAGGTGAGCAGAATTTTTGAAGCAGGTTGTTTGAGAATTAAGGCCCCGATTCAGCAAAGCGCTTAAGCACATATTTAAGTCCATCCCTCGTCAAGACCCTGGAATTGGCGTGTGAATGGGCCATTCTGATAAGAGTAAAAACAGTGATTAAAAACTTAAGATTTCTTTTAAACTCCATCAGAAATGGTGCTGGTACTTCCACAAAAGGAAAATAAAAATAATTTCCCTGCTCCATAAACATACGCTTAGTTTTGTCTAACGGGTTTAGCAAGGTTGCTAGCTACTCTGAAAGATGTCTTGGAGTTAGGTCTATCTTGATTCCAGATGAAACTTGTTCTCACCGTTCAGTAGATGACATTGCAGCATGTCACATGGTATTCTGACACTCATGCATAGCAACTCCTGAACAGTCTAATTCTAAACAGTGGAACTAGCTAGTGCAGGGGTTCTCATGACACATTTTTTGGTGGCCTCAGGGTGCTTCCACTAACTCGTGCTGGTGGCCTCTCCGACAATTTTTCCTAAAATACTTAATTAACTTTAGGAGAAACAAATAAATATGCACATCAAAATCCTTGTAATTTATTTATGGCTAGCTAGTAAGTCTGCTGCCGTGAAAAGTGATTTTTGTACATTTGTTAATATCACTTTTCACAGCGTCCCAGCTAGCTAAGAAGTCTCTGCTGTGAAAAGGGATATTAACCCTTTTCACAGCAGACTTACTCAGCCCCCGCAAGCCTGGGGACAAAGTAAGTCCTGGATGGGGTGGTGGATGGATAGGCAGCAGGGGCCAGGGGCGATGAGTGGTGGAGGAGGCAGTGGGGAGCCAGAGCCTGAAACCTGAGGGATGGGGCCCCAGGAAGGAGGTTGAAGCCCTGGGGCCGTAGCCTGAAGCCCTCAGCCAGGAGATGGGGCCTTGCGGACAGGGGACGGGGCCAGACCTGAAGCCTGAAGCCCCGTGGCCGGAGCCTGCCACCCCACCATCCCAGGGCTGAAGCCCGAGCCCCACCACTCCTGGGAAGGTGGGGAACTCACAGTCTGCCTCCAGATTTGTGCCCCAGGTGTCTCCAGAGGGGGGCAGGGCCCAACCCCTGCTGGGAGCCCCAGCAACCAATACCAAGGTGGCACATCCAGAAGCAACAGGGAGGGGCAGCTGCTTGGCCCCCTGGTCACTGCCCAGGAGGCTGTGGCCACAAGAAAAAGCCCCCGGTGGCCGCATGCGGCCACCGTGGCCGCATTTGAGAAACGCTGAGTGCACAGTTACAGGTCAGAACACTATGCGAAACAAAATGTCATCATACTGGCATACCCATGTACTCAATTTACTAGACTAACAAATGATTACATATTAAATTGTGAAACTCAATTAAGTAATGCAAACAATAAAATCATTGAAACTAATTGGGGTTTTTTGCAGCTAATAGGTAATGTAAAAAACCGTGTATCTCTTTGAACTTTTGAAATGGTTTCCCAGGGAATTTTACAAAGATTAGGCAAAATAAATAGGCTTGCACCACCTAGGGTAAAATTCACCCCTCTGCAGAGGCCACTTAGTTCCCACTGAAGCCCTCAAAATAGGATTTAATTTGTACTTTAGTGGGGCTCTTTGGTGAATTTTACCCACAATAAGTAAAAATCTAATTTGATCCAGCAAAAGGAACTACTGAGGGGAACAGTCATCCTGGCTGCACTGGGCTCTTGCAAATCTCCATCCAATCGTGAGCATGTAGCAATGTTTTACTTTGCACAAAGTGCTGATGTTAACAAATACCGTAATAGTGGAAGTAACTTTAACAAAGCATTGCCAGCTAACGCAGCACTTCTGAACCAGCGCTGCTGTTTTCTAAAAACTGTTCTGAAAGTTAATTGTTGAGCCTCACAAAAGTTGGAGTTGGGCAACTGCTTCTGCCAAGGTTAAACTGGGTCAAATCTGGAGCTTCTGACTGGGAGCCAGATTCTGTAGTCCACAGTTGAGCAAAATTCCCATTGAGTTAGACAGGAATTTTCCATGATTAAGAACTATAGAATTTGTCCCTCAGTTGTTACACAGTCCCAGATCCACAAAGGTATATAGGTACCTAGCTCCCACTGAAATCAATGAAAGTTAGGCACCTAAAGACCTTTGAGAATCTGGGTCTCTCTCTACTGAGTGAAACCTGAGTAAGGGCCTCCAGCTTTCACTCAGCCTGCATTAACCTAGATAGTAACTAGGGGGGTAAGAAATTTTCTGACAAAAGGCAATTTAGTCAGAAAATGCCAGTTCAGCAGAACAAAATGTTTTGTCGAATCTAGTACAGATTTGATGAAACTTTTGCCCATCACCACCTCCTTCTCCCCAGCTCCAGAGGAGATGGCAAGGCACAGACACAGAGCTCTCTGCCTCCTGGCCTCCCCCTAGCTCCAGGAGACAGGCAGTGCCTTTCGGGGGCACTCTGTAAATCTACATTGCACCTGGGAGGTGTAATTCCCAGCTCGGGTAGACATACATGCACTTGCTCTGCTCCAGCTAGCGTATTAAAAATAGCAGTGTGGCCAGGGTGGCGGATCAGGCTCATCATCCGAGTACAATCCCGTCCTAGGTATGTTCTCGGAGTGGCTAGCCCATGCTACCTCGGCCGCACGGCTATTTTTAGAGGGTTAGCTCAATCCCGCCCAGCTCCGGAAGATAGGTTCTTCCTCTTTGTTCCCTGGAGTTGAGGGGGGAGGGCGGGGAGAGACAGAGCATCTGAGCTCTCTGCCTAGAGGGGAAGAAAAGCATCCACAGACTAGAATTGCCAACCCTCCAGGATTGTCTTGGAGTCTCCTGGAATTAAAGATTAATCTTTAATTAAAGTTTATGTTATGTGATGAAACCTCCAGGAATACGTCCAACCAAAACTGGCAACCCTACAGAGACTCCAGCCAGTAGGAGCACCAGTAGCCAAAGCAGGGCCTGCTGGACGTTCAGAGACCTTTCTACAGTTGTGAATGGACTTAGTCTGCCCTGTGCTGACTGGCTGCTTGCTCCAACCCTCTCCCTTCCCCTCCCTCGCAGTCTCTTCACCTCAGCTTCACTCCTCACCTGCTCTTTCTATCCTCTTCCCCCCAGCCCTATACCCCTCATCCCCCTTCCCTTTCCATTTAGCTGATCCCCTCCTAACTAAACCCAATCCCCCCACACACAAAAAGTCATGTAATTAACATGAGTTTGCTGCCATCACATTATTCACTCTGCCTGTATGTTATATCCCTTCCCCCACCCTGTGTCTGTTTGGTCTATTTAGACAATATTGTCTCATTGATACAGACAGAGTGTGGAGTACACTCAAACAATCTGTTGTCTCTTGTCTCATTCTTAGATTGCAAGCTCTTTGGGGCAAGGGCTGTGTTTGTACAGCACCTAGCGCAGAGGGGTCCTGGCCAAGACTACGGCTCCAAGGCACTATGAGTAATACAAATAACAAATAATAATCATCTTGTCAATTTCACAAGAAACTGAAGAAGAGCCTTCCCTGCGGGCAGCCAGGAATGGCGTTTTTCTTTATATCCCTTTCGGCAAAAACATTCACGGTTTTCACGTTTCGTCCTGCTTTGGGACTAAACTTTGTCTCTAAACGACTAATATTTTCGTGGCAAGGGATCCCCGCCCCCTTTTTGTCCAGCTTCAACAGCAACACAGTGGGCCAAATTACTCCCTAATTAATACCATTGACTTCAATGGCACTAAACCAGGGATGAGTTTGCCCCAATGTGCAGCAGTTACAGTACATTTTGTAGAAAACCAGAAAATTTGGACACCTACTGAGGATTTGCATGCAAATGTTCTTTGTCTGAGCCCTTAAAGGCCAGGTTCTCTCCTGCACAGAGATCTGCTAAGCACAGGAGGGATTGGGGGGATAGGGACAGATGGACTTCCAGGGATCTGATTACAGCTCCCTGTTTCTATGGGCTTGGCTGCACTGGCCAAGATCCCCAAGTGAGGCAGAACATGGTATGGTCCCTAAGGGACTATTTGCCAGCCAAAAAACAGCAAAGCAGAGTGCCACCCTACCCCCTCTTTCTGTGTCTTTCATTCTTCCAGCTCCTTTGTACTATCTGAGCAGTGCAAAGCCACCAGACCACTGATGAGAATCTGGCCTTGCCTGTGTTAAGTGCCTATATCTATGTTCACAGTCATATTTATTTTTCCTTACTCAGCCAGCCACTGCAGTAGCTTGACTCATAGTTGTATCGTTATCTGCAAACTTTATTTCTTTACTGCTTGTCGTTAACGTCTTAGGTATTTCACAGACTGTTAATACATGTTATCTTATAAACAGCCGTATTTCTCCTTTTGCTTTTGATGGTAGCACTCACTCACGCCTGGGCTGGGGGGGGAGTGGGGGGGCTCTGCAGACATATTGAAGGTACATAGCCTAGGGATCAATTTGTTTGATTGTAACATTGGAAGAATCTGGGTCCTAATGGCTAATGTTCAGTATGTATGTAGGTGTGGCACCACAGGAAACATGTCGTACAAAGAAAGAATTCTGTCTGTTGGCGAGTCACTCTTACCTATTGCTCACCTATGCACTTTTAAAAACTACAGTAGCTAATTATGTATGGTCTGTATCTGATAGCCTACAGGCTATAAACCATTCATTTTTAAAAGGCTCTAAGGTCATATCAATATTCCTTACTCTATGCAAGTTGTCCCATTGACTTCAATGAGAGTTGTGGATGCTCAGCACCTTTGAAAAAATCAGGCCACTTGTATATTTGGTGCCTAAATCTGAATGTAAGCTCTTAATACTAGTCACCCAGCTTTGAATCTGTTGGCTTGAAAGTCACAGCAGTTGTCATAACCATCCAACACAAACACAGAATTCTGTGAGCGCATTATAGCCCAAATGCTTTGCAAAACAGGTTATTTGGGTCTTTCAACCAAGTAAGACAAGCCACAGTTTCAGGGCAACTGCACCTGTATTCCCCCTGCATGGTCCGGCAAAGGCACCCACTCTAGGCTCCTGGCTCCTCAGCCATCACTGTTCTTGGTCAGAGACCTGAAACTCTCTCCTTCCTGACCATGGCTTTTTCCAGACTGCACAGTACCCAACCTACACTGTGATAGTCCCAGCAAGCCAGACACCTAAACAGGCCAGCGTCTTTGCCTTGCTTTCTCTCCGAAGGCCAGGACCAGAGTAATGCCAGCAGTTACGAGTTACCGCACATCTCTTTATAAGCAAGCACATTTATTCTTGAAGTGAAAACATTATAGAAAAAACAATCTACACACATGCTAAAAAGCTTACCAGTGGCCATTCATCAGCCTCATGGAGCCCTGGGAGGTCAAGGCTTTCCCTGCCAACCTTTGCGCAAGGATTGGGACTCCCTCCCCCTTGAACAGCAGGTCTTGTCTGTTTGTTGTATCAGACAGAAGGCCCTGAGTCAGTTTAAACGGAGGCAATTTATCCAAAGGTCCTTTCTTTGTCTGTTGGTCTCTGGAGACTGTAGTTCGAAATAATATATGCACGTCTCCCCAGGTATCTTACGGGGTTGGGGGGATACAACCTGGCTGATTTACCTTCATCACCACCCATTGTTTTTAGTCCCTGGAGGAGCTATTGTAACTCTCGCCCATGGAGTAGAACACAATCATATATGAACCATTCATATAAAGCAATGGACCCCAAAGATGCTGCGTGGGGTTGCAATATCTGTCACCTCTCCCCTCTAGACTGGTTACGTAGAATCCTGGCCCCTAATAATACATAAACTTCATACAATGAGGTCGTTCAAGGATATTGCAGGAAATTGCCATATTTGGCACAGACACGTTATGACCTCTTCCAAAAGCGGACACTGCTTCCTGGAGGAATCTATCTGACAGTCCATATTAGTTGCAAATGTACAACAATGTCAAACAAAACCTTTTGCAGGGGTTACAAAGGCCACTGCTTTACCTGTCACCATCCCTGCGCTGTCCCCGGGCCCAAGAGAGACGAGCCCCTGGATGACGGGCAGCGCAGCTGAGTGAAGCTGAAGCTAGACAAGATGGAGGTCACACAGATGGGAAAAAAGGAAATATTTTAAAGAATGGGGGCTAACTGAAGGCCTCTGTCCTCCAAATGTGCATATCTGCTAGTCTTTTCAATGCTTTTCCATTACTGTTTGCATTGCCTAGCGGCCCCAGCCAAGGTCAGGACCACATTGCACTAGATGCTGTACAAATATATCATAAGACAAGTAGGGACAGATTTTTAAAGGTATTGAGGTGCCTAAAGATGCAGACAGCTGCCTAGTGGGATTATCATAAGCACCTATGTACCCAGCTCCCATTCAAATCAACAGGAGTCAGGGGACCAGGTGCTTTTGAAAAGCCCACTGGCAACTATCTTCAACTCTAGGCACCTAAATACCTTGGTCAATCCGGCCTATGGAGCTCGCACTGAAGACCTGACAACCTAAATAGATAACGCAGGCCAAGGGTGGTGCTGGGGGAGCTCCTCTGTCTGGCAGCGAGTTGAAACCCACCCCCCTTGGAATAGAGATGCTTCCCACAGCCTTTGGGGAGGCAGGGCTTTACCCAGGAATCCCTCCAACACCATTATCTGTAAGAATCACTTGTATCAACAACAGTCATCTTTGTCAGCAAACAACTCAGCCCATCAGTCACCCACTTGGGGCCTCTTCTCTTTGGGCTAGGGTGAACATATTTCCCAAAGGGAAAATGGGACACCGTGTGGGGCTGGCCTGAGTATCTTGCCTGAGCCCCCACCCACGGGACTGGCCCGACCCACTTGCCCAAGCCCCTCTCTCCGCATGGGGGGCAGACAGGGCTTGGGCGAGCAGTGGTGCACATACTAGATAGGGTGACCATATTTCTCAAAGGCTGGGACTGGTGTCGCTGCTCACCAGAGTCCTGCTCCCCCCACTGCGCGGGGCTTGCATCACCGCCCACCCGCCCCACCTCTGCATGTTCCTCCACATCCCACTTTTTTGACAAAAGCTCCTTGTGTTGATCTTGAGTGCCCCCCCCCCCACAACTCCCCCCTCACCACACACACACACATCCATGATAACTACATTCATCCGGAACAACTGTCGAGAACTAGACTGAAACTGGTGAGAGCAGAAGGACTGCGCTTTCTCGGTGGCTTGCACACATATGTGAAATGCTCTTCCACAAGAGACTCGCATGAAAGCTCACCCTCTCAGGATGAAATGCAAATTCCAGCTCCTCCCCACAACCCCGGGGAAAGAAGAAGAAGAAGAAATGCTTGAGAAAAATGTTACTAAGTCAGTAAATAATTCTAGAGGAGAAGGCGAAGTTCCTCTAACACGTGCTGTGGAAAGAAGAACTATTTACTGACTTTCTCTCTCTCTCTCTTTTTTTTTTTTTGGTCCGCTGCTCAGATGCAGGGACAGATCCTCAGCTAGTGTAAATAGGTGCCGCCCCATTAACATCCAGGCGGCCATTTACGTCAGCTGAGGACCTGGCCTCTAATAAAGTAATGAGGAATAGATACATAGAGTTCACAGGACTGCCAAACCCACATGTTCAAAAAGCACGAATCAGGCCCCCAGAATTATTAGATTGGCTTAAAAATCTCAAGCTTGTCAAAAAAATACATTTTGGGTTCTTTTTTATTTGCCTTCTGACTTTTGAGCCTTTAGGGTGCACTTGGGTCACATTTTTTCAAGCATCTCTTCACAACCAAGCGGACCCAAAACTTACTTTTTTCTGTTTTATAAATAAAAGTTGAGCTGCTCACAGAACGTTCGATCTCAGCAGCCAGGGTTTTAACTAAGACATCACTAAGCACAAGACTCAGGATAAAAATGCAGGAGTTGGCAACACTAGTTTGCAGTCCACAGGCCTGAATCTCCATTGCCCTGCACTTTGTGCAACCATTTACACCAGTGCCAAATGAGTGCAGCACATTCCCATGCCAATCTGGTCATGTTTTTCACCCACACTTCCCTTGCTGTGCACGGGTACAAATGACTACACAAGATATAAGGTAAAGAGAATCAGGCCACCTTGTCTTCTGATAGTTAATGTGATTTAATTACAGTTTGCTTTCTATCCATAATCTTTCTGGGTGAAATCCTGGTCCCAGTGAGTTTTGACATGGACTTCAGTGGGACCAAGATTTCACCCTCCATGTTTTACAGCCTACAATTTGCATTTAGCATCAAACTTGCCCCTAGATTATACCCTAAACTTTCATCTGGATACCGAGCACCAAATCCTGCTTGCCTTATCCACACACATGGTCTCTCTCTGACCTACTACTTCCTCAAAAGTATTTAAGCTCCTAACTTCCATTGAAATCCATTGAGAATCTGGGGCTCTGAGCCTTATTCTGCAACCGTGATCACAACAAATAGCATTTACTCACAGGAATAGTCCCACTAACTACTTGCAAAAGCAGGCCCTTTGACAGGCGTTAGGCAAGCAGGATTGGGCCCTGAGCTATTTTGATTTTTTTTTTTTCTACTGGCTGGTTGCACCGTGAAACCTTTTAACATTTAAACAGCGGCAGCTCTACAAACCTGACATGTTGAGACTTGACAAGAATATTGTTGTAAGGCCCAACAATGATTTTACACTTGGTTACATTTATGGTTTCTGTGACTCATCTATATGTTTACGGATTTGTCACTATTTAGAAGTAAAAAAAAAAATCTCTTTAGCGAACACTTCGCTGCAGCAAGACACTAAGTAACCAAGTAGAAACGGACCTGCTACTTTAGGCGATGGCCAGAGTCATTTTCTATGATGACCAGAGCTATATTGGATTTGTTAGGCAATGTCAGCTTTTGCATGCTACATTCCTTGGCTAATAGCCAGTGTTATGTGTAATACTTTAGCCACGCTGTTGTTACTTAATCCTTTCCTAATCTGCAATTTGCGCAAGAGGAGTCAAATCTAAGCAAAGCCACTGAGAACATCTCCACTAATAATTTATCAAACTCAACTTTTGTTGTTGGCTCTGGTTAGCGGAGGTGAATGTTTTCCTGCAACAGAACTGTAAAATAAACAGAGGGTAGCTGATTCATGCTGTGTTTCCATCACCCGCACTCCATATCACCCTGATGGTTCCTTGAATGATAAACCCACATACGTGCTCACAACATGTTACTACAGTATAGTCTCATCTCCTTCTGCAAATTACACATTAATTAGCTATTAATAATAATAGGAGTTGCATGCAGAAATCCACACCCAGTGTGATGAGACTATGCCCTTGGTGTTCAGCAAAGATATTAATCATCCACATTTCAGTGTGAGAAGACAAACTCCATTTGTCTCTGTATAATCAGGCAAGACGAGTAAAAGTCCCTTGAGCTGAAAGTGCATTTGCACCCCTTTGGCCCATAACTTTAGTGTAAAGAAAAGTGTTACCTCTTGTTCTATGAATTTTATTTATTTTAGTCTTCTGTGCACTGCTTACTGTTGTTAGAAACATGATTGCTTCATACAGTTATGTTTATGTTTGTATGTAATTGATACCTCTGCTGCTCCTGCTTCAAAGCCAAATTTGGAAGTGGAGTGCTGCACATCAGCTTGGTTATCTGGTTAAATACTGTAAATAAATACATACAGAGCAGAGAAAACTATCAAGTTTTCATTAAGGCATTTTTTAAAGAGTTGGTTCCATTATGTTTTTCTTGCTATAAACTCTAATCCTGAAGGATTCTAATTTTGTGGTAACAATTTGACCTAGGCTGAAATGTGGCATTGGGACTTCACTCTGAGAGCAAATATTTTGTAAGTTATGAACGTATTATAAAAAAATGTTGCAAATTTTGCAGCACTTTTCCATCAATAGGTCAAAAAGAGTTTTCATTTAACAATGAACTTTGGCCACAGATTAATCAGAATGTGACCTTATAAGGTAACTAGCAAAAAGAATTTAAATAGTCAAGATATTTTGCATATGTGTGAAATGATATTCGTTTAAAAAAGTATTTGCATAGCACATCCACACAGTACTGTATATATGCTGTGCCATGCTAAGCAATATTTTTTCTGATGGAACCTCACAGCATAAAAAAAGAAGTTGACAAATATATTTTTGTATAAAAAGAGCTTCTGAATAGAAACTTGCGTAATAAAATACTGATTGAAATATGTATTTTTAAAATTCTCTCTCAGTCATGGACTTAATCCGCTAAAGCAGAACTATAAAAGAGCACATTACACAGCTTTAGTATTCAGTCAAGTGGAATTAATTTTAAACTTGTGCATCTTTATGAAATAACACCATTCTTTTCATTGACAACAAATTCGGGCAAAAATATATTTAATGAGCACTAAGGATCTCTCCTAAAAAAATCCGCATTTTTTTTTAAACAGATAAAACTGAAAATGTTTTAATATGTCCAACTATGTCTATGTATAGCCTGAGAAATATCACCTGCTGTTCAAAGATCCAGGAACAGGTGGCTGGGATAAGCAATTTTACCCTTAACTCTGTGTTTGCCGCTCTTTGCCGGTTTTAGTCAAAGCACTTAGATTATTCTAATTTACACTTCTTTGCCATTGTTTATTTTTTTTAAATTACAAATAAGTTAAAATTGAAGATCAATTTAGATCTGAAAATAAGAATAATCTGTTTAAAGAACTGTATATTGGCAAACTCAATGGGAACAATGCTTTCGTTGCCAATGTTACAAGCTTCTGAGCAATCTCACCTCCACTTGTACTCTGTGGAAAATTAATAGCAATTGAAGGCTCTCAGCACAACCTAGGTTTCAGAGTAGCAGCCGTGTTAGTCTGTATCCGCAAAAAGAACAGGAGTACTTGTGGCACCTTAGAGACTAACAAATTTATTAGAGCATAAGCTTTCGTGGGCTACAGCCCACTTCTTCGGATGCATATAGAGTGAAACATATATTGAGGAGATATATATACACACATACAGAGAGCATGAACAAGTGGGAGTTGTCTCACCAACTCTGAGAGGCCAATTAAGTAAGAGAAAAAAAACTTTTGAAGTGATAATCAAGATAGCCCAGTACAGACAGTCTGATAAGAAGTGTGAGACTACTTACAAGGGGAGATAGATTCAATGTTTGTAATGGCTCAGCCATTCCCAGTCCTTATTCAATCCTAAGCTGATTGTATCTAGTTTGCATATCAATTCCAGCTCAGCAGTCTCTCGTTGGAGTCTGTTTTTGAAGTTTTTCTGTTGTAAAATAGCCACCCGCAGGTCTGTCATTGAATAACCAGACAGGTTAAAGTGTTCTCCCACTGGTTTTTGAGTATTATGATTCCTGATGTCAGATTTGTGTCCATTAATTCTTTTGCGTAGAGACTGTCCGGTTTGGCCAATGTACATGGCAGAGGGGCATTGCTGGCACATGATGGCATATATCACATTGGTAGATGTGCAGGTGAACGAGCCCCTGATGGTATGGCTGATGTGATTAGGTCCTATGATGATGTCACTTGAATGGATATGTGGACAGAGTTGGCATCAGGCTTTGTTACAAGGATAGGTTCCTGGGTCAGTGTTTTTGTTCAGTGATGTGTGGTTGCTGGTGAGTATTTGCTTTAGGTTGGGGGGTTGTCTGTAAGTGAGGACAGGTCTGTCTCCCAAGATCTGTGAGAGTGAGGGATCATCTTTCAGGATAGGTTGTAGATCTTTGATGATGCGCTGGAGAGGTTTTAGTTGGGGGCTGAAGGTGACAGCTAGTGGTGTTCTGTTATTTTCTTTGTTGTGCTAGTCTTGTAGGAGGTGACTTCTGGGTACTTGTCTGGCTCTGTCAATCTGTTTTTTCACTTCAGCAGGTGGGTATTGTAGTTTTAAGAATGCTTGATAGAGATCTTGTAGGTGCTTGTCTCTGTCTGAGGGATTGGAGCAAATGCGGTTATATCTTAGAGCTTGGCTGTAGTCAATGGAACGTGTGGTGTGTCCTGGATGGAAGCTGGAGGCATGTAGGTAAGTGTAGCGGTCAGTAGGTTTCCGGTATAGGGTGGTATTTATGTGACCATCGCTTATTAGCACAGTAGTGTCCAGGAAATGGACCGCTTGTGTGGATTGATCTAGGCTGAGGTTGATGGTGGGATGGAAATTATTGAAATCATGATGGAATTCCTCAAGGGCTTCTTTTCCATGGGTCCAGATGATGAAGATGTCATCAATGTAGCGCAAGTAGAGTAGGGGCGTTAGGGGACGAGAGCTAAGGAAGCGTTGTTCTAAGTCAGCCATAAAAATGTTTGCATACTGTGGGGCCATGCGGGTACCCATAGCAGTGCCGCTGACTTGAAGGTATATATTGTCCCCAAATGTGAAATAGTTGTGGGTGAGGACAAAGTCACAAAGTTCAGCCACCAGGTTAGCTGTGACATTATCGGGGATACTGATACTTCAGAACAACCTAGGAGGCACGCATCATTTTGCAGGTTCAGGGTGAATGCGATGACTAGCTAAGAAAAAGAAAGAGACTGATCCAGTCCTTGCCCAAAAGGTCACATTGGGAAATGCATGTGTGGCGCTCTTAAAAAAAAATACTTCATGCCTCATCTAAATAAAAGTTTCTCACACCCACCATGGAAGTTTTAGTTACTTAATATGCATTGTCTTTCGACATGCTCTGAAACTTCATGTACAGTAATGCATGAACTATGAGGTTACAAAGCAACAACAATTTATTCTGCTGTCAGAATGGATGTTATGTTATAATCCTTAAAGCAACACTCAGGTTGTTTGCAGACGTTGCTACCATTTGCGCTTATTCTAATTGCTCAACAGTGCAATGCATGTGAGAAAAAGTCATGGGGCAGCCCAGACACTCGCCTAATCAGGGTGATTTAATTGTAGGAGAAAAAAATGTTTTGAAAGCTTTCAAGCATTTATCAAAGCCCAAATCTCCTGCAATTATTTGATAAAGATGCATCAGGGCTTCTGTCCAAGATACAACTCATGGTAGGGTTGTGGGTAATTTAATCAGACTACCTAGGTAGTGTGTATATTTATACACGTCTTATGAGGATAACTTTAGCAAAGTAACTTGAGGTATTTTGGTGCCTGATGTACACTCAGCAAGCACATGGAAAATATGCTGACTGCATATATAAGTAGTCTCTCGGAATGGGAGACTAGGAGCAATGAAGGCAAAGACACTTTCCTTTGTATTGACCAATTACTTCACCTTTTCTCCCCTTCAGTTCACTCTTTGGAAGGGAGATCTAGAAGGTATAGTTTGACACAGGCAAAGATTTTGCATAGAGTGGCTGCACTGGTAAACAGATTTAAACTCCAAGGACAACATTAACAATGGGGAAAGGTATAAATAAAAACTAAGAATGCCTTCTTCCTCTATACTTGATAATGACGACCTCACCCTTCCTGGGTGGGTCACAAAGACAGCTCTCTCTAAGGAAGGTGCATTCTATAGCTTTGAGATAGTTACTATTTATATTCCTCATCCTCGTGTGTCCAAGAAACACGTCTATCTGTATTTTCATTTCATTTTAATAGGCACACAAACCATCTTCTGCATTGACTAGGGAAGTAGAAGCAAGATTCCCAGGTTTAATTCACAACTGACTTGGTATGTGCCCTTGGGCACATGATTAAACATTACATTTTCAAAAATCAGGTCCTACTTTCAGCTGCTCAGATCTGATTTTCTAGTGGCTTGCACCTCATGTAGCCATGTCCACCTGTGCAAAAATTACAGCTTTCTGACATGGTGGTGCTTTACACCCGCAGTGCAGATGCAAATAGCCATGCAAAGTGCAAAGTAATGGCATTCAGATCCTTGTTTCTCCAGATGGGTATCCAAACACGCACACATCCAAATTAGAAGCTGCTTTTGAAAAATCTGAGCCTTAAACCTTTCTGTGCCTCAGTTTCTCCATCTGAAGAATAGGTCTAATACCACTTAACCTATTTCACAGGGCTCTTGTGAGATATACTTAATTACTGTTTCCCCAAAGGCCTTTGAAATCCTTGGAGAAAGGTGGTACGAGCCATATTCCGCAGTCCTTACTCAGGCACAGCTTACACTAGGGAAATTTGCTTGAGTGATGACTGCTGGATTTGGCACTAAGTGGAAAGCATTATCTCCCGTGTGACCAAACAGCCACACAACTGTAGGTTAACAAAGCATCTTCAAGACCAAAATATACTTTAGATTAATATGATAAGTCTAAATAAGTAGATAAACTTAACCTCAAGACATATAAAACATAAAATTGAGAACAAACATTTATGAAACCAGGTTTATTAAAACTTTTCTACAAGTCAGACTTTATCATCTAGGTTTCCACATATATACATATGTACAGGTTGGACATAGTGTTTTTAGCTTTTGTGGCAGCTTTTCCACCAATATATACAGATTTACTTTTTTTAGGTTTAAACTGTATCACAGATACAAATGTCAAGCAATCATGAGAGATTTAGTGCAATAGAGTTACTTCACCCTTCTCTAATGCTCATGATTCTGTCAAGTTAGTATTGCCAACAATAATTCACATTAAACTGCTCTTCGACACCTCGGTTATTAGGACACACAAACAACAGCAACTCCCTCCCCCCTCAAAACAGTAAGATATATGTACAAAGTACACAGTACATGAGGTATACATAGCATTCTCACAATGCATGGTGGTACTGTAGCTTGCCAGGGGTTAGTCCTTAAAATAACTGCATCATTATAGTGCCATTCTGTCAATGTACAGCATAGTCATTTACCCGTTTAACAAATTCATTTTAGGAACTGTGTATATGTCATCTTAGTGAACCACTTTTAATACAAGTTGATATTTCTGTACATCATCAACCAGGCACACACATGAAACAAAGCAGAAATCTTAGTCAGGACTAGGCTTTACTTATCCCTGACCCAGGAAAGTAATGATTATTTAGATGTATTTATTATCCACATACATTTGAAATATTATGAATAATCATGCAAAAAAAAATTAAGAAAAACAAATGTAGCCAGAGGCAGATGATACATCTGAATAGTCAAGACAGATGTCTGGAGAATTTAAGTTTCAAGACCAACCAAGTTTTTGTACAGGATTTTAAACCTAAGAGACAGTGCTTTGTAGAACTGAGCCAACAGGAAAACAGAAGGGTTCACATATACTGTACAAGACCCTTCTCTCTCTTTTCCAAGACAAGGTGCTCCAACCTATGGTGTTGTGTTTTGGTACACGGACATGTGCTGGCACCCTGAGCTTACAAGGGCATAGAATTATATATTCTTTGTCACAGTTAGGCTTAAATAAATTAAAAATGCATTTTATGTTCAGGGAGACGGTATTATATGAAATCCAACTGAGAGGCCAGGTATCTTCTCCTCCTTAAAGGGTTACTGGACTAATCTGCCAAAAGCAGTAGAGGACGACAACAGTGTACATTTAATTATGGATGGATCTTTAATAGCTTCATATAATATACCTGCTAATAGCAGGATCTACCTGACAAGTGAGCAGGTTGTTGGACTTGGTGGGTCAAGACCTCCCTCCACCATTAAAGTGCACTTATAGTCAGAAAATTACTCTATAAAACTGGCAACAAGGTGCTCCTTACTGATTCCTCTCATTAATTTCCATGTCAGATTTGGTCTTCCCCCATTTAGTATTTTCACCATCAGGGCTACACATTCCACTTAATACCTATGGGGGGAAATGGGAGGCCTAGCTTCTTTTTGTCTGTCTCTTACATCACCAATAATAAGCTTCTGCAATCGAAGATCACCCGGCAGTTGGGTGGTTGATGATGATGCACGAGGCAGAATAGATTCCAGCTGGCTCTTCCACAGCTGTACTGGCCCTGCAGTGCTAATAAGCACTTGCCAGCTAAGTAAGCAGCTATGACTCTGGATCCACTGAGTAAGTAGTTGCCTGCCTTGTTTATTTACTTGTTTTTTAAACATAGTCACTTTTCTGATTATAATGACACTTTAGAATGCTGTGCATTTATAATGTGGAAAATGAAACCCTAAAAAGATGCCATGTGTGAGAACTGTATGAGGTTTTTGGAGATTTCAGGACTAACAGAAGAAGGAACTTATATCATCACTGTCTCCATGATGCTCTGGAACAATTTGATCAGAAGTTCCTATATCCTGGTCTACATATCCAGGTTCCAAAACTGCTTCAAACCAAGGATGAAGCAAGATCTCTGGAGCAGTGAGTCTTTCTGAGGGTTCCCGTCTCAGCAGGCTACGAATGAGGCATCTGGCTTTGGGAGAGACATGATCAGGAATACAGAACTGTCCACGGCGGATTTTAGAAAACAGAGTACTAGGGTCTGAGTCATGGAAGGGATAGCGTCCTACTAGGAGGGTATACAGCATTACTCCTAAACTCCAAACGTCAGCTGATTTTCCAGAGTAGGTCCCTGTTGTGTTTAAGATCTCAGGGCTGACATATGCTGGGCAGCCATGTTTATCTGACAGAGCATCATCTTCCCCCTTGATGATGTGAGTGTCTTCTAGGCTTTCTAGTCTCAGCTGAGTCCTGAGGAAGAGAGAAACAGATGTATGGGTTACAAAACTGTTTTAATAATGAGCACAGAGATAATTTAACACACAAGGCTGTCTACTGTTACAATCCCTACCGCAGTCCTGTGGCCAAAGGGAGAAAAACTTAGCTGTGAAAATGTAGCAGAGAAACTCAGAGCGCTAGGCTAGAGCTGATCCAGGTGCAAGAAAGGTACAGCTAGAGTATCAATGTCATACCATACCGCATACTGTGGGGGAAATAATGTTATTCATAGCCTCTCTAGTGTTCAAATTCCACAATCGAGGAATACCACTGAGTGCCATTCTACCTAGGTTGTACTGTAACTGCGCTTGGTTAATTTACTACAGTGTTATTACTATTTCCAGTTTAACCATGAGAATGCACCATACAGCAGCACGATTTTTTAAATCTCAAAGTCCAGATCCCTTTTGCACACACAATGGTGATTAATCCTCCTGCTCATTTATATTTTTTTCCAGATGACATCACATGTCATGCTTCAATGGCCATCTCTTCTGCAGGTATAGGCTCATCCTAGTTCCTAACTGCACAGGTTAAGTAGAAAGGTTTTACATTAGCTGAGCGGCCATTCCTTTGCTCTTGAATGGCTTTGTTCTGCCTTACAGCTTAATGGTGCGTAAATGCATTAACTGCAGTGTGTCCTCAATGTGACTTCCTATCGTAATGTAAAATACCCATTGGTTCTGTAAACGGAAAATATGACTCAGCCTCTGCTGTTGGCCTCCGATTGGCTGCTGTAGCACTAAAACACTGCACCTGTGCTTCTTAGACTAAGAGAGTCTCCTTACATTGCTTAACCCTCTTGTTACCAAATTTGACGCATATGACATTAGCCTGTGCAATGCTTATTTCCAAATTAGAAAGACTGTGTGCAATCTAACATTTCAGCAAGGGTTTTATCTTATCATAGGTGGGAAAAGCTGCAACAGTTTCCTTCAAGGGTGTTACTATTTTGTAGGTTAACATATATCTTTCCTGCTTTAAAAAAAAGAGGCAGTGTTGGAACAGCTATCTTGCTTTGTGCATTAATAAATTAAAACTTAAGAGATACTAGCCACGTTAAAATTATTTTAAAAAGTAAATTTTCTTATGTTTTATTGGGACCTTAGTTATTACTAGTGAAAGAATTTTAAAAATGTTCTTCTCATGGTTAATGTTGTTTACTCACTGCAGTTTTCACTAGAATAAAACTAGTTCCTTTCAAGTTTTGCATTGGGCCATGTGGCAACGCCAGGGAGCAGACACTGCACAGAAATGTTTGCTTAAACATCTTTTTCCTGTCTGAATAATTAAAAAAAAATCAGAAATAGTTCTACCAACCTAGATTTTATAAATCTAGTTTTTACAAAGCCTATACTTTGGGCTAAATTTGACTAGACAGGGTCTCTTTACGCCATACGTTCTACAAGGAGCTCATTTAACATTTGGGTTCTCAACATAAGATGTAAACCTCCTTCAAGATGCAACATTATTTACCCCATTTTAATCCCTTCATTTCTTTCTTTGTGTGTGTGTGTGTGTGGGAAGGGGTTACCACATGCAAAGTACACCACATTATGTGGCACTTAGGTCTTAAAATAGGGAGCCTGTCCTCTGTAGAGGAGGAGAGATAAAAGCTTCTACTTTCACTGTAAGTGTAACTTGGAGTAGATCGACTCCAACTATATTAACAAGAGTGACGGAAATGCGATTTTACAGATCCTTTCTGCAAAAGAAATTGAAAACTGAGGCCCTCATCCTGCTATGAGATCTGTGCTGGTAGATCCTTGCTCTGATTTCAGTGGGGCTTTGTAAAGGGACAAGAGTCCATCTGCAAAGATCCAACTACAGTACTGCAGCCTAGATTTTTTACACCTTTGTTTTTAAGTCAAAGTTGTTTTCCCTTTGTTTTATAATGCCCCAGCCTCGTTTCATTTACTGTCTGTGCCTTTTTCTCATTTCACTTTGAATCTGATGTTCAAATGCAATGTATTTTGACATCTGGAGCTAATAAGTTCTCAAATCATTATCTATTTGTACACCAAACAGTTTAATCTGAGCAGCTGCTGAATCAGACAGGAACCTATGCGAGGTAAGTTGTACACAGTCAAACTCGAAGGAAAAATAAATATTTACAAATCAGAGTCATGACATGTTAGGTGTGCGCATGCACCCCCCGCCCTCCCCCGCACACCAAGTTGTGCACAGGACAATTTGCAGAGGACAGCTGGTTTAGAACCCTATTTCACTTCTCTACAGTGTTTTCCCCCCAAAGAAGCTGCCTTTCCTCTAGTCCGCTCAGAAGGTTTTGCAGAACTTTGATTCACTTGGATAGAGTTCTCCTCTAGAAGCTATTCCTCCCCGCCACCTCCACAAAGGCCACTCAGTGAGCATTGCTTACCTTTCTTCAGTAGAAAAGACAAATTTCCTGAGCTTGAGGTCACCCAGCACAATGGCCGATTGGTGGCAGTGAGCTACAGCTGAGACGATCTGCTTGAACAGCTTGGCAGCCTCCTCTTCTCGCAGCCTTTTACAGCTCCTCACATAGGAGTGCATGTCCCCAAAGTCCTTCTCAAGGAAGACATAGGCCTTGGTGTCCCCCAGAATCACTTCCACTACCCCAGTGATATTTTTATGAGATGGCAGCTGAACATAAAGTCGAATTTTGTCCTGGTAGTGTTTGAGAGGGAACACCTGTAAAGACGAAATTTAAAAAAAGGATCTCCATTACCAGGAGTGCTAAAGCTGGTCTACCATACAACAAATTTCCATGGACAATGCTGAGACAACTTGATGGGAGCCAGCCCTCAATATCAACTATGTTAAAAGCCGCTACTGAGATACCTTCCAAAAATATTCAGATATTGTTAATCTGAAGGAGAAGAAAACTTTAAGAACAACTGATGTTTTTGCCTTTCAGTTACTCTGAGGTTTCACACAAGGGTGATCATGGTTACACTGTAAAGTCCTAGTATGGAAACTGCAATAGGCAAAAGGATTAAACCCACGGATGTTTAATTCAGGGAATGGCAGGCAGGCAGATGTTTTGTAAGGATCTGACAGTGTTCTCTTGATGATGTGCTAAGCTTGGTTAAAAGTTACTCACATCCTAGGCCTGACTGGAATCAGTGATACACATGGAATGTCATCATTTCTATTCATTTGATATCTCCATGGAGAAACTTGGATACACAACTTACAATTCCCACTCCTCTTCCTTTGTTACCCAATATTACAGTCATTAAAACCTCCCCCCTTGTCCCAAAGATGCCTTTAGGCCCATCTGCCAAGGAAGGATTAGAAAACACTCCTGATCATCATTAGAGCCAGGCAGCAGGTGGCAGCAGTAAACTCAAGAGTCAGCAACTAGCCCATTCAGAAATAGGTCCAAGAGAACAGACAAGCATAGTGTGTTCTTTAAAAGCCCTGCTGACATCTCATGGAAAACTCTCTGCAAGCAGGGTTAGTCAGGAACAATTCTGCTGTGTGTCATTGTCAGGGGACAGAGGGAGGGAGCAGTGCTGATGGGGCTCCATTTGGCCCTCTCTTTTAATCTAGAGCATTTGCATGGAAGACTGTTTGTTTCTCCTGAATCTGTGTCTGCTTCCGATCTTTTTATTTCTCACCTTACAAGCCACAGTCCTCTCCACATCTACTAACTATAGCGACAGTTACTGTAATCCAATGAGATCTCAGTGGGGAGCCCGATATCGCCTAAGTGCGGATCTAGGCAGTGTAGGCAGCTCCACTTAAGAGAGCAGATCGAACTTTTCTCATCGGCGAAGCCCGGCTCGAAACTCACCAGAACTCCACCCTGCACCCCAGCCTGGCACCGCTTTACCAGACCTAAGCGCTCGGCTGGGCCAGTCCCTGACTGCCACCGCCTCCCCATCCCACCGGGCTGCCCATCCCCGAGCTCCGTGGCTGGCACAGATCAATGGGAGGGCGGTGGCGGCAGAACACTGTGTATAGTGGGGGTGCTGAGAGCCACTGAACCAAACTGCAAACCCTGTATCTGATGCAAACCCCTTCAAGCCGGGGGCGCCCCTAGCTCCAGCACCTATGGGGGAGCCCAAAGCCTGCAGTGTCCGGGCTGGGCGAGGGAATAGTAGCTGGTCTCCAAACCCCCCTCCCCAGCAGGCGGATCCCCCCGGGGCAGCGGGCGCCTGGCGCTTACCTTGCAGCGCAGCTCCTGGCCCGTGTGGATGTTGAGCGCCCGGGACACATGCTCCCTGTCGGCCAGGGGCAGCAGCAGGTAGCCGGCAATGAGGCTGGGGCTCTGGGCGCTGCCCGGCGTGGGGCCGCTGCCCGGCGAGGCGGGGGCGCACGGCGAGCCCGGCGCACTGAGACAGTCCTGGGGGCTGCTGGGGCACTCGGAGAGCCGGGGGCACTTGGCCGCTGGGGCGTCCTCGCTGGAGCCGTCCTGCAGCAGCAGCCGCTTGGAGGGGGCGCTCCGGCATCGGGCGGCCGGCAGCAGGAGTCCCGGGCTGCGGGGCTGCGTCTTGCGGCTCATGGAGACGGAGAGGCGGGGGGCGCTCCCAGCCGGGCGGGCAGAGGGCGGCGGCACACGGCGGAGAGCGGCCAGGCGAGCGGCTTCCCAGCGGGCTGTCCCCGGCCTGGGGCGCGCCCCAGGCACATATAAGGTAGGGGGGCTCCCGCGGCAGGTCCCCGCGGCAGGCGGCGGGAGCTGCTGCTGCAGCGAAGGGCTCCGCGGCGCGTCCCCCAGAGTCGAGCGGGGCAGAGCTGCGGCAGATCGGTGCCTCTCGCCTCCGGCTCGGCGTGTGTGTGCAGCGAGCGCAGCGCAGCCAGCCCGGGCTGTGCCCTCCCGGCGTGACTCACCCCGCACACTCACGCGCAGGTTATCTGTCAACAGGGCAGGGTTGTGCAACGGCGAGGATGGCACATCCCCCCCCCCCTCCCCTCACCCGGTCTCTCCCCGCGCCTGCCTCCAGCACCCAGCGCGCCGAGCAGCAGCAGCCTGGAGCTTTTTCCACAGCCGCTGCCAAAGGACGGAGTTGGAGATCTTAAAAGTTCCCTTGACGCAAGGGGAAGTGGGCAGGGGCCAGAGGAGCCAGGCCCGCTCTCATTGGTGCTCCCACCTCATTCAGAACACAAGGGATGACTGGGGAAGACTGGGATGGGCAAAAGCGGCTCTCGTGTATCACACAGCGTGCATGCAACGGGGGGGGGGGGGGGGGTGCATGCAGCTCTGGTGTGTCAAACTCCAGCAATGTAGGCGCGGGGGGGGGGGGGGGGAGAGGTGTGCTTACAGCTCTGTGTCACCCTCCAGCAGTGCATGCAGTCGGGGTGGTGGTGGTGCATGCAGCTATGTGTTACCTTCGAGCAGTGCATGCAGTGTGTGTGCAGGGTGCATGCAGCAGGGATGCATGCAGCTCAGTTGTGTCCCACTCCAGCTGTGATTGCAATTCCTTGTCAGACCCCAGCGGTGCATGCAGCTGGGCATTGCGAGAGGCTCTGATCTGTCACACTGTAGTAATGCATATAATGGTGTGTCCAAGCCCCCCACCTATCTGAGAGCGTTTCAAACATTAATGGATTTATCTTCACAAAACTCCGGTGAGGCAGGGCAATGTTATTAATCTCGTTTTAATGGGGTATGTACAGAGAGATCAAGTGACTTGCCCAAACACATGCAGAAAGGCTGTAGTCAACGGAACTGTGAACTGAATCCAGATCTCCTAAATCATTGGACACTGCCCTCAGCATAAGACCATCCCCTTCACACCTTGGAATCACCCCTTGCATGACACCCTCCCTGCACAAACTAACGTTGCATGTGTAAAGCTCCAGCACTGCACACAGCTGCATTGCATAGGATTCTGCTGTGTTACCTAGCAACAGTGTATGCAATGCGGCTTTGCATGCAGTTCAGATATAATCTAGCAGTAAGGCATGCAGTTTGACATGGCTTTCTTGTCCCATTCCTACAATGCGGGCAGCTAGGCACTTAAAGTGGTGGCGATATCTATGGCAATGCATTAAACTAGCGATTACAGTCTTGTTTTCTCACATCACTGTGGCATTCCATGCAGCAGAGACTTTTCATGCCAAAGTTCAGAATGCAGCAACAAGTCGATGATAGAGAACTTTTGATACAAACTGAGACCTGATCTTCCATTTTTTAAAGGTTCAGTTTTTACATACAAAAATTGTGCCCACACAATGAATGTGTAAGCGCAAGTCTAAATACTTGTACCCCTTACAACCTGATTATGAGTCCAAGTCTGGTAGTTAGAGGCACCCATAGATATATATGGAGGCAAAACTGGATCATGTGTTAAAAAGTTGCATGGAGACCACTCTTTTTGAAAACGTGTCCCTAAAAGTGGCATTAACATTTTTTCTACCAGCAGTTTATGCAGCTGGGAAACTGCCAGAAATTTCAAAGGCTTATGCAGTGGCCATCAATCATCATTTTGTTCTTACATATCCAAACTTCAGCAGACATGCAACTCACTTGGCTGGTAGTGCTGGACTTGGTGGACTAGAACTGAGACCTTGCTGTTACTCAGTCCTTGGCCACTTGCTACTGGGAGATGAGACTTGCATCTCTGCCTCCAACAGGTGGCGTTTGAAACAGCTTTCTTGAGATCATATTTATTTGGAGAAAGCCCGACCCTCAGGGCCTTTCTCCCTGGGGCAGAACAGGTGCTGAGTGGGTTTGTCTACTGCAGACATAACATGACAGGAGGGACATAGCTTGATGCTGGTGGATTTAGTTTGTGCTATCCTGAAGCACAATGAAAGATGGGGTCCTGCAACAAAGTGGATGAGGCTGAACAGAACTTAAAGGAAAGAAAGGCCTAGTGGGGCCACAAAGCAGCAAGACATCCCCCCAAAGTCTAACTCTCCTAAAACTGCTCTAACAAAATAAAAGATATACAGAGATTTCCCTAAAAATGGACCAATGGACACACCTGAGTTCCTGCTCAGAGTGGATGCACAAGAGACGGACAGGACACACACAAACACCCTCTCCACAACAGACACAAATAGCCCCGTGATAAGCTTCACCAAGGATGGAGACCCATGCAGGCAGTAGAGAATTGTCACTTTTTCCTTCTGCAGCCCATACCTCCCTCAGCTACCTGTTTTCTTTTTCCTCATTAATGGCTTTCTCCACCCATTCAATATATCGGAGGTAAGGATTTTGATTTTGATTTTTTTGCATTTGATAACCCAGCTGCGCAACTCTGTGAATTAGTGCATAGGTGGGATAGTAAAAAAAGGCTAACCCAGCCAGTGTGGATCTGTGATCACAGCTATACATACTATGGTGTAATACATGTCCCGTTCTATTCATTGTAACTATATTAGTGTCCCCTGCCTTTGTTATTCACTGTTTGCAAATATTCATTTGAACTTATTGTAGAATGGGTGTTTCATATGTTTACCAGAATTTACATGTGAACATGTGTCTTTGCGTAGGACCAAAAATATTCACTATTTGTCATGCTTCTATTTAAAAAAGTTTCAATGATCCTGCCGGGTAGAAGAAATAGTACCTTGTGACTTAGGTGACTGATCATACCCTGTGAATTGCAGAGTCAAACTGAACAGCTTGCAAACCACCTGGCGGCTGAAAATGGTGGCTCCAAATTAATAACAAATCGATTGTCAGAAAGCAGGAGGAGCTCCCAGATTATTTGCAAATGGAAAAAAAGAGCAACATAGCCAACAAATGTTCCCTACAGATAATTCAGCCAGCTCTAGTTTTGACAGAATTCTTCAGGAGGAAGAAAAACTAAAATGTGCTATTTGCATACACACAAATTCTCTGTAATACAGCACTGAAACTTGGATAGCAGCACAATGGGCCTCTCGTCTACTAAACTGTATGTTCAATTAGTGTAACAGTCCAGATTCTACTCTGCTAATCTATTTTAACAAAATGATGCAAATAAACTAGAGGAGGTCTTTTCCATCAGGAAAGTCTACAATTCAATGAATGCAGGTATTTGTTGCGATTCTTAATAGATAACCACTCTGCAGCTTCATATATGCCTTCAGCTACTTTCAGTGTATTTAAAGAAACATGTGTAACTCTTGTGCTGGATGACTCATAGCATAGCAGGCCCATTAATGTGTTTGAACATAAGAAGCATATGTCAAAAAAGGATTTCCCAGGGGCTGCATTTTCTCTCTTTTCAGAAATACGGTTCTGTTAAAGGTCTGCAGATTGTTTCTGAAGCAGTTCTCTTCATCTCACAAAACATGCTATTTTATGTTCTCTCTCGTAGATGAAATATTCCTAAGTGAAAATCTGACCTTTGTCTTTTGTAATTCTGGGAACTTTGCAAGTTTCATTTGGCTTGTAGGATTTAGCTTAAACAAATAGGAGGTTATTTTCTACATCTGAAATAGTGTTGTTTTAGAATAGTTTTTTGGGCTGGGTTGTAATATGTATGGACACTCTGCACAAGACCAATAGCTCCTTTTCTATATATACCGTTTATTCTACTTACTACTCAGTGACAGAAATTACTGTATCACCTACAAAAAGTGGATTAAAGCTTTTAATCAAAACCCTAACTATGCAGCCATGTGTACAAGATGTGTACTTGCCTTCAGTCCCAAGCCTGCAAAGGGATCCACCCATATGGCCCCTTTACGCCTGCACAGAGTAATACTGTGCTCAATATCCCTTTTAAGGAGAAGTGCCTCATTGAGCAACCATTTGATCTTATTATTAGATTTCTTTTCCTGCCTCTCCCCTACCTCTTTGTAGCTTCTTGTGACCCATACTTGCTGCATGAGGTCTCAAGTTAGACCAGAGTCCTGCAGACAGCCCAGATTTGCTTGCAGGATCGGAGGCTTAGGTCCTGATCCTGCAAAGACTTATGTATGTGCCGGACTTTATGCGCTGTGATTATTATCATAGTTGATTTGTGTTCCAGTAGTGCCAAGAGGCCCCATTGTGCTGATCACTATGCAAACACACAGTAAGAGACAATCCCTATCCCAGACTTTATAGTCACCTTGAATGGTCCCTTAGAATTGGTGTTAGCTACTTATACTAAACAATCTGTTCCAGCTTGCATTTAGCTTTGACGTTGAAAGAACCTTTCCAGACCTGAAGAAGAGCTCTGTGTAAGCTCGAAAGCTTGTCTCTCTCCCCAACAGCAGTTGGTCCAATGAAAGATATTACCTCACCCACCTTGTCTCTCTACAGTCTAGATAGACAGATAAAGGGTGTGAGAGGAAACTGAAGCACAGAAGAACTGCAAACAGAACCAATCCCTGCCTCCCAATCTGGCACTCCGTCTACCCCAAGTAGTCAATGAGATTACTCAATGCTGTGTAAAAGTTAATGCATATGGAAGGGTCTTTTCAGACTCAGGGTTTTAGATCTGTAAAGTGTTCAGGGCAGGGAATGTATCTTTCCTTGTTTCTGTGATCTACCTAGCATAGGTTTGGGCACTCAAACTATAATATTATTAACAAGCATACAGTAGCAGTAAAAGGAGGACAGACATTAATAAACCCATTTAAAAAAAACCATCAGTAGCAGTATGAGTCATACTTGTTGGGTGTCGTAGAGTTGTCAGAAAGAGTCTATATTTTGACCCACAATGTTTCTTCCACATGCTGTACTGTAAAACTGGAAATTATTTCTGTACATTTGTGCTGTTTTGACCGATTCAAGAAATGCCTGAAAAATGTATGCAAATCCTTGCTATTTACTGAACCTGCCTAGCAACGTGTTTTTCAGCCATAGCAGGCGAGTGTGCAATGGGTGACAGTTTGCCCTGCTTAGCAATGGACTTGAATGGTAGCATGCATGCCTGACAGAGGGGGTCTGATAAGATGACTAAGCATAAGAGGAATTCAAATAAAAGACGCGTGAAGAACTACACACAACGTTTGAGCGTTACACATTTGCAGAATGTGGGGCCAACAGGTTTTTCATAATACGGCCTTTCCTTTAGCTTTTGTGATTGATCTGTAGACATCATGTGACATGTTTTTAATCATTAGGTCATGTTCCCTTGCTTTAAAAATCAGAAGACATTAACAAGAGTTCTACTTCCTCTCCCTACATTCTCCTTAGTCAGCTCAGCTCCAAGAATACTACAGCAAATAGATTTTTACCTGCTTAGTAAACACCAAAGGTGAAATTCACTCTTGCTCAGCGGGCCAGCATTCTGCCTAGGTGGCACTTAAGAGCTATTTGAGGACTTAGGAGGCGCACAGGCCTTTGGGCTATTTACCCCTGTGTCATGGACCCTTTGTGCAGGCTAATGCAGCCACAAAGTAGCTGCAAGCCCAGTTTGGCACACGAGGCCCTACAGAAAGCCCTGGCATTGGGGCATTACAGAATGGGTCAGGTGTAGACAGTCGAGTGGCTGGGGTAGGTATTGGTGCCCCTCTGCGCCACTTCAGTGTCATAGCGGCACAAAATGAGCATAGTCAGTGAGACTGCTCTAGTCTGCCAAATTGGCCCCTGGCAACGCCCAACTAGGCTAAGGATGCATCTGGCCTGTGTGCTTGCACAGGGATGAATTTCACTCCAAATGCATCTATGAACATTCCCAAGGGATTTATTTAATCCTGTGAGCATCCAGGTGGGTAATGCTGTAAAACATACATCAGTGCAAAAGAGAATTTACAAACTGAATGCACTGATGCCAGGAAGAAATATTCAATTTGTAGACTAGTTTTACTGTTCACGAACCATAGGAATTAAACATTATGAGCCAAATCCTCAAAAGGGTGCACCATCCGTGCACATACCCAGATTTGTATACCCAGATAGGAGCATTTGTGCACTTAACTTGGCATGCATGCCCTTTGTAAATGCACATCATTTTATCATTTATTTGTGGAAGCACCCACTGTGTGATAAGTGTTTGGAAAGTGCCTAAGGTACCAGCTCCAAGGAGCTCACAGTCTGAGGACGTGACAAAACCTGGCTGTAAAGACTAAATCCTGGGTGATAAAAGAAAGCACGCTGCCTGCTGTGTCCTCTGCTACTGGAATCCTGACTGCGAGGACAGGATTCTTCACTTGCAGCTGTGGTAATGTGCTATGGAATTCATGCTGAAGCTCTTTGGAGAAGAAGCACCCTACACCTCAACTAGCAGCCAGCTAGTACTTTCTGCTGACCGTGGCATATGCGTTCTGAATGCTACAAAAGATCTAGTAGAATACAGAAAGTTCAGGGCACGGGTGAAAGGCTCCACTCTTTTCCTCCCGTGAACACACCAACATGTATTTTTAACTGAAATAGATATTCTTCACTATTCTTGCTTGGCTTTTCTGGCTACATTTCCTGCATCTGCTAAGATTCACACTGTTAAAAAGCAGAGAGAGATTTCTCTTGTGGGTAGTGCTCTGTCTAGGGCTATGTCTACACTATGGGGGGGATCGATTTCAGATACGCAAATTCAGCTACTGGAATAGCGTAGCTGAATTCGACGTATCTGATACGACTTACCCCGCTGTGAGGATGGCGGCAAATTGACCACCGCGGCTCCCCCGTTGACGGCGCTTACTCCTACCTGGGCTGGTGGAGTACGCGCGTCGATTCGGGGATCGATTATCGCATCCTGATGAGACGCGATAAATCGATCCCCGAGAGATCGATTTCTACCCGCCTATCTAGGCGGGTAGTGAAGACAAGCCCTAAAATTCCCTTACCTTGATTTGCTATTTTATTTATTTACAGTAACTTCTGTGGGCAGTCCTTTGTAGCACTTACTCTTGGTCTGCCCTCTCCCATTCATCACTATGGATCAGTCATGTTTCCCTAAACTCAGAAATTGTCTCAGCAAATCCAATTTCCAGCCCCCTTATCTTTAAGAAGTATTGCTTGAGACAACAAAATGACTATTGCACGACCAATCATGTCTCCCTTCTCAAATGCTTGGGACAGACATGTTTCATTCAATGTGTCTCATGTGATGGACAGAGTAAATGTAAATTAGACAGGTCACTTACAATTAAAGTGACTGTCATGGCAAAAAATGAAATAATAATTTTAGTGATCAGCTAAAAAAGCCATGGCACACAATTATTTTAGCTAATATTAAATTGCCATTCAAAATATCTTATTTTACACCAGAAATTGTTCCAAGCCATTAATGATATTTAAATTAGTACTGTAATAGCAAAATCTCCATATGCTACTAAGCTGGTCATATACAGAGCCACATTTGTAACAATGCATGGAGTTGGTTTATTCAGAGTGATAAAGACCATGACTTCTTACAAAAGAGGAAAAAGACACTATAAGTCATGTTTTCTGCCATGGAAATCACAAACATACTAGAATTATAGATACTAGAACAGGGGTGGCCAACCTGTGGCTCGGGAGCCACATGCGGCTCTTCAGAAGTTAATATGCGGCTCCTTGTATAGGCACCGACTCCGGGGCTGGAACGACAGGTGCCAACTTTCCAATGTGCCGGGGGGTGCTCACTGCTCAACCCCTGGCTCTGCCACAGGCCCTGCCCCAACTCCACCCCTTCCCGCCCCCTCCCCTGAGCCTGCCATGCCCTCGCTCCTCCCTCCTTCCCCCCAGCCTCCTGCAGGCCAGGAAACAGCTGATTGGGAGGTGCGGGGAAGGAGGGGGAGGTGCTGATCGATGGGGCTGCTGGTGGGTGGAAGGTGCTGGGCGTGGGTGGGGGGTTGAGGTGGTGATTGAGGGCTGCTGACGTATTACTGTGGCTCTTTGGCAATGTACATTGGTAAATTCTGGCTCCTTCTCAGGCTCAGGTTGGCCACCCCTGTACTAGAATTTAACAACAGATTTTATCCTAGAACAAGATTTAATACACACAACAGAAAAACAAAGTGAAATCAACAAACTTAAATGTAATGACATTCTTATGTACTGCCTTGATTTATGCAGGCGTTCTCAAGCTGGGGGTCGCAACCCCTCAGGGGGTCATGAGGTTATTACCTAGGGATCACAAGCTGTCAGCCCCATGCCTGGTGGGGCTCGGGCCGTCAGCCCCATGCCCACATTTCATTTAAATTAATTTAAATTTAAAATCCCTGATTTTAATTTATAAGGGGGCGGGGGTCGCCCTCAGAGGCTTGCTGTGTGAAAGAGGTCATCAATACAAAAGTGTGAGAACCACTGATTTATAGCCTATCTGGAAATGTTGTTAGAGATGGCATTGGCAGGAAATTAAACAGTCCCCTTTGGGGACCAATTCACAACAATGCAGAGTCTCATGAACAGCATCTTCTGACTTTGCGCCTTTCCGATCTAGGGAGCATGAAAACGTCTTCTGTTATTTGAGGTCTCTTTGAAATTCTCACATTGGAGGTTCAGATTTTAAACCTCACATCATCGTTTTGCTCCAGAAGTTGATTGCATAAGTTAGAACAGAGAGAGAGTGTCTTTCCATTTCCCTTCTGGTCAAGATGATATTATTCATACTGAGTTTACAAGCAGACCGTTCCTTTGATAAACTCCCTGCGCCATTAGTTCACACGCATGTTTTCAACCTCTGTTTCATGTAGGGTGACCAGAGAGCAAGTGTGAAAAATCGGGACAGGGGGTGGGGAGTAATAGGCGTCTATATAAGACAAAGCCCCAAATATCGGGACTGTCTCTATAAAATCAGGACATCTGGTCACCCTAGTTTAATGGATTGGAATAAAATCAACATAATCTCTTAAAACAAACTGCCTATTTAGGCCCTGATCCTGGGAAGACTTAGGCAGAAGCTTAAGTTTGTACACTATGGGTGAAATCCTGGCCCCACTCAAGTCAGTGGCAAAATTCAGTGCAGCCAAGATTTCATCCCAGGAGTAATCCCATTGAAATCATTGAGGCTACTCAGACTGTATAAAGTTAAGTACATGCATTGTATTTTGGCTGCTTAATGATCAATTACTTTTCACCTGATATTTATTGATTAGCGACTCAGAGTCAGGTAGCAGAATTTCCCATCTAGGCATGTGGTTTTCCTATGAGAATTAATTTGGCAATATTTACTCCATTGATTATACCATTAAAAAGCTTTCCTCCCACTACAATTAGTATTTCATTGCCAGAAAAATAACTCGTTATCCATGCAAGCATTTGCCATCTTACTTGCAATCACAGAATTTATATCAACAGACATGGTATTTGATTCCTTTGCAGACTAAATCTGTATTTGCAATGGGGTGCCTTCTATTTAAAGCTACTGACTGTAAGGACAAGAAAGTAGGAAGTTACTTACAATTACATACCACTTTTCATTCAGAAGGACCTCAGCTCTAAGGTACTTCCCTCTAAATTACTGCATTTTACCTATTATTGAAATGCAGCTACCCAATATAGAACATAGTACAGCACAACATACAACCCGAGATCAGTATGCACAGATGTTTAATCAAAGAGGTGATGAACATCTAGTTAAAGCTTGAGTGGAATTTAGACAGGGAGTCACTAAATTCTCAAGTTAGAGCTTAGGCCATGATACCAAGTTTTAAATCCTCTACTCTTGAACAAAGTGACATGGAATATTAGTGACTACAGGTAGTCAGAACCTCTGTTTGACATCTCCTCAGCAATAGGGTAACCAGATAGCAAGTAGCAAGCATTCTTCCAGGCTGGTTGAGCTCACAGCTCAGGAGTGGTAATGATGAACATATCTTTGAGTCAGATGCATGTTCTTATCAGCATAAATTTATGGTGCTGTTTTGTTCTTCCAAGAAATCCTGGCATAACTACTTTCCTAATCACACTGTGGGCACACTTCACTGATTACACCAATCTGGAAATGTCAGATATCCCCTAACTTTGAAATAGGGAATTCTATTAATTCAGAAGAACCTTTCCAAGTGAGAGAACTTTTTAAATGGCACCCACTCTAGGGCACTGTTGAAAGCTCTAGGGTAGGGCTGCATGGATTCTTTTGCCTGTTCTTTCAACCAGCTACACCTTTAATCACTTATGGCCTGACCCCAAAAGGATCCTTAATTTTAGAGGGAGTGACAGGTGGTCTCAGTATCTCTTAGGAACAGGCCATTGATTTGTATACCTCCTGCTTCCTTCCTGAACCAGATTTAGGTATGCGTGACTTTTCTTACTTTTTTTAGGGCATCTCTTTACAGAAACATGCTAAATCCTGATTCTTCTTCCTATAATCTTGTTGCAAAATTACTTGACATCAAACAGTGAGATAAAATATACTCTTTGATTCTTTAATGTATGCATGCTTACATATGATAGTTTATAGCAAAAACACATGATGAGTTAAAACAAACTGTTTAAGGGTCCACTTCCATGAATCACAGTGATCAGTTTATTCATTGCCAGTACTTCATTTCTGTGCTTTATTTCCTTGAAGTTTTCTTCTTCTAGAGCTGGGTTTCTGCATAACATGGACCACTCTGAATAGGGAGGTTGTCTCTTCTCCCCTGTTCACCACTGCATAGACAAAACCAATGCTCAAGAAAGCTTTTTGCAAATGAACAATAAACACCCACTACCAAGAATAAACAACATTGGGTTCCTTGTGAACTCCTAGGCCTCAATTCCACCCCATGCTCCAGCCACTTTCCATTGCTCCACCAGTGCCGAGCAACTCTAAACCTTGTGGGCCTGGCCTCCCAGAGGATACTCCCTGTGTAGGGGGATTCTGAGACGGTACAGGAGCTGCTGTAGGGACTCCTATGCTTCCTTGATTCTCAGCCTGAGGGGGCATGACTGGGGCTTTCCCTTCCTCACATAGTTGTAACAGGCCCTTGGAGCTGTTGGCAGCTGGTGTATGTTAGAACACCTGTGTTGGGCACCAGCCCACTGCATAAAAACCCCAGATCGGGACAGTGCAAAAGGCACTCCACACACCCTACCCAGTGTGTCAAGTGCACAGCAATGGCAGCTGAGGATCTGACCCTCAATATTTCAGTATCAATTGGTAAATCGTTTCTAGTCAAACTTATCAATAAAGAGCCATCCCCGTTCTATCGCAAAAAAGGGCAAAGGTCTACTCTTGGCCCTGCTCAGCTGACCAGTGGGAACACTGAGGCCAATAGCTGTTCCATGCATGTAATGAAATGAATCAAGATCATCATAGATATTATCAGGGTTGGAAGGGACCTCAGGAGGTCATCTAGTCCAACCCACTGCTCAAAGCAGGACCAATCCCTAACTAAATCCCCAAATGGCTCCCTCAAGGATTGAGCTCACAACCCTGGGTTTAGCAGGCCAACGCTCAAACCACTGAGCTATCCCTCCCAAACAGATCAGAGAATAGAGTTTGTTCAAGGACTGCAATCAATGCAGTTAATCTGCTGTAGGCAATTGAAAATCATATGCAATATATCAGTGATTTCTGAGTATTATCAGAAATATTCTAATGTATCTGAAAGGATTCCATAATTATTTAAGTCATGGCTTTATAGGGCAAGTCCTGGGCATTCTCAAAAAAGATCTCTCAGATTATAAAAGAAACCAACCTCAATTTCAATACAAATACTGCTTCAGACATCATATGTAATTGCTATTAAAGTAAGGCAGGTATCTTCTGCCAAACTGTTAAATTTCTTTCCTTCAAAGAGTAAAAGGATCTCAGAGTTTATAGGCTGAACTTGCTATTCAAGTTTCATGACTTCATAGACATTGCCTAACCCAAGCTAGGGAAGAAAGGAAGGAAAAATCATTTATTGTGAGACAGGAATGTGAACATTCAAAGAATACTTTCCACTTATTGCATAAGTGATATGGGTGCTGACCTACTTGCTTTCCTTTTCCTTATAATATTGCACTTCAGGTTTGCCTGGTATTTCTCATATCTTTACTGCCTTATCCAGGCACTTTAAATACTAGAGACTGGGTACATATATGCAAAGTGCCCGATTCAGAGATATGCTGAGCACCTGTACCTCCAATTAAAACCCTCCAACTTGATCTCAGGATCAAGCCCTAACTCTTAAAATCTGGTAAACAAACATATCCAATACAGCAATCTCTAGTCTAGCATCACTCATAGGAACGCAAGGATAATGAACTTCAGGAATATCCACATGGAGCTATCTGAGAATATATTAATATGAACACCACACTATAGCAAACTGGATCAGACTGCAGAGCACAATAGGGCTAGTTCAGTCTAGTAACTGTCTTCCATTTTGCAGGTACAAATCACTCTGCATACAATTTTGCACCTGTATTTATCTCCCTTATATGTCCAAATCCCTTATTTGCTGACACATTCAAGCACCCTGACATCTTAGTGATCAAAATTACTGGTGCCCACAATTTTGCAGTTGAAAACACAGGACACATCTACACTGCAAAAACCCACAGCAGTGAGTCTCAGAGCCCAGGTCAACCTACTTGGGCTCACAGGGCTTGCACTACGGGGCTAAAACTAGTAGCGTAAACCTTCCAGCCTTTGAGACCATCCCCTCTCCCTGGGTTTCAAAGCCTGGGCTCCAGCCCGAGTGGGATCATCTACATTGCTACTTGTAGCCCCGTAACATGAGCCCAAGTCAGTTGACCTGGGCTCTGAGATTTGCTGCCTCAGAATTTGTTTCGCAGTGTAGACATACTGACAGAGTACACCTACACTGGAATAAAAGACCCACAATACTGATGCGGCTGACCCAGATCAGCTGACAGAGGCTTTCAGAACTCAGACTGCGGGGCTAAAAATTGCTGTGTAGACGTTCGGGCTTGGGCTGAAGCGTGGGCTCTGGGACCCTCCCCCCCACATGCAGCGTCCCAGAGCTCAGGCTCCAACTTAAGCCCAAACATCTACACACCAATTTTACAGCCCCACAGCCCGAGTCAGCTGACACAGGCTAGCCACAGGTATTTAATTGCTGGGTAGACTTACCCACAGAGGCCTGATTAAGCCCACGGTTAAAATTTGGCCCAGGAAGTGCATTATTAGTGCAACTGAACCAAAAGTTGCTAGAGATTTTTTCCAACAGTGTTTCTCACAGGTTTTGGGGTTTTATTTAAAAGTGCTGGAGTAAATCGAAGCAGACTTGAAGGTGAAAGGAAAAACGTTCGGCAATTCAGGACATCCTCCTCCCCATGTTTTAAAAACTAAAACTGTAGTTTAACAATTACAAAACTGCATTAGTTTAATGTGACCTATACTCCAAGTATAATTTGGGTTAATAAAGGTCTAATGAAGTAACGCTTATAGCAACAGTAACAATGCATGCATGTATGAAACTTGTTATTATTACATGGTATAGTCTTTGCAACTCAAGGTATGTAGGTATCCTATAATATTTTTATTGTTATTATACATAAGGTTAATGAACTGAAGAGGTTTATAAATCAGCCAATTCTTCTCACATAAAATATCAATGTGAACCCCCTTGGGAATTCCAAATACATAAAGTCTGAAATAAAAGATTTTGAATATAAGAAGTACAGTATGATTAAGGGCCAGGACCTGCGGTTAATAAAAGTGACTAATGATTTTGCATTCCCAAACATGAGATCCAGATGCTCAGCACTTTCTGAAAATCAGGCTCCCTTAAGAGGTCTTGTGCTGGGCATCCAAAAAGAGAGGCACGCCAGATCACGTCCCTTTGAAAATCTTGGCCATGGTGCCTCCTACCATGAGTAGCCCCAGCAACAACAGAGACGTCTCACTGGGATGGCTCACAGTAGGAAACAGTGCACCCAGTAGCAAGCATTTTGCAGGCTTGGCCCTAAATTGATATCTTTAGAATGCTTTGAAAATGAGCACACTACTGACAAAGGAGGTTACATTTCGCATATACATTTTATTTATAAAATGCAACATTTTAGAGGTTCAGGAAGAAAAACAAACAAGTTAATCTGGAATGCTTCACACTTGGCAGTTTAAGAAATGCTTTCAGTTATAGCTGACACCTTCAACTTTGCCTTCAAATGAAACACTTCAAATAACAATCAGTTACACAACCTGCTTACAATCAGCAGCTTATCTCACAAGACCTCCAATAACAAATTTTCTTTGTGGTAACAGTGTGTCCAGCTGACTTCTACGGCATTGATCGGGCTTGTTTATTCTGACTGTCAATCGCTCTTTTAGATGCTTTATCTGGCACAAGATCTGATCTCTTAACATCTAAATGGCTACAGCCAATTTTAGGGCAGCTGTTAAAAAGAAAAATAAATAAATCAGAAGAATTATATTAGTCATCTGAATGTAGCATTTGCTGTTTTATATTTTATTCCCGCCCTCCCCTCAGAGTAACTTTGTCGGTGACTTGCTGCAGCTTTTCCTTGATAGATAATAAATCTCTGTTGGGAAAAAAAGTCTAATTATCTTAATAGGTGGGAGTTGATGTCTCAAGGGAATGAGTGTAATGAGATATAAAGACTTTCACCTGTTGATCACTGTCTTAAATCCAATGAGAGTTGCTAGTGTTACTAATAATACAGTTACTTACTGTAATCATTGTATATTGCTTTACATCTTCAAAGCACTGTATTCTCCCCCCACCAATCTGTGGTGAATAAGTATTAGCCTCGTTATATAGATAGGGAAACAGATTAAAGAGGTTAAGTGACTTGCCCAGAGCCACAGAGTGAGTCAGTGGAAGAGCTAGGGTTATGAAAAGTGATGAGTCCTCACAAGAATGGAGGGGGAGAGGATTGTGTGTCATATTAGTGATCTCTAAAAGTAGAACAAATACAGAGTTTGATATTTGGCTGCAGGTAGTCAGGTAAAGTCAGATTACTTCTACAGTGAAAGATATTCAGGGATGGGGTATTTTTTTCCCTTGCTAGTGGAGCCAGATGTATATGGATAATGCCCACAGTTAAAACATTTGAGGACTCACTTTTTTTGGAACCTAGTTTCTTTTTGGGAAGGAATTTTGTCTAGGACTTGGAATATAGAGTCAGCTCTCATCCCTTCTATTCCAGGCTTTGTCACTGGCTTGCTGTGTCTGCCTTGGGCAAATCACTTAATCACGCTGTGCCTCAGTTTTTCAATCTATAAACTGGTTAGAATAATAATTATCTGTCTGATAGACGTGTTGCAAGGCTTAATTAAGGTTTGTCAAGTGCCTTGAAAGTCTCATATAAAACACTTCCTGTAAGTATTAGCACTACTGTGACCAGTGCATGAAATTTTCCCAGGCTGTGGAAGGCACCTTGCAAGGTGTTGGGAAAGCCACACAGCAGTATGCAGCAGTCCCTTAAGCTGCAGTGGAGCTGAGCTGCATAGCAGGTTTCTTTGTGGGAGCATAGAAGGTGGAGGCTGCGGGCAGGCCAGGTGAAATGGCTGAGAGACAGCCAATGGTCTGTGAAGTACACCCATCAACTCCACAGGCCTTGAGGAAAGAAGAGTATGCAGCTTGCTGTAGCCAGTACTACATTGCTTTGCCTATAGCAGTGGCTGTAGCTCTAGGATGAGGATGGGGAGAGGATTCCGTTCCTCACCCTGTTCCCTCAGCTACTTATTGATCTCCCTGACAAAGTGCATTAACTTGGGCTTTGCCCGACAGATCAGGTTTTGCCTTTAAACCACGTTAGGAATGTTTGCTCCCCCTGGAACACCGCTGTGAAGAATGCAATCATGTAGCAGCACAAAAGAAAATGGTTTACTCCAGCTGGGAGCTTGAGAGAGTAGGAATGAATGGTTTCTATAGACCTAGCAGGTTGTGGCATTTCAAAAACCGATTCTGTATTTCCAGAACAAATGTTAATTACACAGCAACTCAGCTCATTTTAACAGACAGATATACGCAGAACTTAGAGTTACATGTAGCATGCCTAACTGACCTTTCTAAATGTAATTAGAGCAAACCCCTGTTATTGCTGTCATGTGCACTTCTAACATACCATATGATTACATCAAAAATACCCCTACATTAAACAATGTTAAGGTTGCAGGTCAAGCACTCAAAAGTTTGTTAATTAATGTAGCATTTCCTATCAGGAATTTATCCCTAGGAAATATCAAAGGGACCATTCATTGTGGGTAGGCGCTGAGATTTCTCAATTCAGACAGCTGTTTCTGGGTCCTGATCTGAAGTCATACCAAGAGGTAGGTAATAATGTAAATACAAAGGTCCCGTGTTTTCAGTATTTACAAGTCAAACATTTTATTGTGAAATCTGGACATGAGGAGACTCTCGAGACCTTTAACCACATTTGAGGAGTTGACCCAGGAGAAAGCTGGAAACAAAAGGTTTAAATTTATAAGATATACACAATTTTGATTGAAAAAGCTGTTGAGGGATTTGGACAAAGAAACTGACCTTGATGATTAGGGCTCTCTATGGGAAAGGGGATATACATCTTCAATTTGTGGAGCTCAAAGAAAAATTTATAAATTACTGTATAGATAGCATTTGACTCTAGTTAAGATCCATCATATTTTTGCTAGTAGGGAGGCGTTCCATTGGAGGGGTGGCCGGAAAAGGGGAACATACTTGATCATGTGGTAGTGGTGTCCAGAAATTAGTTGTTTTTTTGGAGGAAATTATTAAAGAGATTCATCTTATGACAAAATGCTGGCTTCCAAGAGATCCCCTGACCTGCTTACTTAATGCTCCAGCAAAGGATCTGCATTTTAATCAGCAATAAAAATAAATTAATGTATTGTTCTAACAGCTAGACTCTGTATTGCACAGTATTGGAAAAATGTGACCCCATCTCCTATGGAACGGGGTACAATAAAATATGGACTGTTCTTGTAATGGAAAAACTTTCATACCAAATACATACACAAGAAGTGCCAAAAAGAAGATAGGTATTCAGAAATTTGGTCACTCTTTCTAGTGTACTCAGAGGAGGAGGGCTCCCTAGCCGGCAAGCCAGAATCTGTAGCCATGTTCTTTAAATAGTAACCTGATACTGAATAAGTAAGGTACAATGTAGTATGTTAATGTTTTATTTTAACTTTGCCTTAACAAAAAGTTCAAGAAGTTAGGAAATGCCAGAAGTGCTATTTGAATTCTGGCATTTTCTAAATTTTAAGTGCTTGACTTGGCAACCTTAATATAGGGATGTGTGTTTCCATGTAATTTCCTTAGTTTCTTAAAAAGTAAGCGGAAAAAACAGATTCTATCATGTGGAAGCATACTGACTCCCATGTGGGTCATCAGCAAGATTAGAACCTTTAGATTCACAGCAACAACCTCTGTGACTTGAGCTATCTGAGTAGCAGGGCTGTTATTGTCCATGTGGACCATCCTCTGGAGGAGGAAGAGACTCATTTTGCTAGTGGATTTCACTGCTGATTACTGACAGCAGAGGAACGTTGAGACTTGGTACTACTTTGTTCAACTCCAGGTTCTGGTGTGTCTAGTGTGTCTAGTGGTTATCGGCTGTTCTGCCCTTGTCCCCACAGCCTGTTCCCTTTTGCTCCCACCCTTTGGCTCCTGTTGCTACCTCTTTTGGCTCCTTTCCACCTCCCAACTGTTGTCCCGCTTTGTCCTATCCCCCAACCCAGCTTCTGTGCCTCTGCCTCCCTGTCCCCTCTGACTCCTATTGTTCCCAGAGCGCCCATCTCCCTTCACCCATTTGCATTCTAGTCAGATTGCTTTCTCCCTGTTATCCATTTGAGTGGCTAGCACAACAGCAACTTTCCTGAAGTCAGGAAGAACAATTTCAGGGAAAGTCCTACTCAGCTTTTTCAGTCCTGTGACGGTGCATGCACAGTCACTGTGGGGATGGTGCACGAGCAGCCAGTCATCGCACGGGAGCTGCGTGCAGCTTACATATGTTCAGTGCAGATAGAATCTTTGGAGAATAATACCATCAACCTCTTACAAACCTCTCCTGAGCATGTGCAAAACTGCAAATTTTTCAGAGGCTTATAACATGGCCAAACATATGCTGCTTGGTGAAAAACAGTCTCTTTCCGACACCATGGTGACCCCACTGCCAAATAGCATGGCCCTGCTTCTCACCATAAGACAGAGAATATATGTTTTCAACATAGGCAAACTCACCCATATTTTCCCTGATCTCATTCTCAAATGGCTGAAACCTTTTTGCTGAAATTAAACAACAATAATAGCGGCAGCAGCAGCCGCCTGAGATAGACACCAAGCATGGAAAAATATATGCCCTAAATTTAACAAAGTTATAAGCAGCTGAAAATAGGGTCTTTGTATGGAAAGTGTCAAGCAACCTTAACCATAGGCAGTACTACCAGCATTGTCTATGGTAAAAAGTGTTTTCCTGAATTATGGAAGGGACTGTACAGCTTATTTTTCTGGCTGAACAGTCTTCCCTTCATCTAGGGGTTGATAATTTTCTGTATTAGTTCCTTTTTCTTATTGTAGTACCATATATCAGCTATAAAAGTACTATCTTTCCCCTTCCATTTGCAAAGGAGTTATATTATTTTTTACATCAACTTTGACAGTTTTAAAAAACACACGGTAAGAAAAAAAAATGAACTAGCAACTGTAAGCTGTTAAAATTTCTCTGTATTGTTAAGGACTGTACTAGCTCTCTGTTATTTTGTTGTGCAGGTACAGTGAATGGCTCAAAAATAACAGGAGTACTTGTGGCACCTTAGAGACTAACAAATGGCTGTTACTTCCCCATACACTTGCTGAATGTTTCCTTAAATATATATATATTTTTAAATAAAAACAAGAGGTATCCTCCATGTGCACAGTATTAATGAGGAGACTGATTTGGGGGCAGGCATTTAAATATTACTTCCTTCAGCCTTGCCAACACAAATAAATTTCATAGAACAAGTGGAATATGATTCCACATACACAGCAAGCCAAGTATTCCCACCCCCCCACATTTTTGCTAACTTACCGTGCCTTTTTCTTTTGATTTTCTCGACGCTGTATAATTTTTAGAATGGCTTCTTCTTCATAGGTATGGCCACAGACTTTATTTCGAACTGGCTTCTGCATTTCCATCTGCAATCAATATGACTGTACTTAACAGAACTAATGATGACCTTGAAAACATTCTCAGACCTGCCGTGGGATGTTGCTAACAGACCCAGTTAGAGACGACTGGTAAATGGAAATCAACTACATGGAAAAAAACCCCTCATTTGGGGGGGGGGGAAATCATCCCAAGACAGGACAAAAACCACAATATTTTTGGTGGGAACGGATTTCCAGAAAAATTCTGCATTGGAAGAATCAACGTGGAATTTTTTGGATTGCTCGTTACTGCCTTGAAGGCTTGTGTCAGTTTCATTTTCTGTCTGAAAATGAAATTGGCAAGGACCTTCTGGATGGGCAGCTGTCATTTTGATTTTCCCAATGGAAAATTTTGGATTTTGCAAAAAGAGCATTTTTCAAACAGAAAATCATTCTGACAGAAAATTCCCAACTATCTTGCGCCCCTGTATAGAATACAGTTTGTAGGTATCACCCTTCTTTCTCTCTAGCTATTATTACAATCAACTTTAACTTTCACAACTATCCAGGCCCCCATATGTTAGGAAGGTATTATCTTGTGGCAGAAAGTACTGTCCCCTGGCAAGAAAATATAATTAAACTCCAAGCCCCACACATGAGAGTCTTTTGCTTAAAGCGGCAGGAAGTCCCTGTGGTCCATATGCTGTACTACTCAAATTACAGGATCAGGCCCCACGTGGTAAACTGCATTATTCCTGAGAGGTTTTATTTCAGCAACATGACCATTGTCTGGTTTCTAAAAATCAGTATACATATATAGCTAACAAGTATGTTATATAGGTAGGAATGTGAATAGGATTATAATGGCTATGAAGATGCAGTGAAGTAATTGAAGATGGGAAATATTTATCTACTACAGTAATAGTAATAGCATACCTGTGTGATAGGACAAATAAAGTTCATCTGACTTTGAGTCACTGCTATATCTTCATCTATTTGTTCAATGGACTCATTTGCATCAGTATCTGTCCGGGGACCAACTACAATGAGAAAAGACAAATTATTGATTTTCATCCAGCTTTTAATATCCAGTCACCATTAAAAAAAATGAGCATGTGTCAGTTACAGTGGTAATTGAGATGCCACAGTTTCCCCCTAAATAGGAAACAATTGTAATAACTGTGTGGTATCTGCTAGGAAATGTTGATTTTTAAATGGTGACCACTATAGACATGATTTTTATATAATACCAAGAGAGGGAAATGGAAGCCTGATTCAGCAAAATCCTACATGGTGGTGGGATTTGTTACTTCTATTAAAAATCTATGCATTTACCAAATCAGAAACACAAATTCTGTTCTTGCTCCAAAGTAAATCCAGAATAACACTGCTGACTTTAGTGGAGATCTGCTGGTTTTCACTGGTGTAAATGAAAGTAGAATACGGTCTAGGTTTTTTCCCATGAGCCAAAACAATCCTTACAAAACTATTAAAAAAAAACACCAACCATTTTATTTAACCCTGTATCAGTGACAGAGAACTCTACTAAGGTATGTGAAGAAGAGCCCATTTTCAAAGTTCAATCTGAACAGCTACCATATGTACTTGCACATAAGCTGACTTGTGTCTAGGCAGGCCCTTTTATTTGCCATGTATAGTCCCTGACCCACATATGAGATGAGCAGACCTATAAAACAAACAAACAAACAAACAAACAAAAAATCACATCCTTGCAGCAGTGCCAGAGGAGAGGGGAAGCACCACCATCCTCCCATTGTTTAGTCACTTGGGGGCTTTAGTGACCCTGTGGCCCACGCAGCATGCACCTCTGGTGTCACTACTTTTTTAAGTGGTACCAGAGGACATCTGTTCTCAGGCAGCATCCACCCTTCATAGAGCCCAGGCTATAGTCCAGATACTTAACCATAGGAGCAGGCTGGGTATAGAACTCTTGCTGTTGCTGGTGGTGGTGGTGGCCCCTTTCATCGTTCCACCTCTTGCTACTGGTTATATTTTGTTTTTATATATTTCCTTCTTCCTCTTTCCCTGCCCAAATCTCCCACCTCCCTCCCCCTTCTAACAGCCAATCCACAAAGAAGTGTCAAAATGGCTGTGGGATGATTCCGACGTGAGTATGCCATCAGGCTAGTAACCAGGACAGGTCTATTTTTGGAGAACATCTTTGTTAAGAAGGCCTCACTCACTCAAATCCTGGAGAAGCAGCAAACAAGATTGAGATGTACCAGCAAAACAGATTGGTGAGTTTTATTTGCAAAACAGGCCCTTCAATAGAACCATTGGCAAGTCTGAAGAAAAAAAGACTGAAGGGGACACAATTTAGTTGTCTGTAAATACAGAAACAGGTACTATAAAGAAAGCAAGGACCAATTATCTGCATTAGGCACCATTTTATGGGCCTTTTTTCTTAATCTCCTCTTGGAAATGCACACATGTAATCTTCAGTGTATCATAAATACCCTGTATTTCGTGCGAAATACAAACCGTCTTATGAAAACCAGTAGAAAAAAAACCAAGGTTTTTGCCATACAAAACAACATGGAAATTATGACTTAGATTTCAAAGGAAACAGGCTGCTCTAGGAGTATCTAGAGCTTGAGCAACCGCAGGCTGCAATATGGAATGCTTTCTCTGAATACCATATGAATTCTTTTCTTACAAGCGAGGCCAAGAAAGCACAAGGGGTACAGATTTTCCATAAATTTACAGAATCTTTAAATATTGGCACTTTGTAGCTTTGATATTTCCTGCTGAAAACATCTGGAGAGTTACACTTTTGTAGGCTGCATTTTGTTCCAGTTCAGGAGCCTAGTACATGTTCCAGTGCTTTATGTCTGAAAGAATGTGGCAGCTACAGATGAGTTCTAGGCTAAACGATTGAGATGGTCTACGTCTGTTACCAATGCTGGTGATGTTTGGACACCAAAGTAGTAGGGTAAGGCTCTAAAGCTTGGAATGTATAGATGCAATTTTAAACCAACCCGTTCTTTTAAATGTGCCACACATACAAACCTTTGGCCAATATTTTCAAATCTAGGTGTTTAAAGTTCTGCACTTAAGTAAAAGTGACACTGAGCACCTTTCACTGCCATTGATTTCAGTGAGATCGATGGGTGCTCATCAGCTTTGAAAGCCAGGCTGCTTGTATTTAGGAGCTAAATTTAGGCATCCAGGTTTGAAAATGCCAGCCTAAATTCCAGTGCTATAATTGGATCTGCAGTTCTTCATGGATTCAAGTGTTTTAAACCTTGCTTCTACTTTGAACCTGACCTAACATAACAAGTGGGGTTCCGCAGGGGTCTGTTTTGGGACCGGCTCTGTTCAATATCTTCATTAACAACTTAGATATTGGCATAGAAAGTACGCTTATTAAGTTTGCGGATGATACCAAACTGGGAGGGATTGCAACTGCTTTGGAGGACAGGGTCATAATTCAAAATGATCTCGACAAATTGGAGAAATGGTCTGAGGTAAACAGGATGAAGTTTAACAAAGACAAATGCAAAGTGCTCCACTTAGGAAGGAAAAATCAGTTTCACACATACAGAATGGGAAGAGACTGTCTAGGAAGGAGTACAGCAGAAAGGGATCTAGGGGTTATAGTGGACCACAAGCTAAATACGAGTCAACAGTGTGATGCTGTTGCAAAAAAAGCAAACGTGATTCTGGGATGTATAAACAGGTGTGTTGTGAGCAAGACACGAGAAGTCATTCTTCCGCTCTACTCTGCTCTGGTTAGGCCTCAGCTGGAGTATTGTGTCCAGTTCTGGGCACCGCATTTCAAGAAAGATGTGGAGAAATTGGAGAGGGTCCAGAGAAGAGCAACAAGAATGATTAAAGGTCTTGAGAACATGACCTATGAAGGAAGGCTGAAAGAATTGGGTTCGTTTAGTTTGGAAAAGAGAAGACTGAGAGGGGACATGATAGCAGTTTTCAGGTATCTAAAAGGGTGTCATAAGGAGGAGGGAGAAAACTTGTTCACCTTAGCCTCTAAGGATAGAACAAGAAGCAAGGGGCTTAAACTGCAGCAAGGGAGGTCTAGGTTGGACATTAGGAAAAAGTTCCTAACTGTCAGGGTGGTTAAACACTGGAATAAATTCCCTAGGGAGGTTGTGGAATCTCCATCTCTGGAGATATTTAAGAGTAGGTTAGATAAATGTCTATCAGGGATGGTCTAGACAGTATTTGGTCCTGCCATGTGGGCAGGGGACTGGACTCGATGACCTCTCGAGGTCCCTTCCAGTCCTAGACTCTATGAATCTAAGTTCTTTTGGGCTTAGAATCATAGAATATCAGGGTTGGAAGGGACCTCAGGAGGTCATCTAGTCCAACCCCCTGCTCAAAGCAGGACCAATCCCCAGACAGATTTTTGCCCCAGATCCCTAAATGGCCCTCTCAAGGATTGAGCTCACAACGTTGGGTTTAGCAGGCCAATGCTCAAACCACTGAGCTATCCCTCCCCCTGAACTTGGACTGTCCCTTTATTAAGTTTTTATGCTACCTAGCACAACAGGGCGCTGGCCTCTAAGTGCTATTGCAATACAAATAATGATAATAAAGAACTATTTATAATAGTTTCTGGAGGTGTATCTCCCCACATGCAATTAATATTATTAAGAGATATTGTAAGAGTGGGGGTAAGTAAACAGCACCTAAGAAAAAAAACAACCAATAGAAATTTAGCATACTTTGGATAAACCACCCACAGATTTGTTGCTGCTGCTTGATGCTTTGGATTATGGAGCTGGAGAGGGAAAGTACAGTTTTTCCAGTTACAGTATGCCCTGTAGAGATTACGTAGGAGAATAGGCACATAAGTCTTTGTGGTCTCAGTCACACACACACTTTGAATTAGTACCATGCCCTAAGACAGATGTTTTAAACTACAGACCTAATCCTGCAAATTCTTACTAACATGAACCCTTTCTTTCACATCAAGGGATTCCTCATGTTACTAAGTGCAATGTGAATAAAGGTTTGTAAGATCAAGACCTATGCTAATAAATTTGAGTTTTCTATGTGAAGAAGGAATAAAAATGGTGGGCCATGCATACTTCAGTTAACCATATTACATTTTTTCCTCATGAATTAGTACTGCACGAATAAAATACTGATTGTTCTAGTAGATGCATCCATGTGTTCCACATAGGTGTGTGCGTGCGCGATGCACTGGAGCCAGAGAAATTTGCCTAGTACTACCCGTAAAGGGACGGCACTTGTTCCTAATGGCCGTAGCCCCTCCCCTGGCTACATGAGGCAGCACTGCCCCAACCCTCCTTCAGTTCGTCTTACTGCCTGTGCCTGGAGTTGGAGCTCTGCGTAGTCTCAACCTCACAACTGGTTCAGTTTTTTCTCTTGTGTATAGTTAGTAGTACCCTTAGGGTTAGCTAGAGTAGTGTAAGTTTAGTAGTTTGTTTCCCTCAGTGATGCCCTCACCGGGGTTCAAACGTGGTCCTTTGTGTGGGGAGTGATCCCCAACAGCAATCCCCACACGTGGTGCTTGCTCTGTCTCGGCAAGGCCCACGTCAAGGAGCGTTATGTGATGTGCAGATTGTTTAAGAAATGGACTCAAGTGGCTTGAGACCTTCACCTGAAGCGGCACCTGCTCAAACTGGCCATGTGGCCTGCTTCGGTGCCGAGAACCTCATCGGGTTGGAGATCGTCCTTGGGTTCCAAGAGCACAGCCGCTTCAGATTCCAGAGCGGGCGCCTCTCCGAAGAAACGGAGGAGCCGTTTGCCAGATTGGGTGCTGGTGCCCAGGACGGCACGGGTATTTCTAACCCTTCCCCGGTACCTAGTAGGGAGGTTAGAAAACCTCCACTGTTGACTCCGGTTCCAGCCTCCAGGCATACATTGAGTTCTGTATCGATGAGGGAGATGCCAGTACTGAGTGTTTCCACATTGGTGGCGTGCCAGGCAGCTACGGACCTCCTCTACCTTTTGGTCCCAACCTCTCCTTTGGACCAGGACTTTGCCAGGGCTGCGTCAACTATAGCCCCTTTGACTGAATGAGCTGGTGAACACTCAGGTCAGTTGGCACTGCACCCCAATGTTTCCCTTCCACAGGTTGCGGATGTAGGGCTGGTACCGGGAACCTACTCGGCACCACTACAGTCAGAACCACAAATGCTTCCGGGGCGGCTTTTGCCACCCTTGATGTCAGTACCATCAGACACCCCTGTACTGCTGTTCACTTCAGGACCGAGACAGATTTTGGCACTGGCATGCTCAGTACCGACGGTACCACTTCCCTCGACAGTGCCACTTCCTGCCTTGTTCTGGGCGACGGACAACTCAGACCGCCTGCTCGCTCCTTCTGGTCTCGCTCCACCCTTATCTCCGGGCTCCTGAGGCTCCTCTGCATCTCAGTCGGGGTTGTCATTATCCTGTTCTCCATCATCCGACCAGCACTGAGGGCTGCTGATGGACTGTTACAGATACCAGATTGGCGTGTGTCTCATGGTTGGGACAGAGGTCCCTAGCCCAGCACCTTCTAGCCACCAATGCCTTATCCATGACAGTGGCCTCCATGGAGTCTATGGAATGCTCCTAAGTTGTGACAGTCCCGCTCTTCATCTCGCTCAAAGGTGAGATAACTGGCCAGGTCTGCGGTGGTACCGTCTATCTGCTACAGGCCCAGGCCCAGGCGGTCATTCTCCCTGCAGAGCCTCCATAGTCAGCCTGTCCAGATCCATCAACCCTGGACCAGGATTCAGCTTTGGCTCAGTTAAAAGCCTCGTCTTCATCTCCGGACAATGCTGTGCAGCCTGGCTCATTCTCCCCTTCGGTACTGGAGGATTTTAAGGCATACCAAGACCTTTGCGGCATGTAGCTTCTTCCCTTGGGAATACCCACAAATTGGTGGACATTTTACAGCTATCTTCCCCGGGGAGAGTCACCCTCCCTATGAACAATGCGCTCCTTGAACTGGTCGAAGCCTCTGGAGCACACTTCCTTCACACTGTGCGGCTAAGCACATGGAGAAGCGCTATTTTGTTCCCATGCAGGGATTTGAGGGGGTTTACTCCCATCTGATCCCGAATCCCCTAGTCGTAACTGTGAATGATAGAGTCCAGCAGAAATGTTTAAGTCCAGCCCAAGGATAGGGACCTCATGGTCAGCAAGTTTTACACCTCCTCTGATGTGAACTGCTAACAGATGTACAGATGTGAACTTCTAACCAACAAGTCTTGCTATCCAAGTACGATATTGTTAATTGGACAGCTATGTCAAAGTTCGCAGACCAGCTGCCCGAGGCCTCATGGGAGGAATTTTCGGCATTTGTCCCTGAAGGCTGCTTGATAGCTAAGACGTCCTTGCAGTCTGCGCTTGATATCGACACCTCGATCAGTGTGGTGGCCTCTGGTCACCAAGGGGAGGGCATCCTTGCTCCAGAATTTGGATAGTGTACCAATGTCCAGCAAGCCATTGAGGATTTGCTCTTCAACGCTGCACTCCTTCAAGGGCTCATGGGCTACCCTGCGGTTGGTGGGGGCGTACATGCCAGCAGCGCAGAAGCGCCACTATGGCATCCAGCAGCAGCACCATCGTCTGTAGTGCACGTTTGGCCAGCCTTTCCTTCCTCCGAGGCAATGGGGCTGCCCCAGAAAGACTGATCGATCCTACAGGAGAAAGCAGGCGGGCTTGGGGTTCAGCCAATCCATCCACCCTCCCCCAGCGCCTTTCAAGTACCCATTTTGACTCCTTGGTCCACAGCACTGTTCCAGTCGTTGCTCCTCTCTCCTCATCCCCCTGCTTTGGGAACAGGCTGGCCTGCTTTCACAATGCTTGGGTCTCACTCACTACAGACATGGATCCTAAGGATGGTCAGATCATGTTATGCCATCCAGTTCCTCTCTCCCATCCCCCCCCCATCCCTCTTCAGGGACCCCTCTCATGAGATACTGCTTTGGGAGTGGAGGAGGCGGTTCCGCCAGAACACCGGTCATGACTTCTATTCCTGGTACCCAAATCCAAGTGAGGGGTAAGACTCATCCTCGACTTTCACAGCCTCAATAAATATATCAGGTACATGAAGTTCCAAATCCTCACTATCGACTATCCTCCCCATGCTGTCTCAGAATGACTGGTTTGCTGCTCTGGACCTTCAGCAGCATCTCCATACCTTAGATGTCAAGCAACGTCAGGCCTTTTACCTGGATAGGACTAAACCGTTTCATGCTTTGCGTCGTTTGTTCGTGTCATATGTACACTGCATTCAGGGTCAAACGGTCTCTCTGCAGATGATCTCCAAATGGATAACATCCTGCATCAAGATGGCATATGAAATAGCCTCAGCTGCACCGCCTCAGCGGGGCCTGACCTCATTCTACGAGGGTGCAAGCCACATCCATAGTGACGTTTCCATATTGGACATCTGCAGGGCTGCTATATGGTCGCCAATACATATGTTCCTGAACCATTATGCCATAACTCCATCTTCCATGGCAGATGTAAGCTTCGGTAGAACGGTCCTGCGGTCCTTGTTTATGTAGACTCCAAGCCCTGCCTCTTGGGGGGTACGGCTTGTGAGTCACCTAAGTGGAAGACACGGCTGCATCTACTCAGGTACAGTGGGAAGGAACTGAAGGAGGGACAGGGCAGCGTTGCAATATGTAGCTGGGGGGAGGAAGAGGGTATTGCCATGAGGTCCAAGCACCATCCCTCCATGGGTACTGCTAAGCAAATTTCTCTGGCTTTGGTGTGCTGGGCGTGCACACACTTAAGTGGAATACTTGTCAGCATCACATCTCAAAGAGCCACTGTTACAGCAAGTAATCATTTCATCTAATCTTTGCCTATTGTTGCTGAACTTCAAATGTTGACAGAAGCAACTAAAACATATACATATATTTTACTTTTTGTGCTCTAAGTTATTGCATTTAAGAATCTTTCTGAGGTTAAACTTTTTCACATCCTGGCTCTCATCACTACTAAAATCTGTTAGGAGTCTCTCATTTGTAATACACATAATACCTTGTTATCATCAGCTAATTAGTGCCCACTATTGTATTAAAGATGTGTTCCCATCACACCCTAAGGTAACTGTTTTTGGTAACATGCTATAATGAATTTTGCCACCGCACATCTGTTTTTGATTTACTCAATTTTCATTCAAAGCTGACATTTTATATTTCAATTTCTCATTTTATCTCAGGATCAAGCAGTAGTTAGCAAATATTAGCCAACTAAGCTTTACACAACTTTATTGAGAGGTGGGAAAGTGTTATAGTAATTTTTACACATGGGGAAACTGAGGCACAGAACCTTGGGCATATCAGTTAACATCTATATTAGGCATAGATAGTACCCAAGGGCAGAAAAAACACCCCAATGTCTGCCCTAACATTGGATCAGATTGTTAATAAACAGAATTAGATATCGTCAAAAGTTATTTTTTCACAGCACAGACCATTTTCTCTCTCTCTCTCTCTCTCTCTCACACACACACACACACACACACACACACACACACACAGTTTTCAATATCAATTATTTACCCTTTGACCCTACCCTTATTATTCACATATTCCACCTATTCTGAGAAGGTACAACAGAAGAGTGCTGCAGTAATGTCTCATATGACTAAGACTTCATTATTTTGACACATTACAGAACATTTACTAGGAAATTAGTGCTCACATATCACAGAGATGCGTGCTCTAGAAAACCCTAATTTAGACAGACACCAAAATAAATCACATTTGTCAAATCAAGTAGCAAGCATATAGTTTGTGGTGCAATATCCTTGTTTATTTTTTGTGTTTGTTCACTTATATGCTAATTTGTAAAATTCAGTAATTTCCAACGAGTCTATCCCAGTCATTAGCATAAATTACATCGTGTAATATAAATGCATAAAGGTGTGTATTTTTTTTTAAAAGTACAAGCAGGGTTAGATTAAGACATAGGCACACAGGTCTATGCCCGGGGCCCCAGCTCCCGCAGTCATATGAGTACATCAGAATCCATGCTTAAAAAGCAGCACCCCAAAAAAGAAAAAAAACAAACAGCAAGTTTCTAGCCTTTATGGTTGTGAAGGAAACTTAAAAATGTGACCCAAGTGTAACCAATGGAGTGATGACTGCCTTTACAGGTAGCGTGAAACAATAGCTTTAGAGGTGTGACCTGCAATGGTTATCTCAATGGGATGTTAACTCTATTGCTGCCCAAATAGAAAGGGCTGAGCGCAGCAGGAGGAAGAGAGGGCGGTGTGCCAGTTCCCCACCTAAGCAGATGAACCCTAACTGTGGGACTACATACTTGAGGGCCCCTTGCAGCCACTTCTGCCTCTCCAAGAGGAAAGGGGCACCTGCTCATTCTCCTAGGGGGAAAAGGTCCCCCATGCTGCTGCCCAATTCTGTCGGAGGGGATTTTCCTGCTGCTGCTCCTGTCACTCTTGGGAGGAGGTTCCCCCTGCTATTGCCTGGGGGTGATGCCATGAGAGGACCTACGCCACTGCGTGCCTAAGTCCCCAGTTAGCCTTAATCCAGCCCTAGGTACAATTTGTGGTGAAGTTTACAATGCTCTTTGATTTCTCTTGCATCCTTTCCCCATCCCTGTCTATTCTGGCTCCCATCCTAGACGTCAATGGGTAAAATTAAGCGTGTGTGCAAGTCTTTGCAGGATCTGGGCCTTAGGATGTAAGCTTTTTAGAGCAGGGACCTTCTCTGAGTACTTGGCTACAAAGGGCATAGTGCATGGGGTTCCCAAACTGTGGACCGCAGCACAGTCCGAGGTGGACAGTTGCCGGGGGCGGAGTTTGGGGGGGGAGCATGAGCGGGGACACCGAGTGCTCTCTGTATCCAGATCAGTTTCCCCATATGGGCTGGGTAAGGGGAGGGCAGGAGAGCAGCTTCTGATGCCTCACAGCACAGTCCACATGGGGAAACTGACCTGGATGCCCAGAGTGCTTGGCATCACCGCTCAACGCCCCTTCCTCCCCCCAGGGACTGAGTGCATGGCTGGGTCCCGCAGCAGCAGCACTCCCTTGGACACAGCCCCTCCCCGCACTGTGAGCTAACCCCCTCCTGGCACGCGGCCCCTAGCTACTCCCTGAGCAACCCCCCTGCCTGCTCCGAGTCCCTAGCTATCCCCCTGAGCTACCCCCCGCCTGCACCCAGCCCCTAGCTACCCCCCCGAGCTATCCCCCTACCCGCACCCAGCCCCTAGTTACTCCTCTGCTGGCTCCCCCCCACCCTCCGCTGCCTGCACATAGCCCCTAGCTATCCCCTGCCTGCACCCTGAGCTGGCTGAAAGGGTGAAAATTGAAGAGATCAGGTTGAACCTCACTAATATACGTCCCCATCTGGAAAAACTGTGCGAGGAGAAGCAGGCACATTTATCCCATTAAGACAACCCCAAATCTGTAAGTTATTTTTATATTTTTATTTACAATATTTAATTCTGTTCTAATTAGTAGAGAATAGGGTTGGGTCTTTACTTACACAGCACAGAAATTCAGATTTTACACTAAAAAACCTGAAAAACAATATAGTGTTCAAAATTCAATCGCTGTTTTGTTTTAAAATCAAACACGTGTTTAACAATTTTGTTAACATTATGCAGCTTATTGTTCAGTTCAATACAAAACTGTGTTTTCACTGTTTGACTACCACATTTTGTTCTCAACATATTTTTTTTAAAAAGTGTAGTTTTACTAAAACTGTTTGGTTTCAAAGATCTTGAAGCATTTCTTAGAGTGCATACTGCTAGGGATTTCTGTCATTACAACTGTTTACATTAAAATGAAAAGGAAACGTACATTCTTTATTTACAGGGTTATAGTTTATATGTATGTAATAATGGAAATTAAATAATTTTCCTCAAGAAATGTCAATAGTGGGCCACAGTGCCTATTTCAGCTCCACAGGTGGGCCTTAGGGAAAACTGGCCAAGTGTACTGTTGGCTCTATAGAAATAGCAGCAAACGGTGCTGTCTGGGAAAAATCCTGTCACTGAGAAGTCTGAGACAAGAAGTGGTATCTGTGCAAATTGAAATATCAGCTTTTTCTGCCTGCTGGACAAAGAACAGTGAAAGATGGGGGTAGGCTGAGTGACATCAGGCACAGCAGCCTCTAGTCAGAGAGGAGGAGTTGGCTGAGTGAGCAAGATACAAAAGAGAGCTTCTGGGGCAGGGGGAGAAAAGCCAGAGCAGGGCAAAAGATCTGAGCCAGCAGTCAGAGGGGAGGGAAGAGGCTAGGGTTGCCAATTTTGGTTGGATGTATTCCTGGAGATTTCATTACATGACAAATTTTTAATTAAAGATTAATCTTTAATTCCTGGAGACTCCAGGCCAATCCTGGAGGGTTGGCAACCCTAGAAGAAGTCCCGTTGAGGTCAGTCACACAAGTACATTTCTGTGGTGACTGGAGAGGTTTGGGCCTGGACTTTTCTTCAGCTACAGTCAGGTGCTGAAGAGCCAGTTATCTTTGCCAGAGAGGCTAGCAAGAGTTTAACTTTTCTTGCAAGTTTACTGGCAGCTGCTGCAGGACAGTTTGGTTTGATTTTTTAAGAGGGAGAACGAAGTCTGTAAGCTAGCTGCAGCAGATAGTTCAAATGCTTTTGACTTTTGCCACAAGGCAAGTGATAACTTAATTTGCCAACCAAGCCAAAGTAGGCTTTGTAGCAAAATACGCTACAATTCGAGTACTTTCTTGTGTTGCAAAACATACTCTGATTTGAAGAAAGTGGCCTGTAATATGTTGTTACAGCCTGCAATTGCAAATTTAGTGCTGCTGCCAAAACCAAGCAATTCGTTGTTAATTTGTTAGCGTGTAAGTCAAGTACTGATTTGCAATTTTTAAAATGTTTGCATAAGAAGTATAGACACACAGAAGTGGTTGCTTTTTAAAACCTGAAGTGTCTGGAGCAGTGGTTCTCAACCTATTTACTATTGTGGGATGCATATGAGGCCCAGAATGTGTTATGTGGGCCGCATCCAATACTACCTGTATGGCCCTGAGGATGTCACATGGGCCACAGCTCTGTGCTGATTGGGCCACAAGTGGCCCATGGGCCGCAGGTTGAGAACCACTGGTCTGGAGCATAAACCATCTAGGTTTTTCTCTGGGAGAGAGGGAAGGTGGAGGTACAAACTGATAAGCTGCTAAACCACTTTACATAGGAATGGGGAGGAGAAGAAGAATGCTCTACATCAGTGGCTGCCTCTAAAGTTGCATTTAAATGTAATTAAATCCACAAAAAGTGACAGCGCATGTTTAACAAGGCTTTGAAACCACCTAGCCACAGGCCCTTTAGGATGCATTGCCAGGACCTGATGCAAATACAAGTGAAAGTGACACGAAGACACTTGAAGTTTGTTTAATCAGTAATTTGTATCTATTAGTAAAATAATAAAAAAAAATCCATGCATGTCCTATGGTAATTTCTACCAAAACATTAATGTATCTACTATTCAAAGTGAGTTATAAGATCTGATAATCTTTGTCTCTCATTTTCTGGAAAATTTCCATGGTCTTTATACAGTCTCCTCAGAAATGAAGATCGTTGTCCATGATTACAATTCTACTAGCCCGGCAAGCCAATACTGACAGACAGGTCCCTTGCTCTAGCACACTGTCATGGCCTACAAAAGCAAGTGTGAGAAGTGAGCACTTCAAAAATCTGTGGGAGGGCATGGCAAACAATAATTCACTATTCAATAAATTCTGGACTCTTTGGATTGAGAAGTCTCTCTCAGAGGATGTAGGGCTTACCTACGAAGCTGCTGATTAAACACACAGGAATCACACTTCATGGAAAATCTGAGGAGATCAGATTCCTCCATTTTAATTACCAAACAAATTCAAACAAACAAGCCCGTGGAAAATAAACCTTACTGATAATTACAATCCAGACCATTTAACTGGAAACAGTAGGTCTACATGAAACTGCAACAATTACATGACTACAGAGTAGAAGTCTCAGATATGCCACAGAAAGGACAAAGGAACACAAAGATTGGAAAGTTCATTTGAGGAGAAAAACTAACACAAGCCCAAGAAACTTCACTACCAATATATCTGAGAAATGGATCCTTACTACTTTGCTCTACTCCTATTGTTCAAGCCACCCTACAGCTGTAAGTCTGACTACCCCCCCCAAAAGCTAGTCCAAACTTATACATTTTGAATAAGGAGCTCACAAATATAAAACCTTGCCCAACACATCCCTCAACAAAAATACTTTATAAATGTTGGAACTAATATAACCAAAAATCACTTCTCCACCTTCAACGTACTATCATTGGACCCTTGTAGTCTACACTTGTCTCAAAACTAGAGCTGGCCAAAAGTTTTCCAACCAGAGTTTGTGTCGGAAAAATCCTGTTTCAACAGAATGAAAATGTTCCCTGGGAATGCATGGAGTCCATCAAAACTTTAGACTGAGACCAGGCAGGAAGCTGACGGACGGATGGGCTGACAGGAAACCAGCCCAGCTCCCCAGCAAGTAGGCCGAGTAGACAGGCTGCTTGAGAGCCTAAGACACACAGGCCCTGAAACAAATTGTTCTGTTTCACCAGAAATTCTGGGATGTTGATATTTCATTCTGATGCAGAATAAAATGAATCAGTAACAATCCAGAATTTCCCCCTAAATGGAAATTCTCTTTTCTGGGCAGCTCTACTCCAAAAAAGTAGTATGAGATAATACTGCCAGGCACAGCGTCGAGATAGTGGTTAAATGCATGAGTGTTTTGAGCTGTGGGGGTATATTGTGATTTCAGATGAGGGCTAGATTATTTCACATGTAATGAGGGAGTTTGGCATGGAGGAGGATAGGATGGAAGGTGTGAGACCGTAACTCTTTATTTTCTAAATGTTAAGATCTTGAACACAAGAATGGCTACACGGGGTCAGACCAATGTTCCCTCTAGCCCAGTATCCTGTCTTCCAACAGTGGCCAGTGCTAGATGCTTCAAAGGCAATTATCGAATGATTCATCCCCTGTTGTCCAGTCCCAGCATCTGGCAGTCAGAGGCTTAGGGGCATCTAGAGCATGGGGTTGCATTCCTGACCATCTTGGTTAATTCTTTTTTGAACCCAGTTATACTTTTGGCCTTCACAACGTTCCCTGGCAATGGGTTCCACAGGTTGAATGTGCGTTGTGTGAAGAAGTACTTCCTTTTGTTTCTTTTAAACCTGTTGCCTATTAATTTCATCAGGTGACCCCTGGTTCTTGTGTTATGTGAAGGGGGTGGGCATTCACCCACAAAAGCTTATGCTCCAATACATCTGTTAGTCTTTAAGGTGCCACAGGACTCTTTGTTACTTCCTTGTTCAGTTGCTCCACACCATTCATCATTTTATAGACCTCTATCATATTCCCCCTTAGTCGTCTCTTTTCCAAACTGAACAGGCCCAGTCTTTTTGATCTCTCCTTATATGGAAGCTGTTCCATACCCCTCATCATTTCTGTTGTCCTTTGTTGATGCTGTGATTGTTTAAATGTCAATGACTCAGCAACATGCAGCATACTGATATAGGTTAAAGGGTGGTAGGAAGAGGAGGTGCCCCACTTGGACAAATCACTGGGCTACCCACTGCAACAGAGGAATCAACCCCCTCTTCCCTTTCAGCCAAAGGAAGCTGAGGAAGCCCCCACCCCCAGAAAAAGGCAATATCCCCACACCATCCTGGGAGACCCCATTCACTACAGCAGGGTCACTTAATGGGAAAGGGCCCCAGCAAAACTCACCAGCCAGTTGCGGTGGGGGTACCCACATAATGGCCCTCTTGCTTTCAGGACACTCCTCTTCTTCACTTCTCACTCCAAGATCAGAGGATGTTTCACTCTTCTTGGGCCTCTCCACCAGTTGTCACAGGCAGCCCTGGGGGCAGCATGGTCAAAGCAGGCCCTGAAAGGGGTGCGACCTCCAACAGGGGGCTCAACATCTTCCCTGTGGTCAGCTGCAAAGCCTGAAATGCCACTGCCCTAAGAGCCTCCAGCCAGGCCTCCCTGGGCCCATCTGGGACCAGAACAGGATAACCAGATGGCCCAGCCATTGCCACTGCCATTCCCACTGCTCCAGGCACCACCTGGGCCCTTGTTGCGGCTGCTGCTGCCGCTGTTGCTGCCAATGTGGCCAATGCTCCAGGAGCCGCCTGTGTCCCGGCGGCTACAGCCACTGCCATGACTGGCACTACGGCCAGGCTGTGACCATGACTCCGACTCCGTTTTCGTCTTTGGCCACCAGCCTGTGGTCTAACCATGCTCCTCCTCACAGCCCTCCTGTAACTGGGCATTGCCTTTGCCCAGGAAGACCCTTTTAATCCCGCCTCCTTTAATAGAAAGATGGAATTGGCCAATAGGAGCCCTCACAGGCTTCAAAATGACTTATCCAATAGGGTCCCTCACAAGTTTCATAAGGCTAAACAGGAGATGGGGAAGAGAAATACCTGTCTAAGCCCAGCCTATCTCTGACCCCTCCCCTACCAGAGTGTCTCTCCCCTGCTAGTCTGGTGTGGGGCTACATTATTCTTCCATGCCTGGGGTACTATAGTTCTCTGTCTAGTTGGGTACTTACATAGCCCTTACCTCTGTAATACCTGAGTGCCTGTATAAATATCAATTACCATTTGTAGCAATAATAATAATAATAATAATAATAATACCTAGCCCTTTCACCACTTTACAAGGGGTGGTGATGTCAGTTTTATTAACCCCCATTTTATGGATGGGGAAACTGGGGCCCAGGGAGGGGTAATGACTTATCCAAGGTCATCAAGCAAACCAGCAGGAGAGCCAGGAATAGACCCTAGAGCATGGGAGTTCCATTCAAGTGCCCTATCCACTAACCACACTGACTCCCCACATAGACACCAGTATTTTCAAATAAACTCTTAGCATATGCATCGATTCCAGGCCAAAAGAAACTGATGCAACAGGGAAACTAGTGTGTTTTTGTAATAGCATAATAGCCAGTTCCCTCTTTCATGAAAATTTCATGGATTGTAATATCTTGAAGAACACGCAATTTTTCTTCTTTAGGCAGTTTTTTTTTTTAAATGGTGCTAAAATGTATGGGAAATGGAAAGAAATATTCACTTAATGTCATATTGAAACAAGTTAGGAAATAAACCTTCTGGCTCATTCAAAAAGAAAAAGAAAAAAAAGAGGAACATGGCAGTTTTAAGACATGGCATTGCTCAATCTTAAAACTGCAAACTTTTCATTTAGGTTAAGACCAGAGCTGTGATTCTGCTTCTATCTGTGTAATACTGCACTGTGGTTCAGTTTGCACAAGCTTAATATAACAAACCCTTCACTATAGTCATCTTTATTAGGCTGTTTCCAGAAAGAAATACAAACCAGCACTCTCACCAATTTATATAGTGACCTTCACAACAATGTCACAGGGGCTGTGCAGAGAAAGGTATCAGCACCACTTAGGAACAGCTGAATGTACAGTACTGTTTTTTTAACCTTGCCTTACATCACAAGACAGATTAGGCACCCTGAGTGACAGTAGGTAGAAAACTCTATAGCTAAAACCCAGAGTTATAAATGTGCAGAGACTATTATTGCAGTAACCTGCTGATTCTGATGCTAACGGTTAACTTTAAATCTGATTGAAACAACTTATTTAAGATCGCTCTCTTTTTCTTAGACTGCACATTCTCCCTCCCCAGTGGTTCGGTAAAATGTTAATATTTCTACAGTTGCCACCTACATTGCAACACTGCCATTTTGGTCTTAGCCCTACAAGTCTCTGCAGGTGCAGTGCAAGTTGATTGTGCTTGAGTGTTTCTGTGGAGGCTATGATTTGGCTCAAGTAAGGTTCAATACTAGGCCTAGTCTTCCAAAATCTCAAGGCCCTCATATACCAGTTCTCTTACTCTCCATACTGCAGGATTAAAAAGGTAGAGTAATGGGTGGAGAAAGAGCTTGATCCTTCACAGCACAGGTGCAGAGCATTGTGTGTGCATATGAGCACAGTCACGAACTGATGAGCAAGAAAGGGGTGCAGGGGAAGCTAATGCTGCATTAATCAGAAATCAGCTGCAGTCACTCCTGCCTAGTAATAGAATTAAAACCAAAGAGGGGAACACATTGCTAAAAACCCCTGGGATTTTGAGCAGTCCCAATCATGCCAATGAGCCAGTTAGCGATGTGCTCCCATTTTACTCCAACTTCTGTATTGTGCAAGAGTAGCTTTTTAGAGTGAACTTAAAAAAAAAAAAAAAAAAGGAAAGCAAAAGACCACACCCTCCAAGGTATCAGCATTTCACAACAGGTGGCCCAGTGCTGATATCAAGTGAGGCATGACTGGCTTGTCAACACTCCTTCCAAATCAGTAACCAAGGCACCAAAATAAAGCCTTACAACCCAGTATTGAGGCTAGGTCAATCAGGGGTCAGTGTCACTGGGCCTCCCTGGTTTGTACAGGTAACTTAGATTCATCCATTTGGTATGTGATCGATGAAGAGCTAATGTTAAATGTGTGGGGATAAAGCTACAAATTAAAGATGCACTACATATGGGGGGTGGGGGTGTCCCTAAGGATGATACTGAATGAAGCTGAGCTAGCCACACAGCTAATTCCAGTGCATAACTATCCGTAGAGTTAGAAAGTTTTTTCTAATTTCTAACCTAAATTTTCCTTGCTGCAGATTTAAGCTGATTACTTCTCAAGCTACTTGCAGTGGACATGGACAACAATTGATCACAGTCCTCTTTATAATAACTCTTAACATATTTGAAGACTGTTATCAGATTCCCCACCCCACTCAGTCTTCTTTGCGCAAGATTAAATGTACCCAGTTTTTTTAACCTTTCTTCATAGGTGCGTTTTTATCAACCTTTTATCATTTTTGGAGACTTTCCACAGGAGAGCAACAAATTTGTCCCCATCTTTTTTAAAGTGTGGCATGCAAAACTGGATACAGTACTCCAGCTGAGGCCTCACCAGTGTCGAATAGAGCCAAACTTTCCGTGTCTTACATACCAGAGGCGCCGACTTCCCCAGTTCCCAGGGGGTGCTTGACTCCCACTCTGCCCCATGTCCCGCCCCCACTCCACCCCTTCTCTCAAGCCCCCATCCTACCTCTTCCTGCCCCCTGCTCTGCCCCATTTTGCACCCTTCCCCCACCTCTTCCTACTCCCGCTCCTCCCTCTCCCCCACAGCGCCTCCTGAACGCGGCTGAACAGCTGATCCTGGTGGGTGGAAGGCACTGGGAGGGAGGGGGAGGAGCTGATCAGTGGGGTCCACCGGTGAGCTGGAAGTGCTGAGGTGGAGAGGAAGGAGCTGATCGGCGGCGCTGCCAGTGGGTGTTCAGCACCCACTATTTTTTTTTCCATGGGTGCTTCAGCCATGGAGCACCCACAGAGTTGGCGTGAAGACACATCTGATGTGATCTTGGAGTCTGATGAGGAGTCCACTTCCTCAAACCCATGGTGGAGCAGATCCCATCAGTACCAGGGAGACCATCTCTGAGTCTGGAGATGGCAAGCCGCACTAGTACCAAATGGTGCTCTGGGACTGATGCTGGGACCATGGGAGCATGAATTTCCAATCCCGGTACCAGGCAAGATTCATGAACAGTAGGGGAAGCTGGCACCAACAGGGTAAGCAACTCTATGGCTGCCTCAAAAGCCTTGGATGTAGATGGCACTGGAAAGGCTCCTGAGACTACAGTACCAAAAGGTTCACCAGTCCTTGAGGGACCGGTATCAATGGACCCTTCTTGGGCTCTGGTGTCAGCAGTCTCTCTTGGTTTATGGACTGTGTCTGGGGCTGCCTCTTCTTTGAGAGCACCTCCAAGTTCTTGCCTCCGCTCAGTGGCTTCACCATAGACTTCGAAGGCTCCGGTACTGAGTCCTTTGGAGACCTACATTGTCTCTTTCTAGGTACCGGCGATGAGGATCTGCCTCTGGACTCAGTCAGAACAGGGGTAGCACTCCTAACTGACTCGGATATGCTTGGTACCTGTTCCATTGGTGGGCAAAGCACAGACTCCATAGGCAAGTACTTGAGTCTGGCAGTCCTGTCCTTTTTCAATTGGAGTTTGAACCCTCTACAAATGTGACATCTGTCACTCATGTGCACCTGTACCAGACACTTAAGGCAGCTGGGATATGGATCGCTCACCGTCATAGACATGTTACATGAGCAACAGGCCTTGAAGCCAGAAGAATGAGTCATTAATCCAGTACTGAGCCCAGTACCCAACTAGGAACCCCACTCTACAAATTTACTATCCTAAATTTATCCTTTTATCTAAATATGTACAAACACACTACACTAGACTAAAAACTAACTCTAGGGGTATTACATACACTAAAAGAGGGAAGACTTGCAGATACAAAAATTGGAGCTCCACCAGCCATCACTGGTGGTAGGAAGGAACTGAGAGAGGTTGGGAGCAATGCAGCCCTTTATATCTGTGTGCAGTGGCGTAAGGCATCAGCGGGCGCTCACGCTGCCCAGACAGGTACTACTGAAGAAAAATCTCCCACAACCGTGCACAAGGCAGGCATACACCTACAGTGGAATAGACATGTGCAATCACTTGAAGAAGAATAAAAAATTCCAGTGGGAGAGAATGGGTGGGTCTGTAAAATGAGATTAAGTCATGTGTCAGTTTTATATATTTGGAAAAAATTTTCAGTTTAAGATTTCCTCCTGCCAAGGTGCTGTCCTACCAAATGGCTGACAGGGACACACACTCTCTGCCATTACCCACACCTAAAGTTGTGAAGAAACACAAAGGAGAATCATTTACAAATAAGAGTTCCCTATGAAGTTGCACCATCTTCAGTTATGCATTCCTGGGTTACTACACTTGGCTTCTGGGTTGCGTAGCATAGAGCTTGAAATTGAGAGCTTGATTATCACTGATAATGGTGATTGGGAATTTCAGGAATGAGTTGTAGCTGATCTAGGGAAGGAAAAAAAATTTTTTTTCTGTAGAGGAACTCCAGACCTCTGCCAGCAGGGAGTATTACATCACTCAGAGGTGTTGTAAGAACATGCCAAGCAGTGTGGGAGAAATGCAAGCAGCACTAGCAACCTGAGCTGGTGTTGGGAACTAGAGAAAGGATAGCATGGGCAGATTCGTGTGTGTATGTGATGTAGCCGGAGGAGGGCCTTCATGGAAGGATGCAAGGAGAGAGGCAGAGTGAGAATGAGTGCAGGACACAGCTAAGGTGATAAGGGGGCAGACATAACAGGGTCAAGTGGAGAACAGAGAAACAGGAATGAAGGAAAGAGAAAAAGAGAACTAGAAAAAAAAGTGACGAGTACTCAAAAAAGAGAAAACTGGGAAAAGAAGAGAAAAGGTAGAGACAGAAGCAATAAATAAGATAGAGCAGTTCCATCCTACCAGAAACAGGCTCTCTGTCATTCGTAGGCAGGTGATGTTGCACCAACACAAGCTAACTGACGCATTAGGAAGTGACCAGGTAGAATCAAATTACCAGAGTTGAAGTAAATATTGGAAACAGTTCACATACCAAGACAAAAGTGGAAGAAGAAATTGTCTTCTGACATTACGATGCTGCCAAGGTTATATTCATTTCCAAGGCAGGATCCCCACATCATCCCTCCTCACTAGATTTGAGAGATTGCACTTTATACGTTTCTTCTGTTCTGAGACATATCACTGGTTGTTATTACTATTATGATAGTGTCTAAAGGCCTTAAGTGAGATCAGGCACCACTGCCCTAGGCACTCGGAAAAGACAGTCCCTACCTTCAAGAGCTAGTCTAAATAAAGAGGACAAAGGAAGTATTACTATTCCCATTTTTACAGATGAGGAACTGAGGCACAGAGAGAGTGAGGAGCTCAGCACATTTATTGCTGACCTCTTTTGAAAATATGGCCATAAGTGTCACCATGGGAGTCACTGGATACCAAGCACTTTTGAAAATCTGGCTCCAGATGTGGATGCTGAGCACTTGAGAATATGGCCCTGAGCTCTGCATGGCTTTTAAATTCCTGCGAATCTGCTGCGGTATTTTCAGTTTCCTGCACCTGAGTGTCACGGATACTTTGCCACAGAATTTCGGCCCTGCTTCCGGCAGAGCGCACTGGGCCTTGACTGTTGTTTGCTGCCCTCTCAGCCAGAAATGCTTAACTATACAGTTTGGAAAAAAATGAGGCACTTGAGTTGTAAAATAGGTAGGGAATGAAGGGAAAAGAAAAGATATCTTCTACTTCACTGCCCAAAAATAGGTTTTCTGTAACTAGGCTTCAAGGACAAAAACAATTCAATATATCACAAATGAGCAGATGAAAGCAAACGTACTATTCACCTGACATCCCACTCCCTTCACAGAGCTGAGTGCATTTATCATCTATCACAAATTCTCCTCAGATGACATCTGATTTTTTTTATTTTATTTTATTATTACTTTACACGCTTTTCAGAACTGCTTTATTTGAATCATTTCCTGGATGCCCAACCTTCATTACCAGGCATGATTTCAATACTTAGGCTGCTGATCCACCTCACTATTCCTCACACTCATGTTACCTGTCCTTGCAATCCACTTACATGTTAGCACCCTCCTTGCTCTTCTTTCTATTTTACCTAATTCTTTTCTCACAGCCCGAAGGCCTTACACATTTAATATTCCTCATCCTACTTTAGGGTCTGATTCTGTCACCATTTCTCATGTTGAGTAGTACCTACTCTTGAGTGGTCATTGATTTCAAGTGGTACTACTCAGTGTAAGTAAGGGTAACAGATACAGACCCTTAGTTTTCATGATATTTCCCTTCCATGCGATCCAAAATACCCTTATTAGTATCTTCCTCTTCTGCTGCTCTGATCATTTCTCACCCTTCTGGAATTCACTGGCTTTCTGTGTTTTACAATATCAGTGTAAAATCCTCTTCTTCAAGGCCCTACATAATTTCATCTTCTTCCCACATCTTTGATCCCTACGCTCCTCTCAATCCTCTCTCCTTAATCTTCCCTTCAAATCAACCTTCTACGTTTGGCTTCAGGCCTTCCATTATGCAGATCCTGATATTTGGAAGAATATCTCACTTCTCTGTCAAAGATCTCTTCTTCGTTCCTTATTATTTGTATTACTATAGCCCCAACCAGGTCGTGATAGATAGATCATCTCAGTCCCAAAGAACTTACAAACTTTATTCAAGACGTAAAGATAGGTGAATCAAAAACAGAAGCGGGGAGGGGAGAGGGAATATGTTCTTTCACAGACTAGCTATCTGCATGATTTGTAGGTATAGAGGGTTTTTTGTTTTTCATTAATAAGCAGTTCCGTTCATTACCTGCCCAGTCTTTATCGGCTGGGATGTTCTATAGCTGCTATGGCAGAAGTGAATTAAGGAAGGATTTGGAGAAGGAGAGGGGGAGTGACTTTACAATTTTTTTTCTCCCAGAAGGGCATTCCTCACATAAGGGGCAGCACAGAAGAAAGTGCTAATGGGTGAAGCAGACCAGCAGATAATTAAGGCATGCAGCATTGCCAGAGTGCAGGGGGCAGCTGATGATGCAATGAATAGAGACGGTGGGGCAAAACTCTGAAGGGCCTAGAGGATAATTCCTCGCTGGAACTAACTCTTCTGGGAATCCTATCGATTTTGTTTTTTTCACACATAATCTCTCCATACCTTCCTTTGCATAAACATATGTCCCATTGTTTTGTCTATCTCAGATTGTAAGCACTTTGGGACAGGGAATGCGTCTGTCTTTATATCTGTAAAGAGTTGTATAATTTTATGGAAATATATAAGTTATTACTAATATTTACGCAGTAGATGAAGTGAGACCTCTTGGGCAACCATCAAATAGAGTTTGTCTGGGAGAGGGGTTCTTTATAAGAACAATAATTACTGGAAATCTTGGGGTTAATATAAAGTGGTTGCTTAAAATAAAACTTCCCTATCAGAGATGACCTTTAGTGCAGACTGCACTGTTCAGTGGAACCCCGATTTAACCAACACCTCCGGGAATATCTAAAACCTTTGTAAACCTGTGAATTTAGATAATCAGCCTATCCCTAACTAGACCCCACCAGAAAGGGGCCACGTAGGCGCTTCAGTCCTAAGGGCTCCATAGGAGTAGGGCTTTAGTTAAGTGCAACCCTGGAGACATCTTTGGCTAACTGGGAGGTTTGCTCATTAGGAGTTGGTAAACTGAGGCAACATTGGGTAAATCTGTGTTGCATTATATATATTGTTAAATGCCCTGTAGCTGATGTACTGACACAGCAGTAGTTCTTACAACATTCTTTATCTGACAACTCAGTATTTCATGTTTTGACAACTGTGATTGGGTGTAAACAAGCTTGCTTTTTCCCTGTATTTCTGCTAAGGTTCTGATGAAATGGTTGCTTCTCTGCCAATAAAATCAGAAAAGGAATGCCCATTTTTACTTCATTGGGGAATTTTAATGCAATATACGGCCTTGATCCTGCAATGAGTTACTCATGGGTTGACCTATGTGACCATGTGGATTGTTGCATTTAAAGGGTCTCCACATGGACAAAGAGCTTGCTGCAGGATGGAAGCCTATGTTTGCATGTGCTGCTTTCATGGTTCCTACTGCATGACAGAAATTTTGTCTAGTCTGTTGATCTGAAAGAAATTCAGACAAACATGATTTCAGGAATATCTACCTAGAGAAGGCCCATCTGTGCACCAAGAATCAGAGCTGAATGAATTTTTTTTTTTGAGAAATAGTTTATTCACCAAAATATGCATTTCAGCCAAACAAAACCCCCTAATACATTTCTTTTTTGAAGTTGAAATTTTTTGTTCTGATGTTTTTGAAATGAAACATTTCAACTTTTCATTTCAAAATGATGTTTCAGTTTGAAGTTTAGCTAGATTATTTTAAAGAAAATAAAAAAAGACTCAAAATGAAATGAAAAAATGAAAAAAAAAATTTCAGGGTCAGATGAAACCCAAAAGACTTTTTTTTTGGGGGGGGGGGGGGGTTCATTTCAGCAAGAAAAACTAAAACATTTTCAGTTCGGGTTGACCCAAAACAAAACAATCAATTATTAACTCACCTCAACTAAGAATCAACTAATATTGTTGTGGGATTGGCTAATGTAGTACCTTCAGAATGGTGGGTGACTTTCAGAGGGGGTATGTTTATGGAATCCCAGAGTAAATACTATCGTGCTCAGGCTGTACTGATAGGCACCAATACAGAACCCTAAGGAAAGGTAGATAGAGACAGATAGACTTTAAGGCGGTTGTGAACAGGAATCAGATAGTGACAATGTATTAAGTTAGGTATGAACCTGTAACACTAAAAACACCACCACATTCAAGCATTAGTCCTGCAAGGCTCAACATGGGTGGACCACAGCCCACACAGGGCAACTTGCAGGATCAGTACCTTTGCTGTTCATAACTTTAAACTGAGTTATCAACATTATAACATTGCAAAAGGCAATTTCTAAACAAAATCCTAGTTAGCACTGAAAATATCACACAGTCCCACTGCAGGGAAACTAAGAGACGACACGGGACTCTAACTATGAATACAAAATATCCCAAGCAATGCTGCTGAACTAATTGCAACTAGCAATTTAAACAAACCAAAATATTATTTGAAATGATAAAACCCACTTTATCTGTGGCCAACATCAGACATAATGAGCTGTGCCTGTGGTGGTGATTATGACACAAGGAGATGTGTGGAAATGTAGAGTTATTAGCATTCGGAAAATTACATTTAGAAACCTTATAATCAAAACATTACTTTACAAGTTAGAATGAAATACTAAAAAGGAATATGTTCAGGCAGGTCTTACATTCAGGGCTTTTAATTTTCCCTTTGAAACTAAAAAAATAAATCAATTTCAATGGCTGAATGGGTGGGTGGATCCTTATGAGATGAATCAGACTTTTCATTCAGTTTTATGAAAGTTTGGCTTCAAGCATGACCTATAATCACTTTTTGCTACAATCAATGTACAGTACAATGTCTACCATCCAATACAATTTACAAGGTTCTGCTAATTCATCAGTAATGTTGGCTCTTTTCGGGGACACAGATCACAACCTGGGGCTCTTTCCTGGAGTGTTTCTGTGTGGGGAGGGAGGGAGTTTAGTACAGAAGTGATGGTAAGTCTAGGTACAGGGGAATCTGGAATGGTCTTTGCTGTGGACACGAAATCCTAATTGTTAATTGGAGGTGTGTCCTGATTGCCAGTATCGTATATTTTTATAAAATGAACCAAATATTTGGATTTTGCTCGGTAGTCAGAGTTAGTTTCTCTCTGAGGTGCCCATTAGTGACTGTATCCAGTTAAGAAGATACACATCTTCTGCCTATCTGTCTTAGGGTTTATTTTGCTGTCCATCACCATCAAATCTGAGTAGCTGCCATGTAAAATTGAAATCAATAACTATGTCCTTAGTGGATTTCATGGAATTTCTGGCACTTCCCCTTTGGGGGTAAAAATTCTTCTTGGGACAGGGTTGGATTTATTTTATTTATGTATTTTTAGCAGGTTTTACAGAAAAAGCAGATTTTACAGACAGATTACAGAAACAGAGAAAAGCATGAAAAAAGCTAATTATCAAAACTGCTTGCTTAGTAGCTCATTGTGGAAAGCACCCAAAATTTAGCTACAGTGATTGCCTTCTTTGAATTGACTACATTAGAAAATTCTTATCTCCTTTCCTGTTTCATGATTACATGGATACTGGTATGCACATAATAAAATGTTTTGTCTTACTTTAAGGGTATTTTTTGATGTAAGTATGCAACGAGTATATTGTCAAGTGGTTCACAAAAGGTACAACCTTCAATCCTTTTGAGAGTGCTTCATTAGCACACAAATAGCCACTTTGGAGGTAGCTTGAGAGACATACAACTTTTACAAAGCTATCTATAGAACACTATTAATTAAGAATCAACTAATATCACAGGTACAATTCATATCTTCTCTTCTGTCTTCTTGCCCTCTTTCTCTGGTGACCTCAATCACTCACATGGCTTCTGTATGCCTTTGACTTGCAAATCTTCCTTTTTACTTTTGACCTGGTTCTCTTCATTCAATCTCTGTCTCAGCCTATTTTTCTAGCTGATACCTCTATGTCCCAGACAGCTCACCATTAACATAAACTTAACATGGCCAAAATTGGATTCTTTGTGCCAGATTCTCTAGTCTGGCCAAGTTGTGCACAGCAGAAGGGAAGAGTAAGGAGACAAAGAAGGCTTTAAGCCACCTTTATATTCTCCCTATCCTGGGGCTAGTCAGGTGCCAGGCAAAAGTTAGAGAAGCCAAAAGGCTGCTCTGTCTTACACCTGGCTTCCCGTGTTCCCAGGGACTATTCCAAGCAGCTGGGTATGGACAAAGCAAAGGGATTCCTCAGCCATGTGCACTCTGGATCTGGGAGGGAGGTGGGTTACAACACTACCCAAGGAATCCCCTATGCAGGGAGATCCTGAGGGCCCTGAACCCTTTGGCTTTTATGGCTGCTTTGTGCCACTAGAGTGGTAGCAAGGATCTGGCCCCTTATTATTCTTTTCAAATGTTCTCACTCCTTCCATTCTCTGTCACTGTTGACAAGGCCAACGTGCTGTCATTCAGGCCTATAATCTGGCTGTACTTTTTGACTCCTCCCTCTCAGTTGACCTTTGAGCTCAGCCAATGACAAAATTAATGGGGAGAGAGAAATAAGGGTGAGAGACACTGTCCAGCAAGCATATATGGAAGATAAAGTCAGCAGGCAAGCAAAACAAAGTGAGATGTGATAGTGCAGAAACAAAACTATGGAACTAAGGCCATCATTTCAAAATCTGTCTGCCTAAAGTTAACTGCCTAAATATCGGTTTCGGAGTCTAAAAAAATTGGTCTGATTCTCTGAGTGCCGAGCACCCACAAATTCCATTGGCTTGGGATCTCTGGGTGCACAGCACTTCCAAAAATCAGGTGGTTAAACATCGGTTTAGGAGCCAGTGAATGTCACTGTAGTGAATCTGCATCTCTGCTAAGAAATGGCCTTACCCATTACCTAATCTACTGAGTGGGAGTGTAACAGGATGGCCTGCCCCTTTAAGACCCAAGGGTCCTGAAACAATTTATCAGACCCAGCTGGGAAGGGATCAGGTGTTTTCTATAAAGGGCTGAGAGAGCTCAGGTAGAGGAGCTGCAGGAAGAACCTGGGCTCCTACAGTAGGCCCTGACATAGGAGGGACTGAGGGAGACAAAGGGCAAAAAGCCTCTGGGAGCTGTAGCTCAGGGTGGGCTGTGGAACTGTTTGTGTGTTTGATGTTTTGCCTAAGTTTTACTCTTGAAGAATAAAACTGCCTGGAAGGAGTCTTGGGTGTAGCAGTAAGTCCTTCCTAGGAAGGCTCAGAGATCCATCCTGGGTGAGAGGAAACTGAGGCAGCAGCTAACCTGAAGGGGCACTGCAGTCAGGAGCTCATGTTAAAACTGGTAATCAAATTAAAACACTAGTTCACCATACTCTAAAAAATATCGTACCAGAATACTATCTTCCCAACATCCCAAGGAACTTGCCAACCGAAGCGGTATCATTTAATGCACACACATGCCCAGAAAGCCTATTATCAAACATATCTTTCTGCTTTCACAAATCACCACATTTTTACAGGGACAATACAAATCCCTTTGTGCTGAATGTTTTTAAAAGGCAGTCATGGCAAAAAATAAACACTCAAAATAGCAGTACCCTCTTCAAACATTATGAAGTCACACGTCATCTACGTTTAGTTAGTGAATCTTCTTCAGAATCCTCTGAGGTAATATGTTTGAGGTTAACACAGGCATTCTGCTCTCTGGCTGGTTATGTGACTTTGTCTCCACTGGAAAATGTAAACTTGACCTCCAAATTCTGCAAATAACTGTGAGTTTCAAACCAAGCACACATAGCTAGTTGTTGACTCCAAGAGAGCTTTTCTGCCATGTGTTCTCAAGTAAAATCCCACAGTCCTTCTCTGTCTTCCTTTGAAAGTGGTTTTCTATTAAGTATGTAGCTTAAAGACAATTTAAAAGACAATTCCTCAAGTTTATCCTTTCTCATTCCAAAAGATTGGAGATGCTGACCAGTTAAATCTGGATCTCATATCTTTTCTGGGCTAAAAACCATATTGTACCATAACTTACATTCTACTCCTCACACTGACCCTAATTTATGTAGACACCAACCTTGAGAATTAGACTGCAACATCTGGGCAAGTACTGGTTTCTGTTCTAAACAGTGCCAGATATTTCCTTTGTGTCCTTGGACAAGTCAATTAATCTCTCTTGGACTCCATTTTATATCTGTAAACTGGGAATCACAATACTTCCCAACCTCACAGGTTGTTGTGAGCACTTGGAGAGAAGCATTGATGGTAATAGTAGTAAAAGAAGTAGCTCTGCATTAACAAGGAGATGTATTGGATTATATATATATATATACATATACATATATATATATATAGTGTGTGTGTGTGTGTGTGTGTGTGTGTGTGTAATGTGTGTGATATATAAAATCATAGACACCAGAGACAAAAAAGTCCTATGTGTGGACACACACACACGTAGGACTTTTTTGTCTCTGATGCCTATGATTCCAGAATTAGTGACAATATAACAAATAAAAGCTCTAAGAGAAAATAAGACTGACTGCTTTTGAAGAGAGAAGGGAATTTGACATTAATTAAGGAAAAGAAGCTTTTATCCAAAGCCCACTAAAGTCACTGGAAAGACTGCCACTGCTTTCAATGGGTTTTGGATCAGGCCCAAAGTTAGATGAAGAATTGCAAAGGAAAATGTATTCTTGCTATACTTTCAAAAGCTTAGTTAAAAAACGTTTGAGTTTCTTCTTAGCTTTTAAATATTTTTGCTTGTAATATAAATTAGACATTAATTATTCTTACTGATTCTTCCTCAAAGGATCTGCTTTCTGCATTCAGCCAAATTTATCTGACTAACCTCAGCAGGGCCATGGGATAATTTTTCTTTGCCAAGTGTGGATGCCTGCCAGAGAAAGCCAAATGGGAGTTAAAATTTTATTTAAACAAGCGTGTCAATTTCCGCAAGCTCCCTGAGTAGTGCTTTTTGACTTGATAATGACACTGTAAATCAGAGAATTATGTGCTCTGTATGGGTTCAGTGTTTATTACTCAGCTATTTTAAATATTGTATTGAGCATGGGACCAACAGTGCATTCCCTTGCCCTGTAGTAACTGGGTAAAAAACAGGATCCTCCAGATCAAATAAACTAATCATATTAGTGTTTTTGCCCTCTAAAACTGTTTATTTATATAATGGATGACCCTGTTAGGGTTCCTGGACTGATGGCACAGCAGGGGTGAAGAGGAGGGAGGGGGCAACCATAATACTTTATATATTTCTTTAAATGTTTCATAAGGTTATTTCTGTGACATGCCAATGATTCATTTTCTGACAGTGAAACTTAGTTCCTTTGTTTGACTTTTAAACATCAGAACTAAGACTTCTTTTTAATGTTTCAAAATGTTTCCCTTTGCTGGTTAAAACAATGGAACCATTGCTGCCAGCCACAGCTTAATTCTTGTAGAAAACTTGGGAGAAACTCTGAATAATTCTGATAAGCCTCGGGTTTACAGAAGAGTGTCTAAATGTTGCTTACATGAAACATTACAGTTTACAGGAAAGAAAGGGAAATTCCCTTTGTTAGGATTGCACAATACATACCAATTATAAACTATAGCAGTATGATGTAAGGATATATTTTTATTTGGGTTTCTGCTGGCCAAATTAACCACAAAGACAAAACTTCAGCAGCTTATACTGTACATAGCACCAGTACCAGAAGTCAGTAACAAAGCCATCTCGTATTTACAGAAGTTTCTTAGTGTTATTATTATGAAATGAGGTGTATATACAAAAATAAATAAAATAAAATGACCAGATCCATACATTTAAAGTACTAGGCACAAAGTATGACATCAGTGAGGGCCAGGCAGAATTGTTTTCAGAGTTAGAAAACAATTTTATTTTTATGAAAACATGGTGACAAATGAAGTTTCATGCAATTGTATCTACATTCTTTAAAATATATTTGGTATATTTGTATATCAGTTTAGTTTGCTCTACACATTTCAGTGAACACAAAACCAGAAAAGCAGGGAAATGGTAAGTTAAGCTGTGTAAATGTGTATAATGTCTACTCATGCAGACAGAATCATAGAGGTCAGTACTTTTGTTCACTGTTATCTTTTCAACTCAATAGTAACATAAACATTACTTCAGATATCATCATGTGTAACACCACCATAGTTGATTAACCTGGTCCAAATATCTGTCAGTTTATATTTATACATCTCTATATACTTGACTTTGGTAGAAAAGGCTTTCGCAACAGCAAGTGTCATTAAATATTTTTGTTTTCAGCTGCTGAAACTGCAATTTCATTCTAAAACATCACAAGTGTATGTCTGTCACCTGCTAAAAATAAAGTACTCTTTGAGGATACCTCATGGTTGTCATTCTCCTCAAAAGCAATTTTTAAAAACAAATTCCCATAAACCTTCCAAATATTCTTTAAATGCCACCATATGTTCACTAGCAATGCCATTATTCAACCTCGGTGCAACCAATTGAAACTTTCTCCACCTGTACATGTTTCTCACCAGCGTAGGAGTTCCATCATCGTGCACTGTAAGCATATGAATACAATGTATCACACTTCCACAAATTTTGGAATCCAAACACACTAAAAAAAATCCCATAAGATTACAATATTCTTGAAGAGAACAACTGTATGATGCAGAGCCCCAAATAAATCACCTAATACAGTTTCACTGTGTTCTCCATGTGAGAGTCCTCCAAGAAGTCAGACTCACTAGAAACATAATGTATCCCTTGCCTCTCCGAGTATTTCACAATAGTTTTCAATAAATAAATGGGATACCTATTTAACTTTGATGAGTTTATTCTTATGTTTTTATTGAACAGTTTACTTTTTAAATAATTATATTTAATATTTTTGACCATCATAACTTTATAAATGAATTGTTTGATCATTATTTTCTATTTTCGTTCCTCAACTTTTCTTTGAATATTCTTATATAAATTGTTGTATATCATTCTTTCTAATCTGCCCATACAAGCTTTACTGTAACACTGTTTTTCATCTTTCTTTTAACTTCTCAGCCTCATTTTCAGTTACCTTTTCTTGGCCATTTTTTTTTTTACATATGTTCTCAGAAAACTTTTTTCTGTGTTGTTCTCCCTGTAAATGTACTTTTTTCTATAATCTTCTCTCAGCAGAAACCATAAAAAATAATCAGTACAAAATAGACTCCTTTAATGTCATGAAAGAAGAAAATTTCTGTTGATTTTATCATTATATTTACAGCATTTAAACTGAGGTTTATCGGCTTCGTCATTAACTTATAAAAAGGAGGAAGGTTTGAAGAATGGCTGTCACACATACTTTTACATCCCTGCTGCTATTTAAAAAAGTCTTTGACCTTTTGTATTTGTACCCGATTAATATCCTTCACAAAATATTCTTCTAATAATTTCTTTACAATCTCTCTCCATACAGTAATGAATATATCTTAGCAACACCCATCTGAGATAAAATGCTATTACTATCATCCCCCTTTTAAATACATGGAATTGAGGCATAGAGATTAAGACCAAATTGTTAAGTGTCCACTAATTTTGGATGTCTAACTTGAGACACCTGTGCGCCTGAATTTTCAGAGTGCTTAGTATTTTTACAATACTTTATATATTCAAAGCACAACTCCCACTGACTACAGTTGCAGCTGTGTGTGCTTAGCACAAGGGTGGGCAAACTACAGCCCGGGGGCCGCATCCAGCCTTTCAGACGTTTTAATCTGGCCCTCAAGCTCCTGCAGGGGAGCAAGGTTGGGGGCTTGCTTTGCGCGGCTCCCGGAAGCAGCGGCATGTCCCCCCCTCTGGATCCTACTCGTACGGGCAGTCAGGGGGCTCTGCATGCTGCCCCAGCCCCAAGTGCCGCCCCCCAGGTGGCACCTGCAGATGGGGTAGCGTGTAGAGCCGCCTGCCGTGCCTCCGCCAAGGAGCCAGAGGGGGGACATGCCACTGCTTCCGGGAGTTGCTTGAGGTAAGCATCGCCCGAAGCCTGCATCCCTGACCCCCTCCTGCGCCCCAACCCCTTGCCCCAGCCCTGATCCCCCTCCTGGCCTCTGAACCCCTCGGTCCCACCCTCCTGCACCCCAGAGCCCACACCCCCAGCCAGAGTCCTCAGCCCCCTACCCGCACCCTTGCCCCAGGCCGGAGCCCCCTCCCGCACCCCAACTCCCAATTTCGTGAGCATTCATGGCCCACTATACAATTTCCATACCCAGATGTGGCCCTCAGGCCAAAAAGTTTGCCCACCCCTGGCTTAGCACTTGTGCAAATCTGGCCCTGGCTGTCTCAAATTGGGCAACCAGCAAATGAGGAGAACACTCACTGGCCACCTGTGAAAAGTTTAGTTTAAGTATCACACAGGAGATCTGAAGCAGAGGTGGGGAGAGAATCCAGTTCTCCAGGACGGTATTCAATGCCTTAACCTTGAATCCCCTGTCTCAGTCACCGCACACCTTCCAATTTCTGCAACAAATGAGGTAGGGACCCTACAACAGCCTCCTTCATTATACACCCTGATTTATTGCCTTAGCACAACATCCAACCTGTGCACTAAATGGGGGTGGACTACTTTTATTTTTCCCTTTTCCCCAAAAAAACATAATGTATTGCAGATTATTTTAAAAACATAAGCAGAAATTCCAAAATATATGAAATATACTTAATGGAGTTGACACATATAATCAATAGAAAGCAAAAAGATATATCAAAACTAATAATATGAAAAAATCAAACAGACAGAGCACATCAACCAGCAAATTAAGGAGCAGATTCTACCACCATTATGCCTGTTGAAGACTACAGTGCTGTCCCAGTAGTCTCACTGATGTCAATGGGATTACAGATGGAGTAAGATTATGCTAATTGTATACAAAAGAACATGGCTGGTAGTAAAGTCATTGAAGACTTTCTAGATATTTCCCTTAAAAGTCTGTAGCAAGTGCCTGAGTTAATCTTTTCTATTCAAAAATGTATCTGTGGTGCTAAAGGCTCCTGTATGGCCAAAGTGACAAAAGCGTTATGGGGACTGCTAGGATATTTTAGCTTAGTAACAAAGAGCCCGTACGGCAGTGGTGGGCAACCTGTGGCCCGTCAGGGTAATCCGCTGGCTGGCCGCCAGCCAGTTTGTTTACATTTGCATGGCACCTGCAGCTCCCAGTGGCTGCGGTTCGCTGTTCCCGGCCAATGGGAGCTGCGGGAGGCGGCGCGGGCCGCAGGTTGCCCACCACGGCTGAACGGGGTGTGTGTGTGTGTGTGTGTGTGATTGATCACACTGGGGGAAAAACACATCACATTGATTCTGAAGAAAACCAATTTACTTTAATGACAGGTTTCAGAGTAGCAGCCATGTTAGTCTGTATCCGCAAAAAAACCAGGTGCCACAAGTACTCCTGTTCTTTTTAATTTACTTTAAGTAGCTAAAAATACGAGTATTGTCCCAGAATGCTGACAAGATTTTCTAGATCCCCACTTAAAAGTCACTTAGCCACAAACCATTTCGAGTGCGTACTGAGAACACAGAAAGGACGTGAAACTCCACTTGCAAGTATTTGTGAAATGAGACTGTGCTGTGAGTTTAATGAAACTGTTGAAAATGAGTAAATAGAACATAATAGCACTTGGCTTCTCTATTTTCATCAAATCTTGTGAATCTAATAAATAAACAAACTGAGAAATTATATTCACGGTTGAGTGTATTTACCTATAGAACATACAATCTGCTTTTCGCTTGATAAGCTCTAGATCTGGATCTTCCAGTCACCATTTTTTTTTTTTTTACTAAATCCAAAACATTGCATCAAACTAACACTTAATCTGTATGGTCCTGATTCAGGCAGATACTTAAGCATATGTGAACTTTAAGCACATATGTAACTACACTCATTTTATGAATCAAGGCCCATTTTAATGAAGTATGTAATATCAAGTCGAAGTTGATTCCTTCAGGCAAATGAATAACAGGTTATTCATTTTTTCCCATTCTTTTTCTTTTCCAACCTTCGAACAACCAAAAGAAGGATGGGAAGAGGAGAAGTACACAGTGTCACCCATTTCACCAGGAGAAACACTAAAGCAAACTGTTGTGTTATGGTTAAGGCTCTGGATTGGGAGATCTGGTCTCAGCCACAGACTTCATGTGACCTTTGGGAAGTCACTTAAGCTCTCTGTGCCTCAGTTCCCTATCTGTAAAATTGGGATAACACCCTTTAACTTCTTTATTTAGACTGTAAGCATCTTGGCACCAGGGCCGGCTCCAGGCACCAGGCACCCAAGCACATGCTTGGGGCGGCACCTGGTAAGGGGCGGCGGGGGGAGCGCGGCGCGGCATTCCGCGGGGGGGGGGGAGGGGCGCTTCGGCGGGGGGGGGCGCTCTGGCGGCGCGGCGCTCGGCGGGGGGGGCGGGCTCCGGCGGCGCTCGGCAGGGGGGCGGTGCGGGCACGGCGCTTGGGGGGGGGGGGGGTTCCGGCGGCGCTCGGCGGGGGGCGGGCTCCGGCGGCGCGGCGCTCGGCGGGGGGGCAGCGCGGGGTGCGGCGCTCGGGGGGGGTTTCGGTGGGCTCCGGCGGCGCGGCGCTCAGCAGGGGGGCGGCGCGGGGCGCGGCGCTCGGGGTTCCGGCGGCGCTCGGCGGGGGGGGGGGCGGGCTCCGGCGGCACTCGGCGGGGGGGTGGCGCGGGGCGCGGCACTCGGGGGGGGCGCGGCGCTCGGCGGGGGCGGGCTCAGGGGGCGGCGCTTTTTTTTTGCTGCTTGGGGCAGCAAAAAAGTTAGAGCCGGTCCTGCTTGGCACCCAGACTGTCTCTTACTACATGGATGTGCATAGCCCAGCATGATGGGACTCCAGTCTGGGTTGAAGTCTCCAGGTACTACCAGAACACATATGTAAATAAGAATACTGCAATTGTAACTGCATATCTGGGGGGGAAAGGAACTTGACAAAAGACATAGTAAGAACAGCAACATAATCACGCAGCAAAAAATACTGAAAACAATATTAAGATTTTGTCAGAGAACTATAGGTTTTGGGGTTTTAAGAATACAGATATTAGCCAGAGTACTGAAGTATACAATACTGACAGCATGACTAGGATTATTTCTAAATCCCAAAGCTTTTATATTGTTTCCAAATTTGAAAATAAAATTTAGGATGCTGGATAATTTTCTTGAGTGTATAGTTTAAAAAGCTTCACTCATAAGCCTTTAAAAAACAACATATTAAATGTTAACATTTCCCACTTTCAATCCCCCAAAGTCTCCCATAATGTAGTGAAGTTTTAAAAATGTCAGTTAAAGGTTCACTTATTTCCATGCTAATTTCCTTTAAAACTTGTGACTCAGCATGTCATTTCAACCAATTACTCTGTGTACTTTAAGGGCATCTAACCCTTTCATAACCAAGTCTTAACTGTACACTATCTAGCTTACTTTCTGTCACCCATGGAAAAGCCATCACTGAATTGGAGGTGATCATTACCCTGTTCTCATCTCCGGCCTCCCCCCAAAACACAAAGCACCTATCTGCTCTAAAACACTGCGCTCTCTTGTCCTTTATCTCCTACTCATATTTTAAAAATCATTATCAATAGTTCTGATGTTTGCTGCAATATGCCTTATATATTACGTGCAGCTCCTCCAAACACTTTTTTGACTAATTTCTGATTTTTAATTTTTTTATATAACTCTCACAGGTCAAGATTTTCACAAATGACCCAACATCACTAGTGCCTCCATTCTTGGGTGCCAAACCTGAAACTCTTTAAGGGGGCCTGATCTTCAGATGCAATGCTGAGCATTCATGCTCTGAGAATCAGGGCACGTAAGGTGTTTCAAGTTGGACATGCAAAAATGAGACATCCAAAACCACTAGTCACTTTTGAAAATCTGGCTCACAAACTTCTTCTTCTTCAGGCTCTGTTTTTTTTTTTTTAAAGGACTTGTTTCAATTTGTTAAACATTTTTTCTGTTTCCCCACTTAATTGCACAGGTTTCTGTCATCTGTTTATCATTTTTTTCTTGAGTAGGAGGAATTTAAAGTACATTTCTCAAGTTTACTTTTGGCCTCAAAATCATCTGGTAACAAATTTTTGAAGGGAAAAAGGGGTATTTATTTGCATCAATTTTAATTGTGATGTTCTTTAACTTAATTGTCCTAGAATTATTATGAGTAAGAACAAGCAGGAGTGCCCAATTTACATTCTCTACACAGTTCATTATTTCACAGCTCTCTCTTATGTCATCTTCTTCCTAAACTATATGGCCCTAATCTTAATTTCTCCTCATATGTCTCTAATAATTTTTGTTGCCCTTCCCTGGACCCTCCCCATTATGGCTATATTCTTCTGAAGATGAGGACGCAATAAGGATGTACCATTTGTTTATTATTCTTGCTTTATTCATTTCTCAATACAGTCTAACATCTTGTTTATTTTTTCTTCCAAGGCTGTGCTGGGATCCATAAAGGGGATCTCATCTTGGTTATCCCCGCTCAGTTTCGCTAGCAAAGTGAGGCAACATTTAGCTAGCAGGGGGGACCTTAAACCTCAGGAAAGCCTCTCAGGTGCCCAAGGGGAAAAAAAATTGTATCCAGTTAGCAGAGCCTTATATAATGGTAATATCCTATCTCCTAGAACTGGAAGGGACCTTGCAAGGTCATCGAGTCCAGCCCCCTGCCTTCACTAGCAGGACCAAGTACTGATTTTGCCCCAGATTCCTAAGTGGCCCCCTCAAGGATTGAACTCACAACCCTGGGTTTAGCAGGCCAATGCTCAAACCACTGAGCTATCCCTCCCCCCTATAAAACAGCCTGTATGGGACTACAGACAGCTTCTGGAAAAATCAGTTCTCCACTCACTAAGAGGGATTTTTCAGGAATGTGAGTGTAGTTTGATTTAATCCTTTGGATTGTAGACTCTATTTGACTAAACAGCCATAAAATGAAGACCTTGTTTTGAAGTTTATATTATGCAGGCTGAAAATAAATCAGCAAGCCTCTCTATATGCTTTCATTTCAGTTCTGCGAGCACTGTGCATGCTGACACCCCTTCAATCTTACCCCCTCAAGTAGTTAACTTTGAACCCAGTAACATGTATATCAAATTGATCCTTCCAATATGCATCACCCCGCACTTAACTACTGTATATTGAATTTAATCTGCCACAATGCTACCCAGCTGCTTAGTGCTGTTCCTTGTCTTCTCTAGTCTTGCTTATCCTAAATAATTTCTTATGTTCTGTTTATCTTTCCAATTCCCACCAGATCATTAATAAAGATAGTAAGCACTTTTTCTGACTGGATCTTTGTAATATCAGATTTTGTGGTGTGTGACAAGAAAATAAATTAATTCCATATTTACTCAGTATGTCTATTGAAAACACCCTCTTATTTGTAATATTCAACAGCATCTAAGATATTCACTTCCTGAAGAGAAACATTTTAAAGGCTCCACTCTGAAATGTCTGACAAGGTGCCAACAATCTAATTTTTAGGAATCCAAATGAAGAAGGGATGAAATCTCTATTCATTGAAGGCCATATTCAGCCTTATTTGAGGAGAAAGATTGATTTTAAAGGGGTTACCCATGGACTAATGTGCTACTCAGCATGAGTGAGGATGGCAGAATCTGGGCCTAGATATGTTTGCCTGTCTCCAGGGCCATCAGGTCATAGACTGCCCAGGGGAAAAAGGATAAGGTACGTAAAGAAGAAGGATGGTTCAGTGATTAGGGTGCTAGCCTAGGACTCTGGAGATGTAGGTTTAATTCCCTGTTTTGCCACAGATTTCCTGAGAGACCCTAGGCAAATTGCTTAGTCTCTTTGTGCCTCAGTTAACCATCTGTAAAATACGAATAATAGCACTGCCCTACTTCACAGGCATGTTACGAGGATAAATACACTAAAGATTGTGAGGGGCTCAGTTAGGATGGTGATGGGGGACATATAAGTACCTTAAACAGATAAGCATTGGTTTTAGGGGAAATTAGGCATAGAAAAATGACCTAGGGAAGACATACCAGCCCCAATATCTGGACTTTCTCCCTAAACAACCTCTGCATATTGTCTCATTGATTCACTGTTTCTATGACAGACTAATTATCATGAGTTAATATGACCCCGGAGTAGTTTTAAACTTGGTGGTATTGCTGATACGGGAAAAATAAAAAGATGACCAACAAGGGAATATTAGCATGGCATCCCTCTCAAAGATTAACAGAGATAAGCAGCATTTTTCCATTTGAAACAGAATCAAAGATTTTCTGCCAGAATATTACTGTCATTAAATTCCAAACACATTTGATTTATTAGACTCCCTGCTGCTCCCATTGAAACTCCCCTTTCCAGCAGGCATGCAGTCAAAATTACACTAAGTCTTTCCAACAGCTTGCTGTGCTGGCTATTTATAGTAAATATTTACTGATAATTGAACAGAAAAATAAAATTGTATACATGAACATTATTTGGAAGCTATTGATCTAATCCATTTGGGTCTACACTTCCATACGGTAGCTTCAGCACAATGCAGAATTAACTTATGAGTCACGTTTCCTTTATTTTTAGTATCTGTTCCACACTTCATCACTGACTGAGATGTGTGAATTTATTCTGCTCTTACTTCCTAGAATCTCACAGAGAAGTGAAGCCGAGTGATTCGGGTTCTGTAGTTTCTGCATTGGAGTGTTGCTCTTTTAAGACTTTTGAAAGCATGCTCCACACCTCGTCACTTTCAGATTTTGGAAGGCACTTCAGATTCTTAAACCTTGGGTCGAGTGCTATAGCTATCTTTAGAAATCTCACATTGGTACCTTCTTTGTGTTTTGTCAAATCTGCAGTGAAAGTGTTCTTAAAACGAACAACATGTGCTGGGGCAGCATCCGAGACTGCTAGAACATGAAATATATAACAGAATGTGGGTAAAACAGCAGGAAATATACAATTCTCTTCCAAGGAGATCAGTCACAAATTTAATTTAACACTTTTTTTTTTTTTTAACGAGAGTCACTTTCTGGTGACATTGTAAATAAGAACAGGGCAGCATTATCTCCCGTAAAGGTAAGCAAACTTGTTTGTCTTAGCAATTGGCTGAACAAGAAGTAGGATTGAGTGGGCATGTAGGCTCTAAAGTTTTACACTGTTTTGTTTTTGAGTGCGGTTATGTAATAAAAAAAATCTACATTTGTAAGTTGCACTTTCACGATAAAGAGATTGCACTACGGTACTTGTATGAGGTGAATGGAAAAATACTGCTTCTTTTGTTTATCATTTTTACAGTGCAAATATTTGTAATAAAAATAATATAAAGTGAGCACTGGACACTTTGTAAACTGTGTTGTAATTGAAATCAATATATTTGAAAATGTAGAAAAACATCCAAAAATATTTAATAAATTTCAATTGGTATTCTATTGTTTAACCATACAATGAAAACTGCGATTAATCGTGATTAATTTTTTTAATCCGATTAATTTTTTTGAATTGCGTGAGTTAACTGCGATTAATCGACAACCCTAATATATATATGTATTATTTGGAAGCTCAACAACATACAATGGAATTTACTCTGCATGCTGTCAAATATCCTGCAGGATGGTTGGAATTTTAAGGCTTCAAGGCTATAAAGTAATTAGGATGTAATCTATCTTCAACAGCAGCAAATTAAGAGCGACAGTTTGCGGTACTGCAACCCCCATTTTCATCATGGATTTTTAGCATTCTAACTTGCATCTCTTGTTTCCCTTATAAAATTGTTAGTTTAATGTATTTCATGCTAATTGTCCCAAAATAGTAAAATTGTGATCATTTGACAATTTAAGATGTCATAGTAGGTGTGACACCCTGACACCTCAATAATCACCACTGTCATGTAATTAGGAATGTTTTGTCAGGCGGGCACAGTGGTACCCCAATACACCACGTGGCACCCCGAAAGGGGGGCAACCCATCACAGTAGGAATGCTAATTAGCAGGTGGTGCATGAATGCATACCTCTAGGATAAAGCTAAAAATGGTCTCAGGTATTTAGGTGTTCAGACACTGATCATAAGCATCAGTACAAAAGCCAAAGAGAGATAAAAATACAGACAATGTCAGCTTCATTACAGCCTTTTAGAAATCAACAGTGTAATCTTACAGTCAATCTCCATACACGCCTACTGTAAAGAGTCGGAGTAATATGCTCATAGGTGTGCTCAAACCAGTGAACAGCCGTGTTGCTGGATTCTGAACATACTGCAAGCAATGGAAAAGTCCTCCTGTGAGCACTGATAAGAGGAAATTACAATAATCAAGCCTTGTGGTTATGAGGGATATTCTGTTACTGTGATGTGATCGCAGGATAAATAAGAGGATAGGTATACAAACTGAGCAACTAGAAAAAATATTTCATAACACATCCAACACATGGGGTTTTCTGTGAGAAGGGCATGGTTGAAAGAGATGATAAAACTCTTAACATAGCTTCATTACCTATGGACAAATCCTCTTAATAAACAGGGAGATAAATATGGAGCAAACCTCCTATGTCAAGAACCTTTACTCCAGCAGTAACACCTCAATTTCCCTAGGATCAAGAAGAAGGAAGCTCCAACACAGCCAGCAGGCAATAGCATCCCAGCATTTCTTCATGGTAGATGCTGAACTTGCAGGTTCTCCTGAGCACAGAGACACTGATGTATATCACCAGCCTACTGATGAGGCTCTCTTCCATGTTCAGAAGCGATGTCTCCAAGAGGCATCATATTGAGCAACATGGGAGACAGAATATAGCCTCAAGGGTTGCTGCATTTCAAAACCTTTGCTGATGACACAAACAGTCCGTCATCACCAAATGAGCCATTTCTCAGGAATGACTGCTACCACTAAGCAGCAATTCTTAACACAGCAGCAGTGACCCTTATTCGCCAAAGCAATAAACTTACGGTCAAATACTTTTTTTAGATGTGCAGCATATCCACAGTGGCTAGCAGACCTAGATCTAAAAGTAAAATAAATTAATGTGTGACCCTAGTACATGTGGGATCAAAACAAAAGGAAAGTTAGGATTTGGGCTGTAACCTTTCCAGAATGACATTGCTGTCCAAGCGCACAAGGAACTGAAAAACCAAAATGTTCCCCATCTCCTGCCCCAAAAAGGGAAGGTTAGAGACAATGGTTGAAATCCTGGCTCCACCAAAGTCAATGGCAAAACTCCATTGACTTAAATGGGGCCAGCATTTCACTGTAGGTGTTTAATTGTCAGGAATCCTAGTATCAAGTATGCTGGTGGCCCTGGAAACCTGTGACAACAGTTGAGCATGACAAAGCAATCTTCAGATCGCCAGTAATCTTCTCTATTCAGGACATGTAAGACTACAGTAGCTCCCTGGAGGAATGACCTACCTACACATGAAGGAGCTCCCCTATTCTAGGTGGGGAGATTCCCCATATCATTGCTTCCACTTTTCCAGCCCTTTAGTTTTGCAGAGCTCCTCATTTGACAGCTGTTAGTGAGAAACATGCTTCAGGCCATCCAAATATTTTACAGTTTTTTGCTCAAGAAACATGCTTTTAGCAAGGGAAGAATACACCATCAGGATATTACTTCACGGATGCACTTGGCATCCTCATTGTATGCCATTTTCTTATGGCAATCGGGATTAATAGAACCTGGGACTCCAACCCTGGAAAGCAACAGTAAAGCAATGCTGAAATCAACATTAACAGCCCTTTAAGGGTACGCTACTTCCTTAGAATAGAGTGTACCCGCCCAACAGCCGCTTAGCCCTGGACACCCACAGACTTTGTATAGCAAAAAATAGGATTAATAGTCTAAAATATTATATTATATAAGAGTATCAACAACCCAGAGAGAGTGGCACAGTAAGTTCATAACCTTGATTCACCTACCAAACTCCAGGTTTTACAGTGCAATAAAAATACTTCCTCTATTACTCAACAGATAGACATTCAGCTTTGCTACTTATATCAATAATCTATTTAGTTTTGTTTAGTTAATAAATATGAGACTTAAAGGATTTAAAATAAGTGTGGAGAACGCTGACAACTTGATGTGTTGAACATTCTATTATCCTGTCAACTGCTGGACTTCAAACCCGGGGTTATTTTGGTTACAGAAAGATAACATTTCCCACTGGAACGTTTATGAGCTGAAATATTTTCCACCTGTTTGGTGCAACTGGAAAGGAGTGAGTAGTTTTACTAGTTGTTATCATCCTCATTTATTTGTATTCTGGTAGCACCGACTATGTGCAAGGTGCTTTCCACAGATTTTCACATAATCCCTGCCTGCAGAGCTCAGAATCAACGAAAAAGCTGTAAAAAAAATCCATTTGATAGAAAATTAAATTATGTTTTATTGCTTCAAATAACAGACTTATGCACAGCTTAATACATCAGTCTAAAGATGTGTGGATATTGAAGCCATAACTATCCTATATAAATGCACCAAAGAGAATATTCCAGCATTAACAAGCAATGTGAATGTTCTCTAGCACACCACATTCCAAGTATTAAAACTGTAAGCTGCTTGGAACAGGGACCTGTCATTTTTAACTAGTCCGTAAAGTACTATGTACACAAATGGAGCCATAGATATAAGATGACTATCTGGCTAAGGATTTCTTTTCCTTATTTTACTATTTGCAAAGAGTAGATTCAATCATATTTCTCCTAAGTTTTCAGTGAAAAGGACAAGTAAGAAATCTTCAATCCCATGACACTGACTTATTTGGCTTGATACCAATTTCACTTTCTCCATAAGTCTGTTCCTGATTTACATTGATGTAAGTGAAAGGACAGTAAGGCCCAATGTCTCTTCTCTACAAAAGATACTGATGCCATTTCCCTTGTATTACAGCTGTATGAACTGCACAACACCTACTATAGCTCTCAGATATCCTTGCCCTACAACTTTAAAATCACGGTTAAATACTTCTGCAATGAGCAACATGTGAAAATATTTCTCAGCCCAGTAATTTGTATAATAAGATGTCTGTTTATAGGCTTCTATGTATCCAGTCACTGCAGGATCATGTATACATTTTGTTGAATTTTAGTCTAAATTTCTTCTTAGAAGGGCAAGATGAAAAAAAGCACCTACACCCCTAAAATTCCACAAAATGCCAATAAAATCCTCCAGCATCCTCAAACTCTTGGCTTATTTGAAAAATTCACCATTGTGGATAAAAAAATTGCTCTCTTTTCTGTCTTTCTTGTTTCGCCATTTTGCCAACCACTCTGACTCTCCCAAGATGAAACTAAAGAGGTCGTCAATCAAAAGGAAAGTGTCATGTACCTCATTTCAATACTTTTGAAATATAATTTTAAAAAGAAAGAGGAACCGAAAAAACCTTCATACACACAATTCTGAAATTTTGTCCCTTTCTGCAAGAAAATGCTGCATTCTGCTTAAGACCTCTGAACTATAAATCATTGGCCCCTCTTCATACATTAATTACCTCAACTTCCAGAACACAAAGGCAACTAAAAATTCAAATTGCAATGTGTCCTGGGCACAGATATGTTCTTCTGACGTTGCTAAGAAGCTAAAATAGTACATATCAAGAGTAGGGATAGAGATAGCTCTTTGATGTGCACGTAAACCATTATTGCTTCTTGTGAAATCAGCTCCTGATGCAAGTTAGAGTCTCCACACTGATTTAGTCTCAGCAGATCAGATTCAATTCTAATTTATGGGAAGACAGACCTCCCACTCCTGGTGCACTAAGCATTACTCCCTCTCCTCCTCCTTTCTCAAGGAAATCTAGCATTTCATCTTCTGTCTGATGTTTCTGTGCCAGAATTGTTGTACCACTGATCAGAGTTGGACTCAAATCTGAGCACCCCCTGAAAGTCATGAATGCTCTCAACTCCAATATATGTAGTTACGTCACTCAAGTTAATGCCATATATACAGCTTTCCTCCAAGGATTTGGGCCAGTGCTGTTGTGTGCAAATGCATTTTTAAAAAATAGCTAATCTGAAAGTGCATTCCACTCTGTCTAGAGCTATTTTGGTGGTAAATACTTTACTCAATGTGAATCTGTGCACATAGTGAGTTCAGACTTATCTGAGCCCTAGATAGTTAGCACAGATGGAGGTACAAGATGTACTGCCATACGCCACTTTTCTTTAATTCCCACCCCTGACACAAACAATAAAATTTCAAACAATTTACCATAAATATAATAATAATTTTTTTACATAAAAAACTTTGTTATGCTCTGAAAAATATTCAGCTATTGTTTAGTAAAATTTATTATGGGAACCTACATTTTGCAGAATACAGTTTTTTTCAGTTGTTTTGATTTATAGTGGTGCACACACACACTGCTCTGCAAATAATATAGAAAAAGACAACATGGCTGCCTTCGAGGGTTTCCAATGTAAGCCCCAATAGACAAACACGTATGTGAGTGAGTTTAGGTAGTGGACAGAGCATGCATAGAAAGTTACTCATAGAAAAACGCATGGTAGAAGGACTGGGTTCCTAGGCCCCAATCCTGCAACGAGCTGAGCGCCTCTCAAGAGATTCCGAGTGCCCTCAATTCCCACTAATACTCTCCCCTTCACTTTTAACACCCTTCATATTTAGTCTCCCCCTCTATCAGCCCCAAAGCACCTCCATGCTTTCTGCCATGCTGCCCCTCTGTATGGGCCAAACTCCCCATCAAATTCCTCCTTAAAAGCATGCTTACATTTCAATCTAATCTGGCATTAGTTAGGCAAGTGGCAAACAAATTTTCTGCCAAACTCTGTTCATTTTGTCACCTCTCACTCCCAGCACAAACTCAACATAGGACAAGTCAGCCTTTGAGGTCACAAGCCATGGAGCACTGTATTATAAGGGTCTGGAAGAAAAGGCTCCCTGATTTCTGAATATTTGGGGATAAAATGCCAGTCATCACTGTTAAAACCTGATTCTGTGTTCAACTTGTAATCAAAACAGAACCCTTAAAAGCAAACCTGTCAGTCACTTTGGGCATATCCTATCAACAAATAAGGTCACCACCAGTGAGCAAGGGAAATCCTCTTGTATTTCTCCTGTCCCACCTGCATTACCTCTGCTGAGGTTCAACCAGCCGCTCCTATCTACTCAGCAGTTGCAATCAGACAGTAGTTTAGAGAAGGATGATCTAGTGATTAGGGCGCTAACCTGGAAATTGAGAGAAAAGAATTCCTTACTCCACCACAGAATTCCTGTGTGATGTGCAAGTCATTTAGTCTGTCCTTCATCTGCAAAATGGAGATACACAGGAGCATTGTGAGGAGAAATACATTAAAGATTATGAAGTGCTCAGACACTACAGTAACGTGGGCCAGGTAAATACCTAAGAGTAGATTAAGATAGTGAAAAAACTTAAATATTGTGAAGCACTTTAGTACCTAGAATTATGAAAAGCACTATATATATAACTCACCCATTATTCTATTCCCAGAGTTCTTAATCATGAAAGTTTAAGAACGGTGCTTCAGGAAAACTAAATCTACCTAACATATCCAGACTGGGAGCTACTGAAAATGTATAGCTATGTTATGTTCTGCTCAATTAATTTAGCTGATGTTTTGTGCTTAATAAAAAGTTTATATTTACTGCATATAAAACCAGTGCATATACTCTACTATAGGTGAGGCAGGTAGCACCACCTGTTATTAAGGTTCCTTGACACTTCCCCTTATAAGATCCTGTTTTCAGCTGCTTGTGACTTAGCCAAACTGTAACTGTTTGGCCTGAAATTTTCCATCCCGGGTGTCTGCCTGAGGCTGAATACTTTGAAAAAAATGTAGTCAAAACAGTTCAACGGTTTTTGAGAAAAGGCTAGCAAAAATATATTGCTAGCCTTATTAATATATATATTAAATTCTGATGACCTTTTCTTTGAACAACTCCAGCACTCCGATGCTTTGAAGCAGGGACTTGATTTGGCCTTTGTGTCGGGGATGTGCTTTTTGCTGTCTCTGTGAAAATCTACCACAATTTGGCCAAGTTATAAGCCTCTGAAAAACTGCAGTTTGCACATGCTCTTTAGCACCTAAATTCCCCAAAGATTCTGTCTGCACTGGGCATGCTCTGGCCCAAGACTGAGCAGGATTTTCCCTGCAATTGCAGCTTCTGTGCTGCTGTATGTTGTGCTGAGTGCCTGAACTGAGAGCAGAAAGACTGCTCTCACTGATCTCCTGCTGGGCACAGGCAGAATGGAGGAGGAAGCTGCCTGATAAGAATGCAGGGGGGGAAGGAGTTGAACCTGTGGGGGAAAGTAGATTGGGACAAGGAGCTTGGGGGGAGGAAACTGGGATTAGAGGCTGCTGCTGGTGGTGATTGTGATGGTGGAGGAAATTGGGACCTGGAGTTACAGGAGGGGCAGGGTAGACTGGGACTGGCTGGGCAGTGGAGACTGGGAGTGGCAAGGGAAATAGGAGAGGAGGGTAATGGAAGCCAGCAGTTTGGGGGAGACTGGGACTGGCTGGGTAAGGAGACTGAGTAAGGAGTATGGGTAAGGAGACCCATAGGGTGGCGGGGAAGGAGGTGAGTGGGGAGAGATGTGATGAGGAGAGCCCAAATGCTGGGGGAGAACTGAGTCTGGCTGGGCAAAGAGATTGGAACAAAGAACTGGGGGTGGGTCTGGGAATGGCTCAGCAAAGAGCTGGGGGATTGGGTAGGGGGCTGGGAATGGCGACGGGGAGTCAGTAAGAGACTGAGGCAGGGAGTCCGGAGGGATGAGCCTAGGACGTGTTGGGCAAGAAGACTGGAAATGGGATGAGAAGCCTGAGGTGTGGAGACTGGGATTGGTTAGGTGAGCAGAATGGGACTGGCATGAGGAGTCAGGTATGGGGAAGGGACAGGATTGGGACAAGGACAGGTTGGATGGAGGAGAAGGGGAAAACAAGATCATGCTTGAGGGGAAATGGGCAGAAGAGTCTGTGTTCACTAGAAGACATCCCTCCAGAACCTGAATGAAAGCCAAGATTCCCAAGTCTTGTCATTCCTCTGCTGTCAGCAAATATCTGTGAAACCCACTGGCAAAGTATCCCATCCCCCTTTAGTGCCAGTCCACATAGAGGATGACAACCTACTACTGCTATCAGGTACTCTGTTAGCTCAAGTGGCAGAGGTCTGTGTAGTGGATCTCAAGGTTCCAACCCTGATGATGAACCATGTAGGTGTCAGTAGGATGTCTCATGATGGAAGCTCTGTGTCTTCAGTTTGCTTTTTTTAAAACAGGAAATTACACACACATACACACAGGACGACCGGGCTCTGAGGATGAATCAGGGCTGTGTAGTAAATGAGACTGTTGCCTGTAGGATCCATGCATTTGAAAGGTAGGTAGTAAATAGGACAGGGGATTGCAAAATGAGAAAGGATGCTCTCATGGTTAAAGCAGTTGAATGCTAACAGGGGAACTGGATTCTATCTCTGCCTCTGCCACAGAATTCCTAAGTGATGCTAGGCAAATGAACAAAACTTAAACCACACTTTTCACAGGTGATCACTAATGGTGTGTTCATTTTCTGGGTGCTTGACTTGACCTTGGGGTCTGATTTGCAGAAGTGCTGAGCACTCATAGGTGCAACTGAGGTTAATGGGAGCTGTGCTTTGAACATAGAAAGTGTTATATAATGCTAAGGACTCTAAATAATCAGGTCCTAGGTGTCTCAAATCCAGCACCTAAAATTCATGGATATATCTGACCTTATCTGTGCCTCAGTTTGCCATCTATAAAATGGGGATAAAATCTACTCATCTCACAGGGGTGTTATGAAAACAAATTAATTCATGTTTATGAAGCACTTGGATACTATCGTGATAAGTGCCATAAAAAAGGCCAGGAGGAAATTAATAATACTCTCTTAAGAAAAAGGTTTAAATGGTGTGCGGTAAATGAGGCCCGTGGCCACACACTGAACAATGAAGATAAAGCAAAATATTAAATAGCTTCTTATTAAATGAGCACTGTCTATTCTATGCACTGAATGAAGCAGGAGTTTTGTGGAAAAAATAGTATGTGATCATGTAAATAAAGATTGTATCTTAATACATACACACAAGGGGACAAATTAAGTTTACAAAGCAACCGTAATAATGGCATTTCCTAACTTGTGAGTGCTTGACTTTGCAACCTTAATAATGTTCTTTTAATGTAGTTTTGGTGTGTGCATATATATTATACACCAGACGTGGGCAAACTACGGCCCGTGGGCCACATCCGGCCTGCGGGACTGTTCTGCCCGGCCCTTGAGCTCCTGGCCGGGGAGGCTCGCTCCCGGCCCCTCCCCCACTGTCCCCCCTTCCCCGCAGAGCCACGCCGCCACATGGGCAGCGCTCCGGGCGGCGGAACTGCGCGCTCCTGCCGAGCAGAGCGGCAGTGTGTCTGGCTTCGGCCGGCGCAGCAGCCAGACATGCTGCTCTGCGTGCTCTGCTCAGCGTGGTAAGTGGGCTGGTGCTGGGGGGTTGTATAAGGGGCGGGGTTCCGGGGGGGCAGTCAGCGGACAGGGAGCAGGGGGCAGTTGGATGGGGCAGAGGTTCGGGGGGGGGGGGGCGGTCAGGGGACGGGGGGATTGGATAGGAGTGGGGTCCCAGGGGGCCTGTCAGGGGGCGGGGGTGTGGATGGGGTCGGGGCAGTGAGGGGACTGGGAGCAGGGGGGTTGGATAGGGGGTGGGATACCAGGGGGTGGTTAGGAGTGGGGGTCCCGGGAGGGGGCAGTTAGGGGACAAGGAGCAGGGGGGGTTGGATGGGTCGGGGGTACTGAGGGGGGCAGTCAGGGGGCGGGAAGTGGGAGGGGCGGATAGGGGGCAGGGGCCAGGCTGTTTGGGGAGGCACAGCCTTCCCTACCCGGCCCTCCATCCAGTTTTGCAACCCCAATGTGGCCCTCCGGCCAAATAGTTTGCCCACCCCTGTTATACACGTACACACTCATACAGTATTTTCTGTACAGGCATATATACACACTGAGAAGTAATTTAGAGTTAAAACAAATACATTTTTCAAAACTACTCAATGTATTCAGCATTGCTGACTAATACATTTAACAAATTCATTAACAATGTATGTTATATTCCATGTATAACAGCACTTTGAAAAAACATTTTCCAATCCTTTTGAACTTAAAACCAAGCTAAGAACAACGAATGATGAAATTTCAAACAAAAGCTAATTTTGTTTAATGAACTAACCATGGAGGTATTGTGAAAGTATTGTGCAACCAAATGCTTAGCTAATTATTGTGAGATCAAATAACTGTTGCCATAGATACTGCACAGTGTTTTCCATAACCATTTTTATCTCTTCAATAAATCTTTGTGACGCAACAAATATAAAAAGTTTACTGTAACATGACTATATGTTTTGGATGGCATTTAGTTATGACTGACCTGTCATTCTGATTATGTTCCCATATTTGACAAAGGACAATAAAAAGCTAGTATCTGCTTTGCGTAACAGCTGTGCTTACAGCTTCTTTGCTGTAGTATAGTAACTCAAGTAGTTAAAGTTATCATAGTTCTTTCCAATATGTATCAGTAAACTGAGACGGACATATTTGTGTTGCTTTGTTTCTCCTCAGAATAAAAACTTTTTTTAAAACAATTTTTCTTGTCCCCCCCCCTCCCCGCCCCTGTTTGTACTACAGATATGCTTCTGTGTTGTGCAGCACATCAAGAATACAGTGAGCTACTAAGCAATTGAAAACAAACAAACGAAAATCTGGGTTCTGAATTGTTAAATTAAAAATAAAGGTCAATATTAAAAGGATGGAATATTATCATATAATATAAAATAGAGCATTCTCTACTCATCGAAGCTGGTAGGTTTAGTACTCCTTGAAAGTGGAGTCCGATACATATCTAGGTCATAGTGTCAACAAGCAGCTTTTGCAAGAATTGTTTTGAAGGGCAGGTTCCAAATGTCACAATCTCCCTGATGCTATATGGTGCACATAACTTTTATTTATACAGTTAGATAGAGTGAATGTAGATAAGGGGGTTTTACAGGTTGGATCTAGTCTTTGAATGAATCTAAATTTGGAAGGGCTTAGGATCGCTCATGTAACATGGGCAATTTGAGATTGTGCTGACCCATGAACTCTCTCTCAATACAATCTCTAAGATTTGAGTTTTTTCTTCTAAGCCACTCTCATTCTAGTAATGAACCAACCTACCACGCAACTGCATGAAGCTAGTGGTGGCTCGGTGAATAACTATAACAGACTCTTCTTGGCCTTGCAATTCTTGGCCTTCAGAGACTTAACCTGGTGAAATGTTCTTAGAGAGCACAGTGGTTTACAGATGAACTCCTGGAAATGAAGATATAGGAATGGAGATTGGAGCACAGAACACTACAACTCCCCATTGGAGTTCCTCAAACTTCAATATTTGGTTTGGCTTTATTACAGAGCAAAACCTAACAACCAGGAACGGTACTTTGCCGCCATGACAGATCAGTTGGATGCTAGCTGTGTGGAGAAAGGAAAATGAAAATTTATACAAACCTTTCCGTGCTCCAGCAATATCCTGTAATTTCACATAAATCCTATCAACTCTCACAGGGCTCAGCAGAATGTCCTACAAACTGCCCCATGGGTCTGGATATGCTCAGTAGGAGATGACCTATCAACTGCATTGTGAGCAAGATTGGTGGCTTTATGAACCCAAGAAAGTTTAACTATCAACACTGTACCTTAAGCTGAGTTAAATAAACAAACAATTATGTAGGTTTTTTCAAGAGGTTCAATTCAGGAAGACTCTCTGGTGCTCTTTTTTTTGTTAACTTAGCTAACATGAGGTAATACAATACCACTCCTTTTAGCAGTGCATCTTTTCTACAGCAGATCCATCCAGCTGAAGATCTCACTGGGTATGGGGAAATTCCCTTCCCAGACCCCAGCATGAGAAGCAGGGGTGGGAGCAGGGAGGGTTAGGATCACCACTGCACTCCAATGATTCGTGGTTGCTGGAATGGGCCCTGGGGATAGTCAGCAACTGGTATAGTTTAGAGCAGACTCAGAGGATCTGGGCTGTGCAGAATTGAGTCCAGGATTGGAGATTTACAAATAACTTGCTTTTCCTACCCCCCTTCTCAGCTGCTACCAGTGCTTATTCACCACAGTGAAGAATCTGACCGTATTTTCAATATTCTCTATAGTTAAATGAGACATGACAACAGATAGTATTTATTAAACTAAAGCATTCAGTCATATGCCTAACAAGAGAGGGAGAGAACTGAAACATCATAGGCTAGAGAAATAACAACTTTTAAGATGAGATTGGAAAACAAATGAAGTGATGAGGAAGTCTGCTCTACACAATAGAGGCTACAGAACAGAACCTTTGGTTCTGTATCATTATCATCAGGCTTGGGTGTTGATTTCTGGACCAAAGTTAATGATTAATTGGTGTGGTATCTCTCATTCTCATTTTCCCAAGCCAATGCAGTTTCATTATTAAGTTAGGTAAGTCCAAAATGCACAGGTCAGGCAAGTTGTTAGCATGTTCCCATATTAGAATGGCTGTCTGGAAGTGATATGTCTACAGTATAAATGATCACCTATTGAAAACTCTTCTTCAGAAAGAAGATAAAACTCCAGCTGCATCCCAAGGGTAAATGTTAAAGTTGAGAGATTAACTGGTTAGTTGCACTCAGGCAACCCTGGATCCAGGAACTTTTACAATTTTCCAAAACTATCTATAGGACAAAATCTGCAGTCCTCATTCAGAACAAATAAGTGTTTTGCCTCAGTAAGGGCTGCCGGATTTGGATCTACACGAATAGAAACACCATTTAAATTTTAATACAAATCTATAAATAAGATTGAGCATATTCACACTGTCATCATCTTCATAGACACACACTCCCCATGCTGCATATTATGGAAAAAAAGAGGATTTCCTGGGCAAATGTCACCTACCTCTGCAAGCTCTAAGCTGTCAATAAAAAAAGAAGGAAAGAAAAATAAATACATAACATTGGCACACAGGCTGAGGGGGCTGCCTGACTTTACTCATGTTCTCACTCAGTCGTGAATCCTGTTGGATTCCTAATCTAGGCTCAGATACCGGGGTAACTGCACTGGTCAAGAGCACTTGTTATCATCTGCTCTCAACCACAAGGTTGTGCCCTTTTTTATCAGATGTGGACCTAGCCACTGAAATCCATCCCTAGCTCCCTTGAGGATAGATTGCAACATGCTCAGTGGATCTCCCAGAAATTTCAACTAGTGCTGAATGTGGATGCCCATTTGTTAAGGGCTGCTTGCTGCTGGGAACACATTTTGATCTGTGATCTGCACTGAATGTTATTGTTGTGGGTTTTTTTTTTTCCAGGTGCAGTTTAAGGTATAATTTTATGAAGCCTTAAATGAGTTACCCACAGAGATAGACTCTCTTTTTCTGTGATACCGTAGTAGTGGAGAATAGCTGATAAGCTGAACAGACCCTGATTTAATTGGGACAGATTAAATGGAGGGCATTTGTGGAATTTGCTTCCCCCAGTAGTGTGCCAGAGCACAAATTTGTGAACTCAGGCACTGAGATTTTGTGTGCAACGTATGTCATTATAAGCAGCTAGACAGATAGCCTTGGACAACAGACAGACAGGCAGTTTTAGGGATAGGGAGGAGGGGTGAGTAGGAGATTGGAAACTTGAGTTTAGTTTTAGTTGGCGTGGGAGAGTCTTAGCTTTAGGACACTGGTCCTAATTGTTATTCTGAAGTTTTTATAAAATCATAAAGTTTATGTAAGTGCCCATCACAGGCTAGGTATGAAACAAATACATATGTGTACATGTGCATACGCACACACACAGTGCTCTTGATTCTCCTCTCACTTGCACCATTTTTACAAGTGTGACTTCTGTGCAGTTGCTCTCAATTTATACCCTCTGTCTGTTATATCAATAGAAAATATTCTTCATACCATTACATAAAACTCATTTGCAAAAGCCTTTCTGAAAAGCTTTTATACTACTTTACTTATTTCCTCACCTGATTAGCTTTTAACCAAATATAGATGTTTTCCCTGTTTTCAAAACTAACTAATCCCTAAATCCTCCAGTTATGCAATCTTGAAGGATTAAGCATTTGTCATGAGAAAGTCTTCATTTGTTTAGACTGAATAAAATTCAATGGTTTAAACACAGTTCATTGATTAAATTACATTAATAAAATACTGGCTCTTGTCACAAGGAGACTGCCAAAGTAACTCAGTTGGATGTATGTGATATAAGCTTTTGCCCACAGCTAAGACCACAAAAATATTTTCATGTGATTTGTTTTGGAGAAGAATAAGGCCTTTTATATTTAAAATATTTGTTAAATGTCTACAAAAGTATTATTACAATTATAGTTATATTTCAGTAGAACCTAGAAGCAAACCAGACTGGGGCTCCACTGTAATAGGTGTTTTACAAGCACAGAAAATGAGTAGAGCCCTGCAAATTTGTGGATATCCGCTTTTTGTCTGTGGTAGATGAGTCAAACTGGGGTGGGTTGCCTAGGCATTATTAGCTTGCAGTGCTCTGTAGGCATTACGGCAGTTTTAGGAGAGACTTGGAGGACAATAAGGTGGTAGTTTTATGAACTTTGTTTTGGAGCTGTGCCTATGCCTGAGAAGTGCCATGGCAGAAAGCATGAAGGCACTTGTGGGAGAAATGAGCAATTGAGAATGGCAACATTGTCGGAAGGAAAGAAGATGAAAAGAAGAGCCAAAGGAGGGACTTAAAGAGGACTAGAAGACTTATGGTAGAATTATGTTAACACAACAAACATATTCCTTTACAGGAACTGGTGAATAGAAAATAAAACCCCATGCTTCAGAGCATAAGCCACCCACTAAATGAGGATGTTAGGAAGAAACTCCTCCTATGAGCAGGTTATTCTGTAATTGTCCATGCTGAAGTTCTTGTACCTTCCTCAGGTGCATTTGGTTGTGGCCTCGGCCAGAGACAGATACTAGACTAGATGGACTATTGGTTAGCGAGTAAATGCAAAATTTGCTGGTTCTTAAATTGCTTCATTGGAAGTTTGAATTTTTAAATTTAGAAAAAGCTATTTTAAACAGACATCAAAGAAAATGCACTGGAGCTGTAGTGTCAAAAAAAGCACTCATGGTAGACACTGTATAAAGGAATCTTAACCTTCAGTGTTAGATTGGATTAAGGGCATGAAGGCATGTGTTCCACTGGAATATACTACCTATTAATTCAGAGTCCATCCAGAGACGTTTAAGAATGGGAAATATGGGAGTTCAGATATGGTATAATTTCCTTTTTAAATGTTATGTTTGTGGTTCTTTATAAGGTTTTAATTTGATTAATATAAGTCTAACACTTTTAAAATACACTGTACAGGTTACAATGTGCATATATGTATATACGTCCACCCCTCTAGCTATATATAATAGTACAACTTTATATGAGCCCAGCTTCATGCCAAGTTCTGCAGCTGGACTGGTGATGATAGATGGGCTGTGGGGGTATAACAATTTCCAGCTGCCTTACATGAGCCCAGCTGACCTTCCAGCAGTGCGCTGTGCCCCCTTGTTATTATTAGTGTTCTCTTTCTGTTATAATACCTACACTGGGATCCATTTAATGCTCCCAGCTTAGTTTGTGTAATGGGAAGTGAATTAAAAAAGCTGGTCACTGGACCTCAGACTGTTTTGAAAGTGTGTCTTTATACACTGGCTATAGTGTGCAGGACAAGGGAGAAGGGTTCCAAAGGACTCATTAAATAAACACTTAGAAAAGGTAATTATGGTAGTAAATCAAGAACAAAATTAGAGAAAACTATTTTCCTAGCGGGAATATGTAAACCTCTACTCCAATATAACATGACCCGATATAACATGAATTCGGATATAACGCGGTAAAGCAGAGCTCGGGGGGGGGGGGGGGGAGGCTGTGCACTCCGGCGGATCAAAACAAGTTTGATATAACGTGGTTTCACCTATAACGCGGTAAGATTTTTTGGTTCCCGAGGACAGCGTTATATCGGGGTAGAGGTGTATTATATAAAATCCCTTTCCCCATCATTGTTTATTTTTAATGGCTTTTTGATCCCGTTAAGTTTAATGTGCATGAGCCATGCCCTGACAGCCATTACCTGTGCTAGGTTGTGCATAGACAGGCTACCAATGAGCATCTACACTAGTGCACTCCCTGCTATCTCAAAGTTGTTCTAGGCCATTTTCTAGTCCTTCTCTGTCCAGGACTGATCCCTGCAATTGATTTTCCAGGTAGAGCTGGGCAAAGGTTATCTACCAAACCCTTTTTTCTTTTTTCTTCTTTTTTTGGAGGTGGGTGGGGGGCAAAAAAATGCAGATTCAGTGTCACTGTAATCCAATCTAACCCTGAAGGTTAAGATTCCTTTATAGAGTGTCTACCATTAATGCATTTTCTTTGATGTCTGTTTAAAATAACTTTTTCTAAATTTAAAAATTCAAACCTCCAATGAAGCATTCTAAGAACCAGTAAATTTTGCATTTACTCGCTAACCTCTACCCACAACACTGCAATGTTTCTAGTAACAGGGCAAGGAAGCTCCCAGTAAAGCTTTTTGAAGTAAAGCTCAATTCTAAGCCCACACATCCTGAACAACTATTGATGGTCACAACTGGCCTGGAAGGGAAATATGATTTTATCCTCAGATGTTCAATCACCGAGTTGGAAGATGTTCACTTCAAAAAGAATGTACCAAGTTTCCATGCTATTTTGGGATAATCATTTATATTGAGGACAGTCTAGCTGGCACCATAGAAGGATTTTGAATGCTTCCCTCTGTTGTGGACATAGCAGTGGTGACTCATAGCATCATTTCCCTCTAAAACCGAGCTTTCCTCTCAGCTAGGGACCTCACTACAGCTATGGGTGCCGCTGGAGACATCAGCTGGTACAGAACGCAGCAGTTCCCTTTCCAAATGGAATGTGTTCCTATGAGTAGAGTTGGGTAAAACAATGTCTAAATAAGCCTAACTGCTTGTGGAACATAGCCATTGACATAATTCTACTATTCAGTAGGGGTGAAATTTACCTCAGTGCAGAGGGCCTGCGCAAGGATCTATGTATGACAGATATGGCAATTTTCTGCAAAATCCTTGAAAGAACATAATGTATTAAGTTTATGTATTACTGTATGTAACCTCTCTAAGAGGGCAATGTGACAGATATTGCAAACCACACCATATCTTTAAGAGTCCATTGTTTTATATGAATGGTTTATGTATAATTGTGTTCTACTCCATGGAGGAAAGCTATCATAGTCCTCTGGTGGGTGGTGATTAAGGTCAGGTCTACACTATACATTTACATCGCTATAACTATGTCACTCAGGGGTGTGAAACATCCACACCCTTGAGTGATGCAGTTATACTGACCTAACCCCAAGTGTAAGACAACGCTTCTCCCATTGACATAGCTACCGCCTTTCGCACAGGTGGATTGACTATGCTGACGGGAGAAGTTCTCTGTTGGTGTAGTAGTATCTTCACTGAAGAGCTACAGAGGCACAGCTGCATCAGTGCAACGTTTTAAGTATAGACCTACCCTATGGCAAATCAGCCAGGCTGTAACCCCTCCCCTGCAAGAGGTATCACCTCCTGGGGAGGTTCACATTTACTGGTTCAAACTAGAGTCTCCAGATATCAATAGACAAAGAAAGTACTTTTGGATAAATAGCCTCAGTTTAAACTGAGTCAGGGCTTGCTTTCTGATACAGCAAATGGATGGGATCTTCTGTTCAAGGGGGGCCCAATCCTTGTGGAAGGGTTGGAAGGATTGACCTACTAGGACTCCATAAGACTGATGGGTGACAGCTGGTAAATTTTTTAGCAGGCGTGCAGCAACTTTTATTGTTTGTATATGTTTTCTCTGTACTGCTTAAGAATAAATGTGCTTGCTTAGAAAGAGCTGTGTGGTAACTTATCACTGCAGGCAATACACTGGTTATAGCCCTCAAAGAGAAAACAAAGCACAAGCACTGGCCTGTTTAAGCAGTCTGGCTTGCTGGGGATATTGCAATGTAATCCAGGGAGCTGTGTACCCTTAAAACCCTGGTCTGGAGGGAGACAGACACAGGTCATCGCCCAAGAGATGTGACAGCTAAGAGCTGGGAGCCTAAAGTGGGTGCCCTCGGTTGACCACAGAGAGGGAATACAGGTGCAGTTACCCTGAAACTGTGACACTATGCACCACTTAATCCCAGTGTTAAATGCCTTATGTGGCACCTAGTTTCTATAATAGGTCCCTGCACTGGGGCTTGTCCTACCCTATATGCATTTAAATTCTTTGTAATTTGAACTCTACTCCTATGTTTAATTTATAATATTAATCACTAGTGCAAGGATCTCAAAACACCACTGGTTTAAATATAAATGTCTGAGAACTCCTTGACAGAACAAGGAGTAATAGTCTCAAGTTGCAGTGGGTGAGGTTTAGGTTGGATATTAGGAAAACCTTTTTCACTAGGAGGGTGATGAAGCACTGGAATGGGTTACCTAGGGAGGTGGTGATATCTCCTTCCTTAGAGGTTTTTAAGGTCAGGCTTGACAAAGCCCTGGCTAGGATGATTTAGTTGGGGATTGGTCCTGCTTTGAGCAGGGGATTGGACTAGATGACCTCCTGAGGTCCCTTCCAACCCTGATATTCTATGATTCTATGATTAACAAAGCAGAAGGAACTACAGTAATTCAGTTTGCCTTTTTGTTAGGTAAGTGCCCGTTTTTTTTAAAACGGTGTAACCTGAATGATTTCCCCCCAAAGATATGTATCGTTACTTTAAATCTAAGACACTACATTCCTGGTACTGTCTGGAAAAGTGTGTATAATCAAAACTGCTGTCTTTTACCATAATTCCCAGAACAAAATGTAAGCTCCATTAGCTATAACAGAGATTTTTGTAGTTATTACAACAAAGAGTTCATTTAAATACACCGATGCCCAGTTTTTATTTTCCCAACAGTATTAAACACCTAGAATTCATCTTACTGCCTGTGACAAACCAAATGTCATGAATATTTTTGTTATAGTGAAAAGGAGAGAGAAAACATGCCAAAATAGAGAATATCAACTAAAATTACAACAATATTTTACATTAAAAATACCTGTATATTCTTTCCATTTAGGTCACCCCTGGTTCCATTACATTGTGAAGTAAATACCAAATGTTTCATCACATGTTTGGATGGTCCACTCTCTGGGCCCAGACAAACATCTGTGAGGGCTGTATTACTCAGTCATTGGACCACTCTTCTAATGTTTAATGAGAAACGTTCCCACACTCGTATCCACAACCGTCAACAGACTGGCTCACAATCACACCTTCTCAATGCATCATCCACACAGCTCAATATGGCATACAGATGGTCTGAGAATGATAATGCAGGAAAGGATGGAGCATGAAAGCAGTAATCTCATCAGATGCAATGTGGATACTTTTTGTGTCCCTATGCCATTGCTCTGATGGAGGCTAAGAAATTGTATTTAGCATTTACCAGGTTTCCTCCAGGGGAATTATTCAGCTTATGAACAGGCTGAAAAATCCAGAATGTCTTGAACAATTGTGTTTCTTGCTTTGGCGTTTTCATGCTCTTTTGGGATAATCACTTATATTGAGGACAGTCTAGCTGGTACCATAGAAGGATTCAGAATGCTTCCCTCAAGTGTGGGCATAGCAGTGGTGACCCATAGCACCACCTCCCTCTGCAACTAAGCTTTCCTCTCAGCTAGGGACCTCACTACAGCTCTGGGTGCCTCTGGAGACGTCAGCTGGTACAGAATGCAGCAGCCCCCCTTCCAAATGGAATGTGTTACTATGAGCAGAGTTGGGTACAAAATTTTGGCCAAAACATTTTTTCATTGAAAAATACAAATTCAGATCAACTTAAACATTTGGAGAAGTGTAGATTTTAGCAAATTGTTTCAGTTGAATGGAAAAAAGAAATTGTTTCAGGTGGTTAGGGCATTCACCTAGAGGGGAGTGTGTGGGGACAGGGCATGCTGGTTCCAGACCCTGCTTCTATGATTTTATAATAATAATACTGTATAATAGTAATAATAACGACTGTCACTTGGATTCAAGTAGGACTCCGACTGGAAATCAGTTTCCACATGTAGGGCTCAGGAAATGTGCCAGGGCACGTTGGTGTCTATGTTCCCTCCTACTGTCTGCCGAGGTGGCGCAACAATATTCGGTTGCATGTTCTGCTTCCTTCGTAGCAGAGTGCCAAGCTCGCCGGTCATGGGCCATATCCTCCCAGGTCGTTAAGTCCTGCCCACAGACTGTATGTGCCGCTTCATGCAACCCTTGTAGCAGAGTTTGGGACAGCCAACCTTCCTACTGCCTTTTTAAAATTCACTGTACAGAACTCTCTTAGGCAGTCGATTGTTATCCATACATAGGAGGTGGCTGACCCAGGTCATTTGCCTCCGCACCAGCATGGCTTCCAGGCTTAGCATGGCCGCCGGCCATAGGACTTCATTGTTCATGATTTTGTCAGACCATTTGATTCCCATTATGCTGCTTAGGTGGCATTGTTGCAGGCAATTAAGTGTTTGGATATGGCGACGATAAAGGGGACAGGTCTCGAATGAGTGTAGAAGACAAGGGAGCACAACGACTCTGTAAATTTCGCATTTTGTGGACACTTTGACCCCGAGTCCTGTCCAAAGTCTTCAATGAATATTTAGTTATTTATACAAAGTGGACCAGTTTTAACAACAGAGATTGAGAGAGACTCACCACAGAATAACTTATAGCCCAGTGGCTAGGGTGCTCTCCTCAAATCTGTGCTTCAGAATAGAGATTTAAACCTGGGTCTCCCAAATCGTAGGGGCATGCCCTAAGCATTGAGCTACTGGGTATAAAAGCAGTAGTGGCAGCACCACCACCATTTTGTTACTTTAGCCCAGGGGTCGGCAACCTTTCAGAAGTGCTGTGCTGAGTCTTCATTTATTCATTCTAATTTAAGGTTTCGTGTGCCAGTCATGCATTTTAACGTTTTTAGAAGGTCTCTTTCTATAAGTCTATAATATATATCTAAACTATTGTTGTATGTAAAGTAAATAAGGTTTTTAAAATGTTTAAGAAGCTTCATTTAAAATTAAATTAAAATGCAGAGCCCCCTGGACCGGTGGCCAGGACCCGGGCAATGTGAGTGCCACTGAAAATCAGCTCGCGTGCTGCCTTTGGCACACGTGCCATAGGTTGCCTATCCCTGCTTTAGCCCTTCATTACTTTCACATTTACTAAAAACAGTTAAAAACGACAAACAAAATTGTTCCAATTATTTCAATTCATTCAAAATTCTGAAAATATTCAGTTTCAGTTTGACCAAACAGAATTTTTTTGTCAATTTTTCAGAATTGCTAGAGTATTGAAAAATCAGTTATTCACACAGCTCTCACTGTGAGCACTATGGACCCAATCTAATACCTGCTGAATTCAGTGGAAAGACTCCTGTTGGCTTCAGCAGGCGTTGGATAAGTCTTAGTCCTAGCCATGTAATAACTGATCAGTTATGAATGCAGTAGCAATCATCTTTAAAGCCCTAGGTTGCTGGGACCAAAAAAACATCTCCCTTCTGATATTCCATTGGGACATTTTTTTTTATTGGTGCCTTGAACTCATCTTTACAGAGTCAGTGACAGAATATTCTCAGTTGCAGGTCCTCATCTTTTTCCCCAGGATTGTTTGCTACTGCTGTAATATGGTAGTGTTAGATTAATTTTTTCAACCAGGCTGTTCTGAACAGTATCTAGCTGTTTTTGCACACACGCAGGTAAGCAGCATGCTTCATGCAGTGCTTCCCAAATTACTAAAATTCCTGATCAGGAAATAAGTTACTGTATAGTAGGCAGTATGACTAGGACATGATTTATAATGGACAGGAAGTATCTAGTACTTGGATGTCTCTTTAAAGGAATATTACCATTTTCTTTTTTAATTTGTATTTATTTCTTAAAAAAATAATTATTTTTTAAAAAAATACTATTGATGTGGCATGCAAAAATGCTTTCTGCTTGAAATGAAAACTAGAAATCCCGACACATAACCTGGGCAATGTATAAATTTGTTCTAACATTGTGCCAGAAAAATGCTATCTAAAATTTAAAATTAAGAAAGAATATTGTTTTTATTTTTAAAATGTCTACATCCAAGATGTTACCAAAGTTACTTTCCTGTACTGCCACTGTAAACACATATCATCAGTAGATCAGTATCTACTAAGATAAATAAAAGATAGAAAACCTATTTCTACATAAGATAAATTTCTCATGTTTCATGAAGGGAGTTAGCTAAAAAAGACAAACAAAAAAGACGGTTACTTACCTTCTGTAACTGTTGTTCTTCGAGATGTGTTGTTCACGTCCATTCCACATTAGGTGTACGCGCGCCGCGTGCACGAACGTCGGAAACTTTTCCCCTCAGCGGCTCCCGTCGGGCCCGCAGGGTCTCCCTTCCCGCCAGAGCGGCGCCCTGCCCTAGCGTATATATATCCCTGCCGGCCCGACCCTCCCTCAGTTCCTTCTTGCCGGTGACTCCGACAGAGGGGAAGGAGGGTGGGAAGTGTAATGGACGTGAACAACACATCTCGAAGAATAACAGTTACAGAAGGTAAGTAACCGTCTTTTCTTCTTCGAGTGCTTGTTCACGTCCATTCCACATTAGGTGACTCACAAGCTTACCATTGGAGGAGGGTAGGAGTCAAGGAATAACTGATTGAAGCACCGCCCTGCCGACCATCGCGTCATCTCTGGTTTGATGGTGGATCGCGTAGTGGGCTGTGAAGGTATGCACCGACGACCAGGTGGCTGCCTTTCAGATCTCCTGGAGCGGGACCTGCGCCAAGAAGGCCGTCGAGGACGCTTGGGCCCTAGTAGAGTGAGCCCTGATCTGAGGTGCAGGCATGTTGGCGAGCTCATAGCACGTGCGTATGCAAAGCACGATCCACGCCGACAGGCGTTGCGCCGAAATAGGCTGGCCCTTCATTCGTTCCGCAATGGCCACAAACAGTTGAGTCGATTTGCGGAAAGGCCTGGTACGGTCTAGATAGAAAGCCAACGCCCGCCGAACATCGAGGGTATGCAGGCTACGATGGCTTGGGTCCGTATGGGGCTTGGGGAAGAACACCGGCAAACAGATGTCCTGCCCCATGTGAAAACTCGTGACCACTTTAGGGAGGAATCTAGGGTGAGGTCTAAGCTGCACCTTATCCTTATGAAAGACAGTATAAGGAGGCTCCGAGGTGAGGGCCCTCAGCTCCGATACCCTCCTAGCCGAGGTGACGGCCACGAGAAACGCGACCTTCCATGAAAGGTGCATGAGGGAGCAAGAGGCCAGGGGCTCAAAGGGCGGCCCCATGAGCTTAGTGAGGACCAGATTGAGGTCCCATGGGGGTATAGGTGGACGTGAGTAGGGGAACATCCTCTCCAGCCCCTTGAGGAATCGGACTACAGTGGGGTTGGAGAACACGGACATCCCCGATTCCCCCGGGTGAAACGCCGATATGGCGGCTAGATGCACCTTAATAGAAGCTGGAGCGAGGCCTTGACGCTTGAGGTGCAGCAAGTAGTCCAGAATCAGTGGTATCGAGGCCTGCAAGGGCTGGATGTGCTGAGGCCCACACCATAGGGAGAAGCGTTTCCACTTGGCAAGGTAGGTCGCCCTTGTGGAGGGTTTTCTACTACCAAGGAGGATTTGCTGGACCTCCTGAGAGCACCTGTGCTCCACCGCACTTAGCCAGAGAGAAGCCATGCCGTGAGATGCAGCGATGGCAGGTTCGGGTGGAGCAGGCGACCTCGGTCTTGTGTGATGAGGTCGTGATGGAGGGGGAGGGCTATCGGAGTGGTCACGGACAGCTCCAAGAGAGTTGTGAACCAGTGTTGTCGTGGCCACGCCGGGGCGATGAGAATGACCGTCGCCTTGTCCCTGCGGGTTTTTAGGAGGACCCTGTGGATGAGTGGGAACGGGGGGAAGGCGTACCGCAGGCTCCCGCCCCACGGGATTGCAAAGGCGTCTGCCAGAGAGCCCGGACTGCGGTTCTGGAAGGAGCAAAACTGCGGGCACTGGCTGTTGTCCATGGTGGCAAACAGATCCACCTGGGGAAACCCCCACCTCAGGAAGATTGAACGGAGGATGTCCCGTCTCAGCCTCCACTCGTGCATGAGATAGGACCGGCTGAGGCGGTCCGCCAGCCCGTTCTGGACCCCGGGGAGATATGCAGCCTGGAGGTGTACTGAATGGGCTATGCAGAAGTCCCAGAGGAGGAGCGCCTCGCGACAGAGGGGAGAGGACCGGGACCCGCCCTGCTTGTTTATGTAAAACATAGCGGTAGTGTTGTCCGTCAGAACTGACACGCCGTGACCTCTTATGGTGGCGTGAAAGGTCTGGCAGGCGAGGCGAACCGCCCTCAGCTCCTTCAGGTTGATGTGAAGCAACTGTTCCTCCCTGGACCACAAGCCCTGAGTGCGCAGGTCCCCTAGGTGCGCCCCCCAACCCAGGTCTGACGCGTCTGTCACTAACGTCAGAACTGGTTGTGGGGCGGCGAACGGGACCCCCGCACAGACCTGCTGTTGATCGAGCCACCAACAGAGGGCGCTCGATACCCAAGCCGGGATCGTGACGACCATGTCCAACGGGTCGCTGTTGGGGCGATATACCTGGGCCAACCACAGCTGCAGAGGCCGGAGCCTGAGGCGGGCGTGTCCGACTACGTGGGTGCATGCCGCCATGTGCCCCAAGAGTTGTAAGCAACATCTGGCCGTGGTCGTGGGGAATCTCTGAATGGAGGTCATGGCCTCCTGGATAGCCAGGAATCGCGATACGGGAAGACTCGCCCGTGCCGCCACCGAGTCCAGGACTGCCCCTATGAATTCCAGTCTCTGTGTGGGGACTAGTGAGGACTTGGGCACATTGACTAACAGGCCGAGTTCACGGAATACTTGTAGCGCCAGTGCCACGTGGGCGCGAACCTCTGTCTCTGAGCGGCCCGCCAGGAGCCAATCGTCTAGGTACGGGTAGACGTGCATCCGTCTTTTCCGAAGGAAGGCCGCCACCACGGACATGCATTTCGTGAAGACACGCGGGGCCGTTGCCAGGCCGAAGGGCAAGACCGTAAACTGGAAATGACGCTGCTGGATAGTGAAGCGCAGGAACCGTCGGTGGGCCGGGCGGATGGCGATGTGAAAGTAAGCGTCTTTCATATCGAGGGCAGCGTACCAATCCCCCGGATCCAGGGAAGGAATGATGGTACCAAGGGAGACCATACGAAAACGTGGTTTTTGCAAGTACTTGTTCAGCTTGCGAAGGTCCAGGATAGGACGGAGGCCCCCTTTCGCTTTGGGAATGAGGAAGTATCTGGAATAGAACCCTTTTCCTCTGAGATCCCGAGGAACCTCTTCCACCGCCCCTACCGCGAGGAGGGTCTGTACCTCCTGCATGAGGAGTTGCTCGTGAGAGGGGTCCCTGAAGAGGGACGGGGGTGGTGGGTGGGAGGGAGGGGGCGAGGAGAACTGGAGGGTATAGCCTGACTCTACCGTGCGCAGGACCCAATGGTCTGATGTTATATGAGACCAGGCACGGAAAAAATGGGACAGGCGGTCCCTGAAACACAGGGAAGGATCCGGAGAAGAGATAGGTACGCTGTCCTCGATCGCATCTTCAAAATCCCTGCTTATTTCCCGGCTGCGGCTTATTGTGGCCCTGGTTTTGGCCTTGGTTAGGCGTATTGTTGCGCCTACGCCTATTGTCTCTGCCCCGCCTACGGTATGGCTCATGTCGAGGGCGAGGCTGGTACTGCCTCTGTGGAGGCTGCGGTTTGAAGGGCTTCCTCTGTGTTACAGGGGTATGCATCCCCAAGGACTTGAGGGTAGCCCGCGAGTCCTTGAGGCCATGGAGTCTGGCATCCGTCTGCTCCGAAAACAACCCTGTACCTTCAAACGGAAGGTCTTGAAGGGTGTTTTGCACCTCAGGGGGAAGACCAGAAGCCTGCAGCCACGCTGAGCGCCTCATTACCACGCCGGACGCGATAGTCCTAGCGGCCGCATCAGCCGAGTCGAGCGAGGCCTGTAACGAGGTCTTGGCCACCGCCTTTCCCTCGTCCACTATGGCCGCAAACTCGGGCTGCGATCCCTGAGGCAAGGCATCCTTAAATTTAGACACTGATGCCCAGGAATTAAAATTATGTCTATTGAGGATCGCCTGCTGGTTCGCGATCCGCAACTGGAGGCCTCCCGACGAGTAGACCTTTCTGCCGAACAAGTCCAATCGCTTCGCCTCCTTGGCCTTGGGGGCTGGGGCCTGCTGGCCATGCCGCTCCCTCTCGTTGACCGCCGAAACGACCAGCGAACATGGGGCTGGATGGGAGAAGAGGAAGTCGAACCTTTTGGATGGGGCAAAATACTTCCTCTCGACGCCCCGTGCCGTCGGCGCAGAGGAGGCTGGCGTCTGCCATACAGTCTTATAATTTGACTGTACCGTCTTTATAAGTGGAAGAGCGATCCTGGAGGGACCCTCCGGGCTGAGAATGTCTACCATGGGGTCCTCCTGCTCAACCGTCTCCTCTGCCTGCAACCCCAAATTGAGGGCCACCCGGCGGAGCAAGTGCTGGTGCGCCCGATGGTCAATCGGGGGAGGGCCGGACACTGTTGTGCCCGCCACGGCTTCATCCGGTGAGGAGGAGGAGGTCATGGCCTTCTGTGCGTCCTCGTCCTCCTGCAACTCCTCCTCGGCGGGACGGTCCTCTGGGGTACGTCCCCTGGCCTGGGTCAGGGACGGTGCCGGGCTCGGTACCGAGCTCGGTACCGAGTCCGTTCTATCCCTGTCTGGCGGCCTGGAGACCGTGGCCTCCGCACGGGAGGCAGTGCGGTGCCGTGGGGAGCGGGACCGGTGTCCTGAGGGGCCCGATCTCGCGGTTCTGGACGGAGGGCCTTGCTGATGATAGGCCCACGGGGTCCAGAATGGCCATTGTCCAGGATGGCTCCAATGTGGTTGCCAAGAGGCCTCGTGCTCCCTAGCGGCGTGCACTCTGCGGCCATAGCTACTGGAAAAGCCCGAGCCCTCCTCCGATGCCAAGGACGGCGATCTAGAGGGCCACGGCGGTGCCGTCGGGCGGTGCCGTTCCGGAGTCGGGGAGCGGTGCCTTCTGGAGCGGGACCGCGAGAGGCGCCGTGCAGACCTGGATCTGGATCGGTACCCGCCATCCCGGGACCGGGAACGACTGCGGGAGCGCGGTCTCGGGAACCTCGAGGTCGACGCGTCCCGGTGCCTGGTCGAGCCGGGCTGCTGGGACGGTGCCTCGCTCGCGTCGGGGCCTGGCTGTTTGGAGGCCCGTTGCGCGGCGGGAAGCCGGGAGTCCACCAAGGCGGAGCTCGACTGGGACCGGCGCCGTGTTCGGTGCCGAGATGGCGACCGCGACGGGCGCATCATCGCCGGCTTGCCCTTGGATGGCAGTCGCGGCGGAATGTCTTTAGCGCGGAGGTTACTTTCGGTGGACAATTCAATGAGGTCCTTTGCTGCCTCAAATGTGTCCGGGGTGGAGGGCTGTTCCAACAGTTCCTCCAGCCCCTCCTCCTCACTCGACGCGCTTATCCCGGGGCTCGACGGGCCCTTGGGCGCCGGAGCCACTGGTACCGGGATCTGTACCGGGGCCGTAACGGCCTTGGCGGCACTCGCGGTCTTCGCCGGTGCCGGCTTCTTATGCGGGGAACGTCCCCTAGTCTTAGGCTGGCTCTTTGGTCTGGCCGGCGAAGAAGAACGGTGCCGGGTGTGTTCCCGTCGAGGCGGCACCGTAGGCTTAGGCTGTCCTGCCGGCGTCGGGTCGCGGACCGATGCCGGGGCACTCCGCACCGATGTCGACGGCGCCGCGGAAGAGGAGGGCTGTAACGCCGCCTCCATGAGGAGCTGCTTGAGACGAAAGTCTCTCTCCTTCTTGGTCCTAGGCTTGAAAGCTTTACAAATCTTACAGCGCTCCTTTTGATGAGCTTCCCCCAGGCAACGAAGACACGAGTCGTGCGGGTCGCTCAACGGCATAGGCCTGCGGCACGTGGCACAAGCCTTGAAGCCTTGGGCGTGCGGCATGCCCCGCCGCCCAGGGCCGGTGCCGGGGTCGCCCAACCCCTATCACAAAGAGATTTAGGCCTTTGTGAGGGGCTAATAAACTACTATTTACACTAAACCTTAAACACTTAACTATTAACAAACTGATAACTATCACTAATCACTATGCTAAGGGACACTCTCAGACGAGAGATAGAGTTGTTCCAACGTCGCCACGGGCGGTAAGAAGGAACTGAGGGAGGGTCGGGCCGGCAGGGATATATATACGCTAGGGCAGGGCGCCGCTCTGGCGGGAAGGGAGACCCTGCGGGCCCGACGGGAGCCGCTGAGGGAAAAAGTTTCCGACGTTCGTGCACGCGGTGCGCATACACCTAATGTGGAATGGACGTGAACAAGCACTCGAAGAAGAATAAATTGATACAAATAAAAGCCTTTAAACATACATTGTTAACACTGTTCCCAAGGTGAGTTCTAGTCTCATGAATAGGTTGCCAGATTTTTTTTTTTAAAGCTGACAATATGTTAACATTATGGCTTACACTCCTGAAGCAATATTAATATTTTTAAGTTTCCTGACATGCTTGTAGTAAAAGTTTTAATTATCTAAAGGTTCCCAGACACACCAAAGACAAGAATTTTGTTATTTAAAACTCAGGCATTACACTAGTGACATCCAATTTTAAGTTTAAAAAGCAATCTTCTCCCTTCTTCACTAAAAGGTCACTGTACTGCAATATGGCATATTAAGCAATTGTGAAATTAAGCCTTTCAGAACCTGGTTGCAACTTTGGAATGTGACCATTGTTGTGCAATGGAGTTTGTCACCATCATATGAAAAAGCCATTGGGAAATAAATTTCTTGTTTACCTGCTAGCCGCTGATAAAAATCAACTGATTCACATACTGTAGTACATTTCTACACTAAAGAACTATGCTTGAACTGATGACATATCATTAATTTTCCTTTAAAATATTCTCTTTAAGCAATTTTGTAATAACCCTTGAACATCCTACGTAGATCACATTTTCTATTTTTGACCTTTGTTCATGATCACAAAGAAGCTTAACATATTTACAGGTTCTTTGTTTCTTAAGAGTTGTCAATTTTTGCTGCTTATTTTCCACCTGAAAGTACAGTAATGATGCTGTTTTGAATATCAGATGTAATGTTAATTATATCCATGTCTCACACAGAAGCTTGACTTCAAATCAGCAAGAAGCAACAGAAGCAAAATAATGTATATATAAGCACAGGAAAGAGCACATTGTCTCAAACACTGAAAAATGTAATTAGAACAAACCAGTCCCTGGAATCCGGAGAAATGAGCTACAGATTTACCCTGTTATTCCGTGAGTGACATTACAACACTATAGCCAAGATTTTCAACAATGGGAACCAAGATTTGGGCTCCTAAGTCCTTATTTAGGTACTAAAAATAAGTGTCCACCTAATAGTCATTGATGACAATTCTTTAAAAGCCAGGCCTTGTATTTAGGTACCTCTCCATGGCATTAGTGCCTAAGGCCTGGCCTACACTACGAATTTACAGCAGTAGAGCTACATCTCTCAGGGGTACAAAAAATCCACACCCGAAAGACATAGTTTTACCTACCTAACTCCAGGTGTAGACAGCGCTAGATCGAGGGAAGAATTCTTCCATTAACCTAGCTACTGCCTCTTGGGGAGGTGGATTACTATTAGGGGGGAGGGATAGCTCAGTGGTTTGAGCATTGGCCTGCTAAACCCAGGGTTGTGAGTTCAATCCTTGAGGGGGCCACTTAGGAATCTGGGGCAAAATCAGTACTTGGTCCTGCTAGTGAAGGCAGCGGGCTGGACTCCATGACCTTGCAAGGTCCCTTCCAGTTCTAGGAGATAGGATATTACCATTATAGGTTAGATAAATGTCTATCAGGGATGGTCTAGACAGTATTTGGTCCTGCCATGCGGGCAGGGGACTGGACTCGATGACCTCTCAAGGTCCCTTCCAGTCTATGAATCTATGCTGATGGGAGAATACCTCCTATCAGTGTAGGTAGTGTCTACACTGAAGCGCTACCACAGCGCAGCTGTGCCGCAGCAGTATTTTAAGTGTAGATAAGCCCAAACTATAGGATGAAAATCTCCACTCTTGAAAGAGCTCTTCCATTTGAAATCTCTTATTTTCACTCCTTTTTAACTTCCTCAATATCAGCAGGTAGAGAATCAGCTACCTATACTTGAGAGCACACATTTTTCAAAATAGCAGCATTCTCACAGTTCATTTGCCAAAAAGACCCAAGGTTTCTATCTAGTAGCTTAAAATGTGTACTTAATAGCACATTTTTTTTTCAATACTCTTGTGATCAAGTTATAGGAAAGCTCCAAATCTCTTCCTCTCAAAAGGGAAGGACTTCACGATATGGTAGGTCTTTTCCATCTCTAATTTTTATGACCAGTCTCTGGTCTCTGAGAAATATCTGTCCCAGATGGATTTGTCTGCCAAGTCTTCCCTTACAAAGAGGCCTCTGACTAAAAATATAAAAGGTCTTCCACAGGTTAGAGTGTACCAGCATACAAGAAGGAGGGCAACCTGGTAGGGTAACAGGGTGGCTTAGCTCCTGAACAGAAAAAAGAAACTGACAACCACCCAGGAACCAGCAATTTGGACATGTTCTCTCCTTACTTTCAGTGTCTCACGGTAGGGAAAGTGATCAACACTCATTCCAACAATTATGCTACTCGATGCTGTAAATCTTTGCTCATGTAAGCAGTACCATTGACTTCAAGCAAACCCTAATGAACAGGGACTACTTGTGTGATTAAAGGCTTGCAGGTTCAAGTCTTTAATCAGCAAGAAGGTACCATAAGTCCACCAATGTGCCACAACCCTGACTTTATTGGTTCTTACATTGCAAAACATTGGTTTGATTTATACTACTACTTTGAACACTGTATATGTGGCTTTCCTGCTTTGCCTTATGTGTTTGTCTTTCCTTCACAAGTTGATACTATTAAAAAAAAAAAAATCCACATCTGGATTCAAGACTGGTCAAGTAAGCGAAGGGACTAATTTTATAATGTTTTGATTGGGAAAGGTTTCCCTTTGTAATGTTAAAATATACATGTACCTGTAAGTGCTGGTTTATGTTCAACAATGTATTCCTTAAGTATTTATGGAAAAGCTTTGTCACTGGGTTCACATTTAGTGCCAGACAATGTAGCTTGTGTTTGGCTGCCAAGGGATAGATTGGTAAACACACAGCTTTTTGCGCCTCCGCAAAAGGGGCATACACCACAAGAGTCCCTGCTCATCCTGTGATCTGGGGTATGTCTACACCCAGCCGCTAGTTCGGCGGCTGGGAATCGAAGTTCTGGGTTCGACTTATCGCGTCTTGTCTGGACGCGATAAGTCGAACCAGGAAGTGATCGCCGTCGACTGCGGTACTCCAGCTAGACGAGAGGAGTACCGCGGCGTCGACGGGGGAACCGCGGCGTCGACGGGGGAGCCTGCCTGCCGCGTGTGGACCGAGGTAAGTTCGAACTAAGGTACTTCGAACTTCAGCTACGTTATTCACGTAGCTGAAGTTGCGTACCTTAGTTCGAATTGGGGGGTAAGTGTAGACCAAGCCCTGGTGTGCTCACGTCTGCTTCCCCCTGGGGAGCAGGACTCCCTGATCCTGTCCCACTCCTTACTGTGTGTGGAAGAAATCTGCTCCAACTGAATGTACCATGTGTATGGAGAGACCATTTCTCAGGAAGGCCCAATCCTTCTGGGAATCCTCTCAGAGCTGCAAGGCTTTGCACTGCCTCCTACATATAGCTGTGTCTTAAAAGCCACATCTCGTCCTTAATATGAATTAGCACATTTCTGTATTCTGCATGAGTCTGGAGGTGTGACTGGGGTACAGTATATACATTAACTTTGAAAAGATCGCTAAAAAGCATGCAATGTGAGTAACTACCAAAACTTCAGTGGTCACCATTTTGCCATTAACATTTGCAGTGCCCACTCCACACTACCTGAGACAGCACAATTGTTTCTTATTTTAGAGATAGGGAAATACTGTAGACTGCTATAGCTAATCACAGCCTTGGAAACAGGCTTTGTATGGATTTCAGTTGAATCCACTGCACCACCATTTGTAAAGTTATACTACAAGTTAAGGATAATTAAGTCCTGGAATATGTTAGCAAGGCAGGTAGTGGAAGCATCATTATTGGAGGTTGCTAAGAACAACATGGACAAACACCTATCAGAGATCATCTAGGTATACTTGGTCCTGCCTCAGTTTGGAGGGATGAAGTCTCGAGGTCCCGCCCTACATTTCTCTGATTCTATGATAAGTTTTAAGCAAGTTTACGGACACCCTCCAGCACTGTTATGTGAGGCCAGTATTTATAATGTAGTATTTTTATGGTAAATCTACTGCATAACAACACATTTTTATCAAGACACTGGTTATGATGTCACTGTTAAGTTTTAAAGGCCTTTTCTATCTCCGTCTTCTGATTCATTATGAGAGATTTCTAAGGGGAAATACTTTCAACAGAAATCATGGTCAGTGTAGTTAGGGTGACACAGTGTCTGTGTAGACACTGGGTTACCTACATCAGCCGTTGGCTGAAAGCTGGGCAGCTAGAGCCCAGGTGCCCCCGGCTCCCAAGCAGGCTGTGCCTGCTCGGCTCCCTGCTCCCCACTCAGGGAGTCGAGAAGCCCAGGCAGCTGCCCCCACTCCCAGAGACAGAGGTGAAAGTAAGCTAGTATGGTACGGTATGGCATTCCGGCAAGAGCCAGTACGCCGTGCCAGACTGGACCGGCTTCCCCAGGCTGGCGATTTAAAGGGCTCACCGCAGCGGCCAGAGCCCCTGGCCCTTTAAATCACCGCTGGAGCCCTGCCGCCACTACACCGGGGCTTCGGCAGCCGGGCTCGGGTGGCGATTTAAATGGCCCGGGGCTCCCTGCTGCGGCCAGAGCCCAGGGCCCTTTAAATCGCCACCCGAGCCTCACTGCCAGAGTCCCGGGGTAGCGGCGGCAGGGCTCCATCTGCAATTTAAAGGGCCCGGAGCTCAGTTGCGGTAGCAGCGGCCGGAGCCACGGGCCCTTTAAATCGCCCCTGAGCTCCCAGCTGCCTCTGCTGCAGGGGTGATTTAAAGGCTCCGGGGCTTCCAGCTGCAGCCTGAGCCCCTGGGCCTTTAAATCTTGATTTAAAAGCCCTGTGTATTTAAAGGCCCCACCTCTTCTGATTGAGCCCATGCTCCCTGCTCAGGACTCCAGAGTACCGGTAAGTCCTTTAAGTTACTTTCACCCCTGCCGAGAGGGAATGAGGAGGCAAGAAGCCTGGGCAGCTGCCCCCACTCCCTACTGGCAGGAAGGAGCCGAAAGCCCAGAGGGCAGCTGGGCTCCCGGCGGGGAGCGGCGCAGAGCTGAGAGCCCTGGTTCCTAGCCCTCAGCATTTCCCCCTTCAGTGGGTGGAAGTGCACCTGGTGACGACACGCACCACCGACAGAAGGAGGGTAGTGTGCACATCAGCCACTGTGGTGGCTGTAAGTCCGCCTAACATAGGTCGATTAAATCTGTAATGTAGACATGCCCTTACTTTTGTACCCTGATAGGACTTTATTTCTATTTTAACATGGTTTCTGGTGTCTACTTTAAAAAGATGCAAAGGATTATGTGTCAGTAACAAGAAGTGATTTTTCCGTGAGGAAATTCCCTCCCACCAAAAAAAAAAATCAAAACCCCGTAATGATTTTAAGAACTTGCTTTGTGAAAATTATTCATTAGTTTGACATTTTATTACCCATTTCCATGAAAAATGACCTTTAAAGCACCTAAATCTGGTGTAACTGAGAGCAGAATTTGGCTCTTCCAGTATATTTCAGGATATAGTGTCATCGTTGCCTCAGCAAAGTTTCTTTTGCTTTCAGCCAGCAATCATCACCCCTACCCATCTGACTGACATCAGCTGATCGTTTGTAGGCTTTCCCACAGTTAGGGAGCAAGCTATTCACTTTCCTGCTGTCAGATACCAACTGTCCTACTTAGGGTGTGCCTATGAAATACAGAGGCCAATAGGAATACTGTTGACTGGTTTTGTCAGCCTCTTAGAGTTGACAAACTTCCCATTATAAAACCTTTGCCAGCAAAAGATAAGAGGTTCTTAAGCTACACAGTTACTCAGTCTCAAAAAAATATTCCGGGGGAAAAAAAAAAAGCATAGTTTGGACAGTACCTTCAACAGATGTTAAAATGTTGAAAGTATATGTTACACATAACCTGGGCAAAGTGATATTAACCTTTAACATACACGCAATCATTTTGTTCTTGTAGCTAAAGGATAATTCTCAGAATCCAACTTTTCGAGAATCGCCAAGAAAAATACTCTTTTGTTTCACCATCTTCTGATTCATTTGACTTTGAAAGGAAAACAAACACATTTCTGTGTTTAATATTGTTGCACAAGAGAATTCACAAGAATGAAATGTGTTCAGAGTTCCTAGAAAAAAAATTTAGCAATGCAGGCTGCCAACTTGTTCAATGTCAAGCTCTAGGCAATATAGCAGGGCTAGCAGAAAATGACTCATAGTGAGTCACGCTTAAGCTATTTTTGCTTTTAAAGTACTGCCAGGCACTGTGTTAATATTCAACCCAGAGTAAATTTAGCAACGCAAGAAAACAAGTGTTTCCATGGTTGCTCCTTCACAATGTTTATGGTATATATGCAGCCATTAGGCACAAGAATTAAGCCAAATAAATTATATGGAAAAGCTCCTCTTTCATTTACAACTGAAGTTTGAAACATTGGGTGTCATGACTCACTCAGCTACTAGTTTTTCCATCTCTAGCAAAAATGTAAAGCAATAGCCAGCATTCCACTAACAATACTTTTTACAGCACCATTAAAATACTGTTAGTATTGTATAACTACTACTTTCTTCTAGATTGCTGCTCTTCCTACGTGTAATAATCAGACCTGCCTAGCTTACTGTCACATCAATGATTCTGCACCAAAAAGCAAGTGAAATTAATAAAGAATATTATCACTTCAGACCCAGACAACTGTGTTATGTATTTGCCTTCAATAATACCGTCTTTTCAGTACAGAGCAAGGATTGCCAAGGACTCACTGGATGAGACTAAATACATCTGTCACAGGTTACATATATTCTATGGCATAAGTTTTCCCTAAGGAGGGGCTATCAGAGAGAAAGCTGAAGAGAAGATTAGGAGGCGGGCTGGTCATCTGAAAAGGAAAAGCAGCTGTAGAGAGACCAGGAAGGATGCTGATTCAGACTGGGGAGCAGGTGGGTAAAATGAGGGAAGTGGTAAAGGGAGTACGCAGGGTCTGGAAAATGTCTTCACAAACCACAGCCCAGATACTACACTTACGAAGGTGAGTAACTTCAGTAGGACTACTCACATGCATGACATTACTCAGTCAGTGTTTGCAGGATCTGAGCCCAGCCGTATGGGACTTATATGATAGAACATATCACACTAAAAGCTTGTTTGGGTGGGGGGGAGGTTTTATCTGAGTTGCAGGGATAAGCAAGAACTGTAGTGATGGGTGCTACAGAAAACCGTAAGGTAGGCAGATAGTTTACTTTGCCAACAGTAATAACGGAGTTGCTGAACAATTACCTAGACTGTGTCTTGAAAAACCTTCTTGTTTTGCCTTTTAATACAGTGCTTTATTCATTAGACTTCAGCTATAGCAATTATTATTTGATGGGTTGAGTCTGATAAAGCAATCAGTCTGGCATTGGTCTTCCCTCAGTGAAAAGCTCCTCTTTCTGTTCCTGAAGCCTGGCACACATGTGGTATGCAGACACACAGGGAATTCTTTTCCTAGTTTCTTGTTTGATTTAAATCAGTAAAAAAATTCACTTTTTACCAGAACTTGGCATATAGGGTCTGATCACAACCCTACTGAAGTCAATGGAAAGACTCCTGTTGACTTCAGTGTGTTTTGGATTAGGTCTATAAAGCCTCAGATTGTGAGTTTGGGGAAGGAGGGGCATATTTAATCATATATTAAGAGAAAAAAATTAACCAAATTATAGCAAAGAAAAATAACTTCACTGATCTTAGATGCATTTCACCCTTGATAAAATATGAAGTTGGAAAGAAAGCATTCTTTACTATATTTTACTCATTTCTGACACTTTCAAGAAGGAAATGAAACCACTGAAATATTAAAAACTGCATTAAATGGCCAATGCAAATGCAGGGTAACTATTTCTCATAAGGAATTAAAGGACATTTATTAAGCTTACGGTGTGTTCTAAATATAGTGGGCCAGATCTTTAGCTGGTGTAAATCAATGAAGGTCCAGTGACTTCAGTGGAACTACACCAATTTACACTAGCTGAGCATCGGGCCCAATGTGCATTGGCTGAACAGCTTGGAATTGTTCTGAAAGATAAACTCTGGTCTATAAGGAAGCTACTATGTTTAATGTACCGTAAGTATATACATATTTTCCTTTCAGTAAACTCAGTTTCTGTGAAATTGCCACAGGGAGTGCTGCTGACACATGCCGATGGATCATCGTTTGCTCTGCTTGGCCTTAGATTCACTTCCCCATTCTGTCTGATAAAACTTGGGTCTTGATGCTCAACACAAATGCTTGGCTGCAATGGAGCTCCTGCATCTTCTTCACACTCCCTTGCCAGATTGGGGGCATAGAGCCCCAAAACATAAGGTGTCAAAGTGATCACACAGCCATAAGAGGGGTAAAAAGAAAGCCAAGACCCCTTCCGGGAAGAGAGGCATCTCTCCAAGCAGCCAAATAAATGAAATAAATAAATAAAAGTTCATTAACCTTACAGCTGCATGGATGTTTTTCTGATTTTCCACCATCGTCGTCAACTTCTTTAGTCCCTTATCTGAACTGCTAAGAAGTGCACATCTAAACTGAGTAAAACATGACTGAGGTATTGTGTCGCTATTCTTCTCTGGCCCATTCTCTCCTTACAGTTTGTCACCCGTGAACATTTCATTGTGTCTAAAATTTAGACTGTAAGTTCTTTAGGTAGGGAATGCATCATTCTAAATTTGCTTTGAAGCCTCTAGCACACTTTTGAGTGCTACAAAATAATTAATACTAAACTGGTTATTTCTTTCTATCAGTCACTCACTTCTCCTCTTCTCTCGTTTTCTCTCCCTTCTGCTATTTTCTCTTTTTTTTTTTAACCTCTGTGCATCTCAACCTCTCTCTCCCTTTGCTATCATCAAGGCCCCCCATTTCTCCTTCTCTCTGCCTTTGAGAATGGAATACAAAATTATACTAATTAAGCAGAAAGGGCCAAAATATTTTCATCAACGACTTTGAATTTGATCAAAATGAAAATGTTTAATTCTCCAGAAAAAGAGTAAAAAAAACCCAAACACCTCAAGAGTGAACAGAAAATCTTTTTGATATAGTTTGTCATGCTCTTGAGGACCAGAAATCACATGTTCCTTGTGCTTTATGTGAAATATGATATTACCCAAATGGTCAGTCTTTGCAATGACCTAAAGTCTTCAGAAATTTAGATGTAAACTGCAGTGATCATTTATATGTATATTACTTATCTGAAATTTATAGGAAATGATGTGATTTTTGTAATTCTATGAGTTGCTTACATGGATTACTGTATTGTCAAGAAATAGGAGAACAGATTGAAATGATGAGCAAAAATACTGTTTAATGCAGGGGTGAGCAAACTATGGGCCGCGGGCCACATTCAGCCCGCCGGCCTTTTAAGCCGGCCCTCGAGCTCCCGCTGGGGAATGGGGTCTGAGGCTTGCCCTGCTCCGGCGCTCCAACTGGGGAGCAGGGTCGGGGGCCGCTTAGGGTGACCAGACAGCAAATGTGAAAAATCGGGACGGGGATAGGGGGAAATAGGATCCTATATAAGAAAAAGACCCAAAAATCAGGACTGTCCCTATAAAATCAGGACATCTGGTCACCCTAGGGCTGCTCCACGCAGCTCCTGGGAGCCGCAGCATGGCCCCCCTCCAGCACTCCAGCCGGGGAGCAGGGTCTGGGGCCGCTCCACGCAGCTCCCGGGAGCCGTGGCATGGCCCCCCTCCAGCTCCTATGCACTCCTATCGCCCCGCTCCAATGGCCCCCTCTGGAGCTCCAATGGGAGCTGCAGGGGCAGAGCCTGTGGACGGGGCAGCGCGTAGAGCCACCTAGCCATGCCTCCACGTAGGAGCTGGAGAAGGGACATGCCGCTGCTTCCAGGAGCCGATTGAAATAAGCGCCGCCTGCAGCCTGCGCCCCTGAGCCTCTCCCCACGCTCCAACTCCCTGCCCCAGCCCTGATCCCCCTCCCGCCCTCTGAACCCCTCTATCCCAGCCCGGAGCAACCTCATGCACCCCAAACCCTCATCCCCAGCCCCACCCCAGAGCCCGCACCCCTTCCCACACCCCAACCCCCTGCCCCAATCCCCCTCCCGCCCTCCGAACCCCTCAGTCCCAGCCCAGAGCACCCTCCTACACCCCAAACTCCTCATCTCCAGCCCCACCCCAGAGCCCACACCCCCAGCTGAAGCCCTTCCCCGCACCCCACTCCCATGCCCCAGCCCAGAGCCCCCTCCCACACCCTGAACTCATTTCTGGCCCCACCCCGGAGCCTGCACCCCCAACCAGAGCCCACAACCCCTATTTTGTGAGCATTCATGCCCTGTCATACATTTTCTAATTCCCAGATGTGGCCCTTGGGCCAAAAAGTTTGCCCACCCCTGGTTTAATGCCACGATGGTCACCAGCAGTTACCTAACTTCTAAAGAAAAGCTAAGGCCAACAAAGGACAGAAAAGCTTCCAAGAACTTCATAAACAAGACATTTTTATTGTACATTTAAGGCTGAACCATTTATTCTGAGTACAAAACACCTACTCACTCAAATGCTTTTTTTCCTCTTCATATGTATTCAGTGCTGGTTTGACAATCCTGAGACTGAAGTTTTCTGTTAATCCACCAAGTATGCAGAGTATGGGTAAACTCACTGAAAGCTTTCCTGAGATATCCTGCCAATGTACTTCAGCTGTGACCTGGAAGGACCACCTCAGAGGGTAGCAGGAGAGTTCAGAGTCCATAGTTCATTCTGTCTTTGGCCTTTCAGCTGAGATTGCCAACTATGATGATAATTTTGTGATTCAGGCATCTTAGATACCTCCATGGCCCCTGTTACTATAGTATCTGAGCATCTCATAATCTTTAATGTATTTACCCCAACAACAACCCTGTGAGGTAAAAAGTACTATTATCCCCATTTTACAGATGGAGAACTGAGGCACTGAAAGACTAAATGACTTACCCAAAGTCATACAGGAGGTCTGTGGCAGAGCAAGCAATTGAACCTGGGTGTCTCAGGTCTCAGGCTAGCTCTCTAACCACTACACCATTCTCTCTCTTTGATATATTATGATGACCTGCCACTAGGAATTTTACTGAGACCAAAAACTCAGGTCACGTACAGTACTGACTGTCATAGCAGTATCCATTCTAAGCCCATTTTCAATCACTCATAACTTTCACCTTTTGAGCTGAAACTTCCCATAATTGGTCTCCGTGTAATTAATTAAAATGATACTTTCCCCATAAGAATAAACATTTTTTTTAAAAAGATTGCAACCTTCTTTTTGAACCGCTTTAATGCCAAGATGGCTCAGACTAAAAAGAAGAGAAATAAGCACAGGTCTGAAAGTTAAGAACTGCCAAAATGCAATCCCAGGTCTGCCAGTGAGTTGTTGTATGGCTTTGGGCAAGTAGCTTCACCCATGTGCTTCAAGTCTCTCACTGGCTAAATTGAGATAATAATAGTTATCTACCTATCCCACTAGAGTGTTGTGAGGATTATTTAGACGATATTTGTCAATCTGCAGTATATCATGTTAGTGCTTGTTTCCTTATCAGATGAGAGGCAAATCCATTTACTTCCTGTTTTATTAATCTAAAGGGAGTTCCTTACATAGCATTATTTTACTATCCAAAATTGAATTTAAAAGAAAAAAATTTAAATTACAAATCCTGCTAAATGCATGATTTGGAAATAAGAACATCAGGCAACTTTATTCCTTGGCATCTTTATTTGAACAGCTACAATTATCTTTTGAAAATGCCTCCTTGTTTATATTGGTCATGAGTCTATCTTAGCAAAATGTCAACTCTGATATCAACTCTTTCCTTCCAAAGCTTCCGAAGCAGATTTCTGCCTGTGGAGAGGGCAGGGAGGTTCATTACAAATGCTATGTTGCTACATTCCAGACTGTATCCCATTGCTTATTTTGCTAGGAGAAAAGAATGCCAAAACCAATAGTGCATCTAAAAATGATTTGTTACCCTATCAACAACATTTTATCTCTCCCATCCTTCCAAATGCACTCCTTAAATTGGCTGGCAGCTCCAGCAGTATTTTGTCATTCACTTCAGTCTTAATGTTTTCTACAAAATGAGTACGGAAGTTTTGTTTTTGTTTTGTGCGTGTGTGAAATGTAGTGGCTAGAATTCCAAAGTGCATGCTACCAGCTACTATAAAACACCTATGAAACTTGGCATCTTTTGAACCAGGGCCGGCTCTAGGTTTTTTGCTGCCCCAAGCAAAAAATTTTGGCTGCCCACCACCCCAACCCTGGGCTCCCCCCTGCACCCTCCTGCTGCCCCAGTCCTGGGCTCTTCTCCCCACACCCGTACCCCCTGCCGCCCCAGCTCTGGGTTCCCCCCCACCAGTGCCCTCCCCCACCCGCATCCCTCTGCCGCCCCAGCCCTGGGCTCTCACCCACCCCATCCGCACCCCCTGCCACCCCAGCCCTGGGCTCTCCCCCCCACCTGCACCCTCCCTGGGTCACTGGTAACTCTCTCCCAGGGCGGGTCATCAGCATCCCGCTCATGACACTAGCAGGGGCAGAGGCTGCATCCACCCGACTCCTTCCCGGCACCCAGGGGGGCCCTGACTCCGCCCGCTCCCCCCTCACCTCCAGCCGGTCTGGCGCTGGCAGGGTCGGGGTAAGCAGCGGGGCTCCCGGGCCATGCCTCAGCCCAGGGTCCCTCCAGCCGGGACTCCTGCCTCCAGGACCGGCCGGGAATTGGGAGGGCAGAGCCGGGGGGACCGCCCCGGCAGGGGGCTGAGGAGCCGGGGCAGGGCAGCCTCAGCGAGAGTGGCCAGCGGGGAACAGCACCCTGGAGAGCAGGACGTGGGCCCTGCATGGCAGTGCCCTGGGCACCGGTCCCCTCTATTGCCCCGCTGCTGCTCCTGGCCGCCCTGCCGCAGCCCCTGGGTGGCTCAGGCCGCTTCGCCCAGCCCCAGCTGCGGTGCTGGGGGGCGGCCGCCCTGCGGCACTTGCAGGTGGCTCCGTGCCCCCCCCCACGGGGCGGCCCCCAGCCCAAGTGTCCTGTGCTCCACGTGTTGGAGCCCGCTGGATGGCCCGCCCGGGCCCGGCGGCACAAACCACAGCAGCCCCAGGACGCCTCCCGTGCGCGACGCACTGCTGCTGCTGCTGGACCCCAGTCTCGGGGCCAGCTTTGGCCACCCGCTGCAGCTCCTCCACCTGGACTTCGACGTCAGCTTGGGGGCCGGGACAGCATCTACCTGGGTGAGCGCCCGCAGGGCCGGCCCCCAAACAAACAAACAACAACAACAACAAAAAGGATGGCCCGAATGCCGCCCCTGCAAATGTGCCACCCCAAGCACCTGCTTGCTTTGCTGGTGCATAGAGCCGGCCCTGTTTTGAACATTAAATGGCACACTAAATAACCTTAGATCGATAAAAGTTAATAACACGAGTAACATAGGTCACAGAGGTAGAGATTGTACCTCCTGATTAGCCCTTCTAGGAACTAGCAGAATTACACTAACCCTCTCAATTAAATAAGGTCTTCATTTTTATCTTCCTTAAAGGAAGATAAAATCGCATATAGCATTCCAGAGGGTGCCTTTGATATACACTGGAATCAAATGAAAAGGCTTTTTTAGTGCAATATTATACAGCAGTTGAGATTTTAAGAACATACAAGAGACATAAAATGCAAAGTTATGATTCCAAAGTAACCATGACATAGCCTCCTTGGGCTCAATCCTGCTGAGCTCACATCACAAACAAGCAAAACATTTAAGCACATGCGTAATCCCATTTATTTCAAGGTGTCTACTCGTGTGCTTAAAGTTAAGCATGTGCTTAAGCATTTCACTGAATCAGGGACAGATCACCCACTCAGCACTTTGAAGAACTGAGACCCTTATGCATTATAGTGGGAGTGTCAGCCATATCTATAGTTAAGGTTGTAGAGCAGTTTCCTTTCTAACCCCATTTGCAGTCATTTAGAACCTCCTGAAATTTCCACACTTTATTAGTACATTTTCCACAATTCATCTGTGTCCAAAAGTGACTTCTTTTAAACATTTGAACACTGACAGCTCAGCCATTTTTGAGAGCGGGGGGGGGGGGGGGATGGGGGGGGAGGGAAGAGGAGGGAATAGTAAAAAATGTAATTTTGCCATAATAAAAGAAATAATTGCACTTCTTAAACTGCTCGACAACCTAAGCAGCTAAGACTAGAAAGACGAAATAGTCTTCAGTGATGGAAGTGCTTAGCAGTGCTCCAATTACAATTGATTTGGATTTAACTTCAGGTGCATTTTTCAAAAATGCCTAAGTGACTTAGGAGACTAAGTCATGATTGAGTGACTTAAGAATCTAAGGGACTTAAGGAAGAGCTCTGTGTAGCTCAAAAGTTTATTCCTTAAACCATCAGAAGGTGGTCCATATCTACCTTTGTCTCTCTTAAGAATCTAAGTCAATTTTGCTGTGGAGGGTGTATTATGTTTTACCCATCTGACCAGCTCCAAAGGTTCACAGGAGAGGGTCCCTTTCTTGCAGAATTTTCTGAAGTGCATGGTACATTGTGGTCCAGTGATGCCTAGCCAAATGGTTCTGGAGTTTTTGAAAACCCAACAGAAATTATCTCCTCGTTATGCTTTTCTTGCTTTCTTCTTTCTTTCTTTTTTATAATCCAGGAAATTCCATACCAAAAGCTGTATTGAAAGTGTTGAACAAGTTGCATGGCTAAGCAATCAGCAGCGAAGCTGCAGTTCAGGATGCATGTACAACCTTAACACTACCCTTTTGCAAATGCAAAGTCATTTGTAGTCATTTATATTACAAGTACATGTTAAAGAATGCTTACACATCGTACTACAGATTCAGTATCAGATCATACCTTAGAACAAGAAAGAATTCACCAGATCTTCTAATTTGTAGCTAAATTAACATAAGAACATAAGAGCATAAGAATGGCCATACTGGGTCAGACCAAAGGTTCATCTAGCCCAGTATCCTGTCTTCTGACAGTGGCCAATGTAAGGTGCCCCAGAGGGAATGAACAGAACAGGTACTCATCAAGTGATCCTCATTATCTCCAGACTGATTCTTGCCAGCATATTTATACCTGCCCCTGGAAATTTCCATTACATGCATCCGATGAAGTGGGCATTCACCCACGAAAGCTTATGCTCCAATACATCTGCTAGTCTTAAAGGTGCCACAGGACTCTGTGTTGCTTTTTACAGATCCAGACTAACACGGCTACCCCTCTGATACTTGATCCATTCCCTGTCGCTCATTCCCAGCTTCTGGCAAACAGAGGCTAGGGACATCATTCCTCCCATCCTGGCTAATAGCCACTGATGGACCTATCCTCCATGAATTTATCTAGTTCTTTTTTGAACCCTATTATAGTCTTGGCCTTCACGGCATCCTCTGGCAAAGAGTTCCACAGGTTGACTGTGCGTTGTGTGAAGAAATACTTCCTTCTGTTTGTTTTAAACCTGCTGCCGATTCATTTCATTTGGTGACCCCTAGTTCTTGTGTTTTGAGAAGGAATAAATAATACTTCCTTATTTACTTTCTCCACACTAGTTATGATTTTATAGACCTCTATCATATCCCCCCCTATTCGTCTCTTTTCCAAGCTGAAAAGTCCCAGTCTTATTAATCTCTCCTCATTTGGCAGCCGTTCCATACCCCTAATCATTTTTGTTGCCCTTTTCTGAACTTTTTCCAATTCTAATATATCTTTTTTGAGATGGGGCGACCACATCTGCATGCAGTATTCAAGATGTGGGCGTACCATGGATTTATATAGAGGCAATATGATATTTTCTGTCTTACTATCTATCCCTTTCTTAATGAAGCCAGATTTTTTGACTACCGCTGCACATTGAGTGGATGTTTTCAGAGAACTATCCACAATGACTCAAAGATCTTTCTTAAGTGATAACAGCTAATTTAGACTCAATCATTTTATATTGTGACAAAGTTCCTCCTCTATCTTGGTGGGTCCTGTGCTCATTGGTGGATTTTCTTGCCTCAGAGATTCACCATGTGGGTTGGGGAACAGCCCAGAGACCTTCCCCTCTGGAAGAACCCACAGTCCAGGTCAATTGGGAGGTTTGGGGGGAACCCGGGCCCACCCTCTACTCTGGGTTCCAGCCCAGAGCCCTGTGGACTGCAGCTCTCTATAGTGCCTCCTGTAACAGCTGCAACTCCCTGGGCCACTTCCCCATGGCCTCCTCCAAACACCTTCCTTATTCTCACCACAGGACCTTCCTCCTGGTGTCTGATAACGCTTGTGCTCCTCAGTCCTCCAGCAGCACACACTCTCAGCTCCTCACTCTCGCACCACAAACTAAAGTGAGCTCCTTTTAAAACCCAGGTGCCCTGATTAGCCTGCCTTAATTGATTCTAGAAGCTTCTTCTTAATTGGCTCCAGGTGTCCTAATTAGCCTGCCTGCCTTAACTGGTTCTAGCAGGTTCCTGGTTACTCTAGTGCAGCCCCTTCTCCGGTCACTCAGGGAACAGAAAACTACTCATCCAGTGACCAGTATATTTGCCCTCTACCAGACTCCTGTACCCCACTGGTCTGGGTCTGTCACAATATGTATAGTTGGCATTATGTTTTCCAATGTGCATTACTTTGCATTTATCAACATTGAATTTTATCTGCCATTTGGTTGCCTAGTCACCCAGTTTTGAGGGATCCTTTCGTAGCTCTTCGCAGTCTGCCTGGGACCTAATTATCTTGAGTAGTTTTGTATCATCTGCAAATTTTGCCACCTCCTTTTTCCAGATCATTTATGAATATGTTGAATAGGACTGGTCCCCGTACAGACCCTTGAGGGGGGACACCACTATTTGCCTCGCTCCATTCTGAAAACTGACTATTTATTCTTACCCTGTTTCCTATCTTTTAACCAGTTACCAATCTATGAGAGGACCTTCCCTCTTATCCCATGAAGCTTACTTTGCTTAAGAGCCTTTGGTGAGGAACCTTGTCAAAGGGTTTCTGAAAATCTAAGTACACTATATACACTGGATCCCCCTTGTCCACATGCTTGTTGACCCCCTCAAAGAATTCTAACAACAATACTTAATATGTCCATGGTGCTCAATGGGCCTGATCTAACGTCCTAGTGAAATCAATGGGAGTGTTGCCACTTACTTCAGTGATTTTTGAATTAGGCCCCAAATCGGCAGCAGAGCTGGGATTATATAACCCACTTCCACCTTAATTGAATTGATTCTTTAGCACTGACCCCCCACTTGGTAAGGCAACTCCTATCTTTTCATATGCTGTGTATTTATACCTCTCTACTGTATTTTCCACTCCATGCATCTGATGAAGTGGGTTTTAGCCCACGAAAGCTTATGCCCAAATACATTTGTTAGTCTCTAAGGTGCCACAAGGACTCCTCGTTGTTTTTACAGAATTTCTTGACTCCCATCCCTGTGCTCATTCCTTCTCTAGACACACTGGCTTAGGTACCAGTGCACAGGTACCTGCACTTATAGAATAGTATCAGAATCTACCTAAGTGTTCAATCTTATGGTTTAGCATACTATTAATATTTACTGATTATAATCCAGTCGTGCCCAGAGGCCCTATCAGGATCAAGGCCTGATTGTGCTAGGTACTGTACAAACACATAGGCAAACACAGTCTCTGACCCTACAAAAATCTCACACTTTTAGCCTCTGACCCTACAAAAATCTAGACATGTGCGTAACTCTAAGCACATGAGTAGTCTCAATGAGTTCAACTCATGTGCTTGCAGATTCAGTTTTTTTTTGGGGGGGGGGGTTAAGATAAGTGACATGTGAGGCTAACAAACAATAGAAGAGAAGGAGTGTGAAGGACAAGGGTATCAGGAATAAGATTGCATGGCTACACAATTAGCTAGTGCACAGTTTGATGGTTCCAAATAATTATTAAATTAAATTATATACATTCTATATATCAATTGAATATGAACAATCCCTGGTAGCTCTCTACCTAACCATTATCATTTGGCAACGTCCTGTAGGCTTCATGGTAAAAGTGGTTTTAAAGGAGACACTGAAGCAAGAAGGAATATTGGCTTTACAGTTCAATTCAGGGACGGTGTTCATGAACAAGAGATGGCATGGATATATGCATGGTATGGACAAGTGCACAAGGCAGCAGAGTTGTGGTTGCTTTGTGGAGTATAACTTGCATTTCCCATCTCTGATACACTTATATTCTCAGCCATAAAGAGGCATTTCGTTTTCCTTTTGATAACAGAGAGAGAGAGAGAGAGAGAGCGCAAGCAAGAGAGAGGTTCCAGTGTGTTTATTTTAATGTAGGATTATTAGAGCGTACTCAAGTTTGCTTGTAAAATTCATCTAATGTTTTTCCGTTCAACCTTTCGGATTATTCTAAGCATTGTGATAGGCTCAAACGTGATGGAACACCGGATCAAAAACATGTGTGTGACTGCTCCCAAACTAGCACAACTGATCAATAGTCCATGTACAGAGCATACTGGTCCATCCAACATCACTATCCGCATTCTGCTGGCACCCTCTCAATTTGTCTTCAGGGAACAACCAAAACAAAAATCCTAATGGCTATTAAGAGAAATATCAGCTGGATTTCAGGCATCAGCAACAATAAAATACTCCCCTCCTATAAAAAAACAACAGTCATTCCTATTATGCTTGATTAATTTGGGTGATGTTTAATAATTCTACTGGTTAATACTTGGTCACTTGGCCATAGATAAAATATATTTAGGGCAGGCAATCTACAGCCAAGTACAGGGTGGGAAACAAATCCAGTTTCTGTTATCAAGCTCTTTGTAATTCAGAAACTAACACCTAGAAATCTGGAATTACAACATAATGATTGGCAGCAATAATTTTATGATTATGCAGGAACTAAAGATTACACTGGTTGTGGTCTTCATCTTGCTATATTCTGTCCCAAGAACACAGTTAGGCTGATAGACCAATGATCATTCTGAAGCTCAATATCTTGTAAACCATAAGGATGGGAAACAAATGCCACACACCACTGGAGAACTTGGGTTCTCAATTTTCAAATGATGCACAGCATTCATCTCTACTGACAAGTCTTGAGGCATCAGACCTAAAAATCAGTATCATCATCCTCTCACTCCATGAGTCTTTCTAGAAGACTGATCCAAAGCCCATAGAAGTCAATAGGAGAGTCTTTCCAATGATTTCAGCGGGCTTTGGATCAGCGACCAAGATTGCAAGTAAAAAAACACTGCTTTATGAAAGCACCCAGCATTTCAGCTTCCAATTGTGTAAATCATTAATCTATGATTCCCGCAATACATGAGCTATCAGTTTATGTTGAAATCCAAGTGTGTGTGTGTTGTGGGAGAACGACACAGGGACAGGGGTCAAGGGATGGAAAGTGGAACAATGTGATTCTAAAGTGTAATCATGATTGGACAGGGTGAGAACAATACATATGATTTTAGGACCCATGAATTTTCCCAGCATGGCTGCTCAGAATGATTTTTTAATAGCTATTACAGTCACTGTGCAATAAAAAAACCAAACACACAATTTTGTTGTCTTGTATAAACATTAGAACTGCTAACTTCCTAACTTCTCTGACAGCTCGAGCACAATAACTTACAATTTTACCACTTGGTGAATCAACATGAATTAAGCCAGACAGATTTTAATAAGCTACAGTTACACGGTGCGTGTGTAGAAGCAGTAAACCTGAGAACACACACAGTAAGCATTTTCCAGCAATATAGTTCTACGATTAAAGCAAAGGTCTTTTTAGGGTTGCAACATATCCTAAGTTGTGAAATAGGGGCAATTTGTTAAAACGACAAATGAAAACAGCTTACCTAGGATCTCCTTTTGGGAGATCCTACCATTAAGAGAAAAGAGTATCTTTAAAAGAAAAAAAACACCTTCAAACCGAAAAAAGGGATATGAAAGAAGCTTTACATTGCATATGTATGCAAATAAGACAAGCACTATGACAGATTAAATAAAATCATAAGGTTGTTACTTACTGTGCTGTTTACTTAACTATGTGAATGATAAATTTAAATAAGTCCTGTATGAGGAATGCATGTAAATAATATATGGAGCTATACCTATCTCATAGAACTGGAAGGGACCTCGAAAGGTCATCAAGTCCAGCCCCCTGTTTTCACTAGCAGGACCAAGTACTGATTTTTGCCCCAGATCCCTAAGTGGCTCCCTCAAAGATTGAACTCACAACCCTGGGTTTAGCAGGCCAATGCTCAAACCACTGAGCTATCCCTCCCCCTGTTTGAGCTCTCTTTGGCTGGTTTGTATTTTAAAACATTTTAGTAATAAACCAACATATGATATACATATATAGAACCATATTGTATTTCCAGGAAACCATTATTTTAAAAAATGAAGACTTACACTGTTTTCTCATTCTTTTAAGCTGTTCCATAAAATGTATATATTTTTCATTTCTTTTCAAATCTGAGTCATCGTTTTTGCTTTCCAATGCAGTGAATTTTTCTTTTACTAAATCTTTTAGATCTGGTATATTTTCTGGTTTGTCTCGTTTTATCTGAAAAGAAAAATAAATGCAACTTTGTTACTCGCTATAACATATTCCCCCAACCTAAAGCAAAGAGAGTAGGTGCAATAATATGAATTTAACGAGATCTTCTCCAGTCTCCCATTAAACCAAAGACTATAACAATCTGGAACCATAACCCCATGGCAATTATTTATATATCCAATGGCCGCCATTAAAATCTAGACAATTAATGCACAGACATTTACCTGTGCTGTTGTACAGACAGTATTCCCTCTACTCAGAATAGAGAAAACTGCATATCTCATACTAAACAACTCTAAGTGTAAAGTTTTTAATGGCACCCAGGGTAATGTTGCGTGCATACACACCTTACTACTATTACTATCTAGCTCTTATATAGCATTTTACAAATGAGGTAAGTACCATTATCACCACTTTACAGATTGGGAATTTGAGAAACAGAGGTGAAGGGATTTCCCCAAAGTCTCTGAGTAAGCCAAAATCAGGAATATAACCAGGTCTCCTGAGCCCCAATCCAGTGTTCTATCCACTAGGCCAGACTTAAGATATGTGAAATTCACCAAAGAATAAGTCCCTGCCCCCAAAGAGCTGGTTGGAAAATTTCCCGAACAATGAAATTTCTACAAAAAATGGAGATGAAATTTCATGAAAATGTTTGTCTATGTTTTCCTAGCATTTTCCAACCAGCTCTGCTGAGGAGCTTGCAATCATGAATGGGCACAGTACCAAACAAAATAATACAAAAAACTAATATATAAGGAAACACAGCTTCTTATTTATTTGCATAGCACCAACAGTGAACAATGTGCTTTGCAGGCTGGCAAAGAGTCGTGATCCTTACCCTTCAGAGTATTTGCATGTGGGCATGATGGAAGAAGAGAATTTTGGAGGCTGCAAGTGAGGGCACTCACTGTATGAGGAGTGAGAGGCACACTGTCCCAACCATAGGAAAAGCATTTTGAGAATCCAAAAAAAGAGACTTAGATTTTTTTTCTTTCATTTTTTAACACTGTGCCATGTGATTATTGCCCCAGCCAATCGCAAACAGGGATAGACAGACCAAAAGGTTGCATATCTAAAAGTGGAAGGGAGAGACACAACATTTCACTTGAGCCAACCTTACTCTACCTCCCATGATAGAACAACTAGTCCAAAACAAACCCCATGCATGCATCAGGGCTGCAAAAGAGAAAACAGAGGCCTGTCAAGGAAGGTTACTGGGTGCATCAGCCAGGTCAAGCCATTACACCATATTTCCTACTGGTTCCAAGAGGTACAAAGCGGCTAGACACCCCTGGTGTAATTAGGGTTGCCAACTTTCTAATTGCACAAAATCGAACACCCTTGCCCCGCAACCTGCCCCATCCCTTCCCCAAGGCCCCGCCCCTTCTCCAAGGCCCTGTCACCCACTCACTCCAGCCCCCCTCCCTCCATCGCTTGCTATCCCCCACCCTCACTCACTTTCACTGGGCTGGGGCAGGGGGTTGGGATGCGGGAGAGGGTGAGGGTTCCAGCTGGGGGTGCGGGCTCCGGGGAGGGGCCAAAAATGAAGGGTTCAGGGTGTGGGCTGGGGGAGGGGATTGGGGTGCAGGCTCTGACCGGGCGGTGCTTATCTCAGGCGGCTCCCAGTCGGCGGCGCAGCAGGGCTAAGGTAGGCTTCTTGCCTGCCCTGGCTCCGTGCAGCTCCCGGAAGCGGCCGCCATGTCCGGCCCTTAGGTTGAGGCACAGCCAGGCGGCTCTGCGTGGTGTGCACTGCCTGTGCCCGGAGGCACGACCCTCGCATCTCCCATTGGCCACGGTTCCCGACCAATGGGAGATGTGGAGGCGGCACTTGGGGCGGGGGCAACACGCAGAGCTTCCCTAATCGCACCTGTGCCTAGGGGCCGCAGGGACATGCCGGTCGCTTCTGGGAGCTGCGCGGAGCCAGGACAGGCAGGGAGCCTGCCTTAGCCCCGCTGCGCTGCCGACCAGACTTTTAATGACCCGGTCAGCAGAGAGTCCCTTTTCGATCGGGTGTACCAGTCAAAAACCAGACACCTGGCAGCCCCCAGGTGTAATACTCAATTTCGAGAGCTGAAGAAGCCATGTCTGTGCAGCAGCAGGCTCTTGTGTGGAAGTGGGTTGTGTGAGAATACTCAAAAGGCTACACAGCCCCAGAGAAACTTGGTTGTCCATGAAGGCACTGAAATAGCAGGTCTGTCAAGGGCAAAGCCAGTTTGGCAGAGAGAGCGCAAGGAGGTGCAGGTTGCCTCTCATGACAATGGGCCAGGCAGAGAAATAGTAGAAAACCATGTAGTCTTAAAGCCAGAAAATACTTGCTGCAAGAAAAGCATGACAACAGTTGTACTTGGTGGCCAGCCACAATTACTACCAAGGGTATGTCTACACAGGGATAAAAAACCCACGTCTGGCCCAGGTAAGGTGACTCAGGTTTGTGAGGCTCAGGTTCCGGGGCTGAAAAACTGCTGTGCAGACATTCGGGCTCCGGCTGGGACCTGAGCTCTGGATCCCTGCAGGGGAGGAGGGTCTCAGAGCTCAGGCTCCAGCCCAAGCCCGAATGTCTACAGTACAACTTTTAGCCCCGCAGCCCTAGTCCCACAAACCCAAGACAGCTGACCCGGGCCAGACGCAGCCATGCCGCAGGCCTTTTATCCCTGTGTAACATACCCCAAGAGTAGGGTTACCATATTTAACAAATAAAAAAAGAGGACCTTCCACGGGGCCCTGGCCCCGCCCATTTCCCACCCCCAGCCCCGCCCCAACCCCGCCCTAACTCCGCCCCTCCCCCCCCACTCCCAGCCACACGAAAAGGGCTGCCCGAGCGCTACCGGCTTCACTGTTTGCCAGGCAGCCCCCAAACCCTGCGCCCCCGGCCGGCGCTTCCCCAGCGCAGCGGAGCCCGGGAGGGGAAGCGCCCAGCCGGCGGCGCAGGGTCCGGAGGCATGGGGGCTGCCCGAAAACCGTAGCGCTCGGCTCTTAAACAGAGCCGAAGAGTCAGGGGAGGAGCAGAGCCGCCGCGGCCGGAGGCTCTGCTCCTCCCCTGACTCTTCGGCTCTGTTTAAGAGCCGAGCTGCCCGAGCGCTACCGGCTTCGTGCAGCCCCCATGCCTCCAGACCCTGCGCCGCCGGAGCCCGGGAGGGGAAGTGCCCGGCCGGCGGCTGGGGTCCGGAGGCAAGGGGGCTGCCTGAAGCCCATAGCGCTCGGGCGGCTCGGCTCTTAAACAGAGCCGAAGAGTCAGGGGAGGAGCAGAGCAGCCGCGGGAGGGGAAGTGCCCGGCCGGCATTTTTCCCGGACATGTTCGGCTTTTTGGCAATTCCCCCCGGACGGGGGTTTGATTGCCGAAAAGCCGGACATGTCCAGGAAAAACCGGACATATGGTAACCCTACCCAAGAGAGCATAGTGACTGCACCCACAGGCAGGACACAGCCTGTGGGATATGAAGAAGGCTGGAAAAACCAACAGCAGACCAATGGTCAGCAGCTGGGCTCACAGATAGCTACAGAACAGCCAAGCAGTAGGTGACTGTGCTCCTAGCACCTGCTCTTTGAGGCAAAGGAGCCAACCAGAAATAGCCATCTCATGCCCAGGGCAAGCAGTGCTAATCGGCAGTATGCAAGTGCTGCATTAACGGACAAATTTAGGACTCAGCACAGCAAATCGCTCCAGGAGAGGCTCCATCACAAAAGAAAGCATCATTGTTCCACACTCAGTTGCAAACTCATGGCCTTCAGAAACAGTAAGCACAAGAAAACAGTTACCAAGTTGAAACACATGTAAAAACCAGCACAATAGGACACACTATTCAGACAGTGTATGCTTCACACATACGCCTCTCTACAGCAACTTCACCAGACTGCTATCACAGTCGTTGCTTGATATGTAACTAATGGATGTGTGCCTGCAACCCTGAGTCATATCCCCTAAGAGCAGTCAATCACTAGGACCCACACCCTAGCAATAACGATAGCACATTGACTAAATAACTTATGTAACAGCAGCTGCTTCTGCCGATACAGTCATGCAGACCACAAGCCATGCCCACATTTGTGATCCCAAAGTTGCTGGGGCTCACGTAAGGAGTAAGCTTCAGACAGCTATGTGCCACAGAGACAATGCCAGCCACTCTACACAAACACTTGTTCCTCTCTACAGAGCATCCCACAAGTGAACAGGAGCTCACCACGCACACTGATGCAGTTATGACAGAAAAAAAGAGTCAGAGGTAAGGCACCAAGGACCATGCTGTTCACTTTCTGATCTGCTTGTGACTCATGTGAGTCAACAGCACAGCTCTACGCTCAGGGCACCGTCAGCCTATTGTCCTTAAACAATACACCAGAACCATAAGTGAGATGTATGGCATGGTCAAATGCAGTCGTGATAGTATAACAGTACCTATCTCACCTCTCCCACCCACAACTTCCAGCACTGGAAGCACTTCAGACATGGCATTCAACAAAGGCATGACATTCATGTGAGCAAGAAAACCACAGAAACTAAGGGCCAGAACTTGCATCATTACATTACCAAGGACTGGTGTATGTTCTAAGAGATTGCATTTAGATGACCTCCAGCAACCATGGACCTTACAGCTGACAGAGGTAAATGACCACAGAATTAGCATGTATACAACACAGGAGCAGTAGAAGATCCCTAAAAGTGGGGGGGCCACAGGCGCTCAAACTGTGGCCCCGCCCCCTGCTGCCCTTTCTTCCTGAACCCTTGCCCTCACACCACCCCCCAACACCTCTTCCCCTGCTCACTCCTCTCCACCTCCCCCCCATCGTTAGCCCTTACAGCTGGTAAAAGGTGGGAGGCCATAGCCTCCTGGCCCCCCTGATACAACACCTTTATCATCTGTATCAACCAAAGGACAATAGCTCAGTTCCCTCACCTGGTGACATAGCAAAACCACACTCCGGTAAATCTGGCAAACCAGCAAGAACTAAGCAACTACTTTCTAAAGAGAATGTGAGCAATTCTAGAGATCTTCAAAAGCAACAATATAATTCCACTCACAAGAGCCATTTCATGAGTGAGATACATTAATTCGTGCTGTGGGCTGAAATCACCTTACTAGCAGGACATATATGGTTGGGAAACGACAGGTGCTCAGATAACACGCATAATATATAAACCTAGTGTCCGGGGCTTTGCCTGCAGCAGAACCCCTCTCCTGGCAACTTAATGAGCACAGCTGGCCCTGACAGAAGCTGTCTGATTGACCGCACCACCTGACTGGCTGAAGGCGTCAGCAGGCTGATACTTCAGCTCAGCAGCAGCAGCAATCCAGTGGTTGCTCAATGCATTTCTAGCCTGCTGCTGTGCCTGGTCCTATGCCTGCGTCTAGCTCCCAGCTTCTTCCTGATTTATAACTCCTGGCTCAGACCCTCGGATCCGCCTTCTGACTGTAACTCCAGTTAACCTTTTGGCTTAGGCTTTGGTTTCTGACACCCAGCTCTGGCCCGCTGCTACACCTTGTGGCTGTGACTCCGGTCACACCTTCAGCTTAGGCTTTGGAGTCTGACAATCCTGACTTTGCTCCTGGATTCCCCTCATGTGGATTCAGCTCTAACTGGTAGGATGGACTCTTGCTCCAATCACTAGGCCAGACTGCCTGTGATTCAGTGGCTGACACCTAGAGGGCCAGATTAGACAGACATCAAAAGGACATTCCTTTATGTGTAGATCAACAATCACTTAGTTCACACATCCGAAAGGTGAAATTCAAGTCCGGTTCATGTTCAAAAGGAGGGAGATCCCTCTCATCACTTGAGTATCAGTGGAACACAATGTTTTATTGATATACAGTAAAATCCCATTTATCCAAGCCTCTATTATACGGCTCCTCATATTAACTGAACCACCAGCCGCCCCAGGGCTGACAGCAGCTGGGGCTCGGGTGGTCAGCCCCAGGCAGCTGGTGGTTCAGTTAATACAGAGGGCTGGATAATGGAGGCTCGGATAAACCGGGTTCTACTGTATTGGTTTTTATTTTTTCATAAAAATGTAAAAACTAAAGATTCTCTGTAAAAACACGAATTCCGTGACAAACTGATTTATAGGCCCTGATAATAACAAAGTAAACAGGCTTCCTGTGCACAAGCAGTTTTTCTCTTGTGATGCTTATGCTGTCGGTGGAAAGCGGTGTAATACAGAGACACACAAAACTACAAATGCACATAAACCTTGACATCAGTCCCAATTCGCCTTGGTAGGACAGGACTGCAATACAACATATATTGTGTCAGCAGTACACCACAATAGGTACGTTCTGGCTCACGGTAGTACTCCTAACCCACTCCTTATTCATAGGGATGTACGGTGTCAAGAACTATCAACACAACAAAAAGAAGAATGGGGACTACATGAACACTGGGGATGGCAAAGTGACACCCATTCTGTGATGTATTTGCTTCTCAGTCTGTGCAGCATGTCAGATAAATGCCCCCAGACAAACCTAGAGCCACTGACACCTTGTAACTGTTGGTACAAGTTACTTCAGACAGGAACCATGCAAAGTATGCTAGGTGAATGACCTTGTAGTAGTGCTGTCAGCCAAGAAGAGCAAAAGGAGAGATTAATAAGACTGGGACTTTTCAGCTTAGAAAAGAGACGAATAAGGGGGGATATGATAGAGGTCTATAAAATCATGACTGGTGTGGAGAAAGTGAATAAGGAAGTGTTATTTACTCCTTCTCATAACACAAGAACTAGGGGTCACCAAATGAAATTAATAGGCAGCAGGTTTAAAACAAACAGAAGGAAGTATTTCTTCACACAACGCACAGTCAACCTGTGGAACTCTTTGCCAGAGGATGTTGTGAAGGCCAAGACTATAACAGCGTTCAAAAAAGTACTAGGTAAATTCATGGAGAATAGGTCCATCAATGGCTACTAGCCAAGATGGGCAGGGTTGGTGTCCCTAGCCTCTGTTTGCCAGAAGCTGGGAATGGGCGACATGGGATGGGATGTGATGATTGCATGTTCTGTTCATTCCCTCTGGAGCACTTGGCATTGGCCATTGTCAGAAGACAGGATACTGAGCTACATGGCCTTTGGTCTGATCCAGTATGGTCATTCTTATGTTCTTATGTAAGAGCATGCTAAGCAACACTTTGCATAGCCATTAGTCAATGCATTGAGAGATGCATTTGATTTTGAAATGGGGGGTGGAGGCAAGTACACCCTCCAAAACAACCTGGAAATTGACATATAATGATGGACTGGGAGCAGTCAGGACACTTGTGAGCAGAGGTGTCGGTTACAACAGCTTGTTTACAGCAGTACCAAAGGCAACAGTGATAGTCCCCAAAAGAGAAAAGCCACATTTGTATTTCCCATTGGCTTTGGGTTACAAGAAGAAGACGACACGAATCATACATTGGCCTGTGTGGCTGTTAATGATCTAGTCACTGTACCCTCATGCATGTTGTACCAGCATTGCTATTGGGTATGTATATTTAGAAACACAATGCAGTTTTATTATGACTGTTGCAACAAAATATTGTGATTACGCATGCTACCTAGGTACGCCTCACATGCCAGCAGACCCAGTCCCCCTTGGTGACAGACCATACCTCCTGACTCTATTGTTGGTAGATTAAATTGTGGTGTGGCAAAACAGCTGCTATGAATAATAATGGCCAGTGCTTGTTTACTGTGAGGTTTCCAAGATATGCCAATGCTGCATGTTACATGTCCGGTTTCTCTGGCTGCATTTTAACAAAGCAGCTTGGCCCAGTAGTGGGTCTTGCTATGGACCCTCTCCTTGCTCTTGTGAGTATCCCATGAAAGGCAGTTGAGCTCTGCCCCCAGAAACCAGCATATCCCACCGACCTAGTGCATATGCATTTATGTACCATGCCCGTGCCAGACATTGTATCAGGTAGTACTGTAAATGGACAGTTTTTATTTCCCTGAATAGCATAATCAAAGGACAAGGAAGTCAACTGATTAAGACCAAATCCTGGTGCCAGTAAAGTCAATGCAAGTTTGCCATTGACTTAAATCGAGCCAGCTTTAAGAACTGGCTGCACAGTGTATGGGACCAGGATCTAAAAGGGCACTAACTAGTGAAATCCCATGTGGACCAGTTTTTTGTACCTTGCCTTTTCCCTTCAAGCATCTCAAAGCACTTTACAAATATTAATGAATTTAGCCCCAAACTAACTTCACGCAACCACAATCAACCCTATTTTACAGAGAAGGAGACTGAAGCATGAAGCTCTGATCTAAGGCTCAAAGGGAGATTGGAAGAGCCAAGAATAAACAGGCCAGTCCTGTGCTTTAAGCTCAAAACCAACTTTCTGCTTTCTCCTTTAGGTTAACTGACGGAAAGGTAGCCATAAACAGTGAGCAGAGTAGGACATGGACCTATGGGACTTCTACATTGTAGAGAGAGACACACACACAGAAAGAATAGGCAGGTGTGACATGCTGAACCACTGCAAAGTGGAGAGCAATGTGGCATTTTTGTGGTAGGTAGAAATGCAGTTCTTTTATCACAAGCTATTTTATGCCTGTTTCAGAGAGTGAACAATCTGCAAATGTTAACTTTAATTTTCCCTCAATTACCCTAAAGGAGAAAGCAGATAATTAGTATTTGTTCCCATTAGTCTGGGGAGCTTTTTCCAATAAAAGTTGGATTTTTATTTTTTTAAAAGACACTGTTTAGAAGTTTAATAGAAATCATTGGTGCCTGGGATGTACAAAGCAGAGTGACAATCATTTTAATGACATTTATTAGTCCACGCCTGCTGATGGGCAGAACTTCTCCATTTTCCAGATCCTCTGTTACTTCATCCTCATTTTTTTCAATGACTACAGAGTGATACAAAGCTCAGAGATATGCAGATACCCAGGTATTCATATCCCTCTGGGGCAATGTGAAAAAGGAGCCTCCTGCTAAGTCTGAACTCAGAACTATCAGAGAAGATTCGTGCTATATTTACATTACAGCCAGCCACCACAGGTGGTTTGGGGAAAGTTGGAAGCAGTTCTAAGACTGACTCTATGACTAAACAGCATACTTAATGAATGCCCACCCACCGTCATGCAGAGCTACCAACTGGGCAGGACCTCTGACCTCAGTGGGTTTGGTATTGTTATGTGGCTCAACCAAGAGTTTCAAAAGTGCCAACTGACACTGGGTTCCTCAGTTTTTGGGGTGCCCAAACTGAGACACCTTAAAGGGGCCTGATTTTCAGAGGGGGGGTATTCAGCATTTTCTGCACTGCAGCCCTTTTAAAGTGTCTCAAGTTAAGCACCCAAAAACTGAGGCATCCAAAATCACTTTTTCACTTCTGAAAATCTTGGCCAAGAGACTGTTAGGCCAGAATAAATTAATAATGGTCAGAGTTGGGGCAGCCTTGCTAAGTCCTTCTACCAGGTCTAGGTGACTGTTCTTCTATTACTTAGCAATGCTACAGGGTCAAACAAGTTATAAAGTTTACAGCCCATTTTTTTTCCTACTACGTGCTCTAATGTCAGCCTTTAACTTGCTAAACGATATTTTACAAATGTGCACTCACTCTGCATGTGCATTTATTTTACCCCAGGGCAAAGTCAAACACTCCTGCTGCAAATTTTATTTATTTTTTTGATAAGCATTTTTTCACTGCGAGGAAAATAGCATGGGAGCTAAGTAAATTTGTTGGTTGAGTCACCCGTATACTTTCTGAATCATGTGAGAACCAACTCTAAGTGAGTCACCACTGTAACTGAATCAGGCTGCTAAGTTTCAGATCAACTTAAACAGTATTTTTCAATGGCTGGCTTTAAATCCTCAGTTATCATCATATCGTTTGTTGTTATACAAATAAAACACAGCTCTTGGAAACTTTCACAAGGGCAAGCTCAAAGAATATTGTCACTCTCCAACTGGATTTGCACTAGTTTGAACATTCTCTGTCACAGTCAAAACTGCCCCAGGGCCCACATCTGACTCAGGAGATTGAACACCTCTCTACATCACGGCTCCAGGGTTGGGACTCAGATTGAGCAACACCTTCCCCAATGATTGTGAAATGCCAAGAGAGGCACATTTATAGGAGATGACCCACACTTATGACACGCAACTTAATAAACTGGGCCTGCACAACAGAAAATTAATGTTCACATGTTAACAATATCCCAGCAGCCTTGATGGGGAGACAGCTTAGGGGAGAAAAGTCCAGATGTAGCATTTCAAAGGTCTGGTTCTTGATGGTTGCCACTAAACCCATAATTAAATGGTTCAGTATCTGCCCACATGGTTACTTTTCCCTACTCCACACACAATTGGAGATGTTTAACCTCAAAACTAAGCTAAGGACGCTAGGCCAAATCCAGAGTAACTCCACTGAAGTCAATAGAGTTACTCTGGATTCACACTGGTGTAAATACAAGCCAATTCTCGTCCATTGTCTTTCCTGCCTTTGTCTGATGTAAAAGGGGGACCATGTATGCTGATTTTGAGCAAGGCGGATTGTGCCCCTTCAGGTCGGGCCCATTTTTTGGGTGCAAATGCAAAAGTTATTTTTTGAACTATACTGGATTAAATTAGCTTTTTTCTTGGTGCTCTTATGTGATGGGAAGAGCACTCAGACAAAAAGCTTATGCTGTAGATCAGGGGTTGGCAACCTTTCAGAAGTGGTGTGCCGAGTCTTCATTTATTCACTCTAATTTAAGGTTTCGCGTGCCAGTAATGCATTTTAACATTTTTAGAAGGTCGCTTTCTATAAGTCTATAATATATAACTAAACTATTGTTGCACATAAAGTAAATAAGGTTTTTAAAATGTTTAAGAAGCTTCATTTAAAATTAAATTAAAATGCAGAGCCCCCCCGGACTGGTGGCCAGGACCCAGGCAGTGTGAGTGACACTGAAAATCACATGCCACCTTCAACACGCATGCCATAAGTTGCCGACCCCTGCTGTAGATTGTACTTCCCTACTGCACATATTTTAACATGCCAAGAGGTCTTTAGTTCACAGGGCATCTGGGCAAACTATGCCGTCTATTCCTGTGAACATCATTTTTCATCTTCCTTGTCTCTTTGGGCACTGTTTTGGGAAGGATGGAAGGCTGACAAGGAGGAAAGGAAGTGGGATCAAAGTTAAATACGTGTATTGGATATAGTTGCCACCAATGGGACAGTGCCTGATTACAAGAAACCGCAATAAACACAGGCATAACAGGTGGGGTTTTCTAAAGTGCAGAAACAAGGAAAGTAAATGAGAATCATGCACCTAACTCCCTTTGAAAACCCCACCCCTACCTGTTTACAAAAAGTGTCGGACTGGGTTTCTCTTCTGGCAGCATCCAAATGACTGTTTCTTCTGAGCTTGCTTAAGACTCTTGTATATATATACACAAGCCAAAACAAAAAATCCCACAAAACAGTGGTCTTAAATATTTAATTGTGCTTCATGACAGGTAGGTGGGGTTGGTGAATGAAATGCTCATTGATACTATTCCTCCTTTATATCCTCTGTACAAGGCCCCTAACAATCTACCCCAAACACATTTAATATCCAGCTTAATTTCAGCAGATTGTGGTATATCGTGTTTTGTTCAAAGTAGTTTTGTTTAAACATATGTAATAATGCCCTATCACAGCAAAAATAACTATTACGTATCAGAAATGCTGTTTGCTTTAACAGCATGCAAGAAATAGTAACACAAAAAAGCATCTCCTAGCAAGGTTGATTCAGCAAAGGCATCGGGCTGTTCAACCAGTTTACCAAGCTGCTGATTAATGTATTTTCAGAACCCTATGAATTAACACAGATATATTGGAGTTAGTGTCTTTAAGGCCCCACTGAAGTTAATGAGAGTTTTGGCATTGATTTCAAAGGGAACAGAAGCAGGCCTTAAGGTAGCAATATCAGACCTTTAGTATGGTAGTAATATCAGACCTTTCAGATTCAGCAACCTGTTTGCTCTTGTATGGTTTTCTTTGGTTTGTTGAGCTGACGAAATGAAACCAAATGTTTTGCACAATATAGGGATAGAAATCCAGATCCTAAGCTGGTGTATGTCGACTTACTTTCATTGATTTCAATAGAGTTATGCTGATTTATACCAGCTGCAAATATAGTCCATACTGTTATGCTAATGTTTTATTGATTTTAACAAACTATAAAAATGCTTTAAATATTTCAAGGATCGCTTTTCCATCTTTCCCTGTTATACCTCAACTAAAAGTCAACAGGACCCTTTCATTTGCCACTCTGATTGAACTTTTTTGTTTCATCTGATGAGGTTCTTTTTCCCAGGCAATTCTTCATCACTGACAGCATTTCTTCTCTGCACTTTCCAAACAGGCAGTGTGACTCACGTTGTCATTCTTCATTAAAACCAAACATAACCTTTAAAGTTTTTTTTGGAAGCTACACTAGGATTGCTAAGAACAGACTCATGCTTTATTTGAATTGACATTAGTTAAAATGCATACACCCTCAACTGACACTTGCAGCCCAAACTAACGGAGGTAATACATATATGTATATCAGCATGACAATGCTCAACTCGTGCTTAGCTGTGCTTTTAAAGCACAATCCTGCATTGGGGGTGATGCCAACCAGCCCTGCCTACGGGGAACACCACAAGGCATTTTAGGATAGAGCACTTCCACAAGCTCCTGTCAAGGCTGATTCCCTACTCTGGCACTTCAAGTGCAGAAGGTGGGGACCCACAAGGATTTTAAAAATTAATACTGGCCACTCCAGGCTGGTATTAAACTCCCAAGGTCACAGCTTCTCTCTGACCTTGGATGGGTAGATGCTACCACCACCCAAGTGCAAACCCCCCTCCCCCTTTTGAGAACCCAGGAAGGAACACTTGGGAATTCCTTCCTGTGGGGTACTCTCAAGCCCTTCCCCTCTCCCCTGGGGAAGAGCTGAGAAAAAAAACAAAGGAAATCAGCTGTTGCCATCAGCTAATTAAACAGCATGTGCACAAACCCCTTAGGGACACAAAAATCCAATCAGGTTTTTAAAAAACATAAAATTTATTAAAAACAAAAAAAGGAAATAAATTTAGAACTTAGGCTTTTTGCCAGATCTTAAAAGAAAATTACAAAAATTAAGCATCAAGATAGCTCTCTTGAGGTTCAGCTTAAAGGTTACAAGCAAAACAAAAGCATCTGGGGCTAGCACAGAGGAGTCCACAAGCCAAGAAATAAACAGAAATAAACCTAATTGAGTCTTTCTAAACATTCCTAATCTACTTACAGATTTGGGAGTTCCAAATAAGTAATTCTACGTATGATCTGATGATTTTTGATAATACCTGGCTTAAAGCTTCTGATAGCATAACTGCTCCTTGTTCCCCTCTTTCCCAGAGAACACAATAGACAGAAAAAGGGATGTTTTTTCCCCATTTTAAAAAGTTCTAGCCCTCCGATTGGCTCTTTTGGTCAGGTGCCGACTCCTTTCCTTTTACCTGTGGGCTTGTTAACCCTTTACAGGTAAAGCAAGTAGAGACCAGCACCAAGAGGGATTTTATAGCTAACTGGCTGGCTGGGTGTCCATAAAAGGGAGCTTTCCCCCCCCTTCATTTATCACAGCTCCCCTACAAGAACAGGGAGCACGCCTATGACTACACACCTTTAGTGGGTGCATACTCCCCATTGCATGCCAGTCCCACTCTGTGGACTGGTGCAGGGTTTGGGCAGGACTAGGGATTCACTTCCTCCGTGCCTCCTTGGGAGCACTGGGTATGTCTTAGGGAATAATCATCTCTTTGAGCATTCCCACACATTATATGCCTATACCAGGCGTCTCATACAATGTTACAAGTTCTTCCCTACCTATTGTTCCTACTTTTCCAATCCCATTTTCTACCATCACATCCATGACTAGAATTATTAGCAACTATATTCCAAAGGTCTCACTTCTATTTTCACTTCAGCTCTTCCTGTCACTGCGGATCTTTCTCTTCTCGCCTTGGTTGGTGTGCACTCGGTAGTTTTCCCAGTCTGTATGCCAGTGACTTTCTTCTAACAGATCCTATAGCAGGGGTTGGCAACCCACAGCACGCGAGCCGATTTTGAGTGGCACGCTGCCTGCCTGGTGAGAGGAGGAGGAGGAGGAGGGGCGGAGGGGCCGGAAAGCGCCACGCTGGGGGAAGAAGCGGGGGAGGAGAGAAGCTTGGCTGCCACAGGACCAAGCTTCTGCCTCCTGCCCCCGCAGGGGAGAGCAGTGGGGGGGGGGGGGGTCCCGGCCCCCTGCCCCCTGCCCCCTGCCCCACACAGCCCCCTGCCCACCGCTCTCCCCTGCCGGGGCAGGAGGCAGAAGCTTGGTCCTGCAGCAGCCAAGCTTTCCCCCTCCCCCACTTCTTCCCCCAGCGTGGTGCTTTCCGGCCCCTCCTCCCCCCCTCCCTCTCCCTGCTGGCGATGGCCCCTGCGAGGGGGAGGAGGAGCGGAGCCGAGCCGAGCCGAGCCGAGCCGAGCCGAGCGCAGCGTGCTCGCTGCTCCGTAGAGCAGGCAGAGAGAGGTAGGGATGGGCCTTGGGGAAGGGGGTGGAACAGGGCATATCCCTCCCAGCCTCCTGCCATGAGCTGCTCAGGGCAGGGGGCTGGGAGCACCCCCACGAGCCGAGCACCCCAGCCTTCTGCCCTGCACCCCCCACACACCCAGCCTTCTGCCCTACACCCCCACACACCCCCAGCCCTCTGCCCTCCCCCCAACACCCAGCCTTCTGCCCTGCACCCGCCACACACCCAGCCTTCTGCCATGCACCCCCACACCCCCCCAGCCCTCTGCCCTGACCTCCCCCAACACCCAGCCTTCTGCCCTGCACCTCCACACCCCCCCAGCCCTCTGCCCTGACCTCCCCCCAACACCCAGCCTTCTGCCCTGCACCTCCACACACCCCCAGCCCTCTGCCCTGACCTCCCCCCAACACCCAGCCTTCTGCCCTGCACCCCCCACACACCCTCCAGCCCTCTACCCTGACCTCCCCCCAACACCCAGCCTTCTGCCCTGCACCCCCCACACACCCTCCAGCCCTCTACCCTGACCTCCCCCAACACCCAGCCTTCTGCCCTGCACCTCCACACCCCCCCAGCCCTCTGCCCTGACCTCCCCCCAACACCCAGCCTTCTGCCCTGCACCTCCACACACCCCCAGCCCTCTGCCCTGACCTCCCCCCAACACCCAGCCTTCTGCCCTGCACCCCCCACACACCCTCCAGCCCTCTACCCTGACCTCCCCCCAACACCCAGCCTTCTGCCCTGCACCTCCACACACCCCCAGCCCTCTGCCCTGACCTCCCCCCAACACCCAGCCTTCTGCCCTGCACCCCCCACACACCCTCCAGCCCTCTACCCTGACCTCCCCCCAACACCCAGCCTTCTGCCCTGCACCCCCCACACACCCTCCAGCCCTCTACCCTGACCTCCCCCCAACACCCAGCCTTCTGCCCTGCACCTCCACACACACCCCAGCCCTCTGCCCTGACCTCCCCCCAACACCCAGCCTTCTGCCCTGCACCCCCACACCTCCCCCAGCCTTCTTCCCTGACCTCCCCCCAACACCCAGCCTTCTGCCCTGCACCTCCACACACCCCCAGCCATCTGCCCTGACCTCCCCACAACACCCAGCCTTCTGCCCTGCACCTCCACACACCCCCAGCCCTCTGCCCTGACCTCCCAACACCCAGCCTTCTGCCCTGCTCCTCCACACACCCCCAGCCTTCTGCCCTGCACCTCCACACACCCCCAGCCCTCTGCCCTGCACCTCCCCCCAACACCCAGCCTTCTGCCCTGCACCTCCCCCCAACACCCAGCCTTCTGCCCTGCACCTCCACACACACCCCAGCCCTCTCCCTGACCTCAAGTCGCCCCCAACACCCAGCCTTCTGCCCTGCACCTCCACACACACCCCAGCCCTCTGCCCTGAACCCCCCCACACACCCAGCCTTCTGCCCTGCACCTCCACACACCCCCAGCCCTCTGCCCTGACCTCGAGTCGCCCCAACACCCAGCCTTCTGCCCTGCACCTCCACACCCCCCCCAGACTTATAGAGAGAGACCTTCTAAAAAACGTTAATATGTATTACCGGCACGCGAAACCTTAAATTAAAGTGAATACATGAAGACACGGCACACCACTTCTGAAAGGTTGCCTACCCCTGTCCTATAGGATACTCTCAGATATTATCATCTTTTTTGCTTCACAAAGATCCCTGGGGTCCTAATGGCAATCCCCTATTCTTTGCACTCTCCCTATAGGCATAATATTGGCTCATGGGAGGGCAATACCATTTGTACACAGATGACTCAGTTGCATACCTTCTCTCCTTCCCCTTTTATATATATTTCCCAGCTAAGTTATTTATAAGATGCCAGCCACAGTATCTAGGTGCCAAAAACAGAATTAAGATTAGCAAAACATTTAAATTAGAAGTGGCCTTGCTCTTGCTATACTAGGTTCAGCTGTTTATACTTTGTCTTTTCTCCTTTCCCCTCTAGTCTTCTGATTATTTTGAAGAAGACTACATATGTTGTGTAATGGGCTCTGAAAACAATCAAACTAAGGCTCACTCTTAGCTTCTGCATTATGTCTTCTACACCTGAGCCTCTTCACTGAAAATGCTTTGACCACAGCTCTTGAAAGTTTTGTGCTTGGCACTGACAGCTTCAGTGTCCCTCATGAGTGCGGTCATCTCAGCAGCTTGTGACTGGAGAGGTTGTCTCTGAAGTAGCCTGGTTCCAGACCATTTACAATCTTAAAGGCAAGGACCAGGATCTTGAACTCTACCCAGAAGCAAACCAAAGGAGGGGGCTGAGCACTGGTGTGATGTGCTTTTAATGGCTAGACCCACTCAAAAAAGCCAGCTGCTGCACATTGTGCATGCTGGAGTTTCTAACTCTTCTTAGCATGTGCATAACGTGCCTCAAGTGGCACGTGACCAGGATTCATCACCAAATTTGGTCCGCTGGTTGGATCATTAGCTTCCCCGCTTGGGCCGGGTACTGACAGGAAGTGCGATGTGAACGCTGATCCATGCCCCCCAGTTTCTGACTGACCTCTATTGACAGCCTTGCTTAGAACAGTGAGTTACAATAGTGCAGTCCTGAATTAAAATTGTTAGATTGTTATCTGGGGGAAATGAGTTTGATCAAAGTTTTTTTTTCTGAAAAGTTAGAAGAAATTTTTTCACTTACACGTCATTAGAAATTATCCTGAAGTTGACTAGTGTCTAATATTTCTTAGCTTTCTTTGTGACCAAAAATGACTGGTTATTATCCCTTCAAACTCTCTACACTCAGATCTCCTCCAAAATGTATGTAACAGGTTGTAATTAAGCAAGATTTACCAACAGTAGTAGTACTTATTTATAATGCAGATAATGTGTGCCTGAACAGTTTGCCCTCTGATAGCTTATTGCAGCTTAAAAAGCACATAAGTAGAACTGGTCAAAACTTTTAAGTAAAAATGTGTTTCCTATAATTTTGCAGGAAAAGTATTTTTGTTGTTATTTTCAAGATACTATACATATTTTGTTAAGGTTGAAGGCAATTGGTCAAATAACTTTTTAGGTTACGGAGGAATAAAAATGACACTTTTTGAAATGTTATTCAAAACCTAACCGTTTTGGCTCCCTCTAATCTAAACAACAGTTTAATTTTTACATACTGTTAGAGGACATTAAAATCCAGGGCAAGGTTAATGACCATTTTAGAAGAGGAATTTGTAAAAACTGAGCTTGTTTATTATAGCAATGCAAGCTTTGTAATGGCCACAGAACTTAACAAAGTCTATCAAAGGCAAGAAGAAGTGGAAGAGAAATGGGTATCCTGCAAATTACTCTTAAACTCTTGAAGAAAGTCCAAGGTATGAGGAGCTTGGGACTTTGGGAGTCTGCAGAGTTTCAAAGCACTGCAGGGCAAGGAGAACAGAGCTCCTGTGCTCCTCCCCCTGGAGTACAGAAGTCTTGGTCCATGAGAACGCAGCCTTTTAAATTCTAATGCACAGTACAAGCTGGGGGAGGACAATCATTTGTGATTGGAAGGCAAATTACTACTCCCACACCTTGCTGAGCTCCTCCCCTCCCAAGGGAAACCAAGACAATGGGGTATGAGGAGGCTCATCTAGTGAAAAGATGCTTGAAAAACCCTGTGATAACTATGCACTGAGTAAACACCAGTCTGAGGTGCAGGAAGGGGCTTGTACGTGAGGCTGTGCAGAATGGATCGGGTTGTTAGCTTATTTTGGCTGGTGTAATGCTGCAATAGAGACATTTCCCTCCGATGAACCCTTACTTATAGAGCTAAACCAATTCTTCTTGTTGAGTAGGGAGCCACCTCTACACTAGAATATCTGCCATGCTGGGGGTATGGATAACCCTGGTAGCCGCTGACACACCTTTGTCCCTCAGCATTCATGAGACTGAGACGTGTCCCCAAATCATGATGCAGCCTTCAGTGATGCAGGGCTGCAATCTGGTCTGTTAAATGGGAGAATCTGAAGGCAGTTCCACTGAGCTCCATGTCCTAACTGGGGCGTCAAGACCAGGCATTAGTGTAGGAGGGAGCTTAACTCCCCTCTTCAGCCCATGTCTGAATTACTAGACTATGCCTTAAATGGCTTTCAGTGTGTTCATCTCTGTCCTTGCATACCAGTCCCACTCAAGCACATCAGTCAGTGCAGAATTCTTCCAGTCAGATGGGTGTTTCATGGACCCACAGACTGGCTATAATGTGAGTGCACCAGTCACTCACTGGAGGAACTGAACACTCATTACCAGATTCCTGAATGGGGGAAATGGTTCAACTTTGGAATTTCTTCTCTCTCTCTCTCTCTCTCCATATCTTCCCCCAAGTGGGCCTGGGGAGTGCAGCTCAGGTGCTGAGATGAGCAGAGCCAGCTCTGGGATGGAATCCTACTTGCCCCAAATGGTCCATACTTCATGAAATGTGCACATCGCACTCTGAACCGAGGCTTGCCTGTCTCCTCTGTCCTCCCTGACAGGAACTGGAATGCACTTAACTCCACTTTTGCTGGAATGATTTAAGGGCAGGACACCAGGGCTTATTCTATCATGTCTCACCACCACCACCATCCTGGCCCTGTGGAAGAGAGATTTCCCTTCCTGGCATGGAGCACAGCAGCTCTTCACAGGGAGGGGAAGGAGCAACTCCAGCTGCATGGATTCCTTAATGTGACTAAGACTCACAAAGCATTCTCCTCTACCTAGAGATGTTTAACAATGTGCATGCAATATTCATTTCACTGCCAAGCATGTGCCTGGGCTTAACAACAGCTTAGCCGATGCTGTCTCAATTCCAAGTCAACAGATTCAGAGCTCTAGCAGCGGAGGCCAAGGAAGTGCCAGAACAAATGCCGGCAGCCTATGGAATCTTGGTTCCTAAAAGCAGTATCCACAGCCAAGTGAGCAGTTGCACCACACACCTTTTTAGCTTACACAGCCGTGTTTGAGGAGTTTCAGGGGAGGCTGAGGGTCTACTCAGGGCCTTGGGCATTTGGCGGTTCATGGTCTTGCTACAGATAACCGGTTGTCTGGAGTGGCCTTTACTGAAGGTCTGCGGGTTATTCGGACCCCTATCAGGGATTCATGATCTGCAGGATGCAGGAGAGTTGGGCCCAAGCTGCCAGGACGTTGTGCAATATCAAGAAGCCAGTGACCTTGCAGGTCCTTACGCAATTAGTTGAGGTTCTTCCTTGGGTCTGCTGTTCAGGTAGTGAGGCTGTACTCTTCAAGGCAGCCTTTCTGTTGGCTTTCTTTGGGGCCATCCAGGTCAGTGAGTTGTTCCCTTTAGCCAAGGGAGACTCTTCAGGGTGGGTTTTTGAACTCTAGCATGCGCAGTGGGATGGTGACTTTCTATAGCTAGGGCCCTACCAAATTCACAGCCATGAAAAACATGTCCCAGACCGTGAAATCTGGTCTCCCCTCACGAAATCCGGTCTTTTGTGTGCTTTTACCCTACACTATACAGATTTCATGGGGGAGACCAGCGTTTCTCAAATTGGGGGTCCTGACCCAAAGGGGAGTTACGGAGGCAATCACAAGGTCATGGTATTGCCACCCTTACTTCTGCGCTGCCTTCAGAGCTGGGCGGCCAGAGAGCGGCAGCTGTTGACCGGGTGCCCAGCTCTGAAGACAGCACCCCGCCAGCAGCAGCGCAGAAGTAAGCGTGGCAATACCATCCCAGGCCATCCTTCCTTCTGCACTGCTGCCTTCAGAGCTGGGCAGCCAGAGAGTGGCAGCTGCTGGCTGAGGGCCCAGCTCTGCAGGCAGCAGGGCCGAACTAACAGTGGCAATATCATACCAGGCCGTGCACTGCTGCCGATGGCGGCTCTGCCTTCAGAGCTGGGATCCCGGCCAGCCGCCACTCTCCAGCTGCCCAGCTCTGAAGGCAGCACCACCACTAGCAGCAGCGCAGAAGTAAGGGTAGCAGTACAACCCCGCCCCCTACAATAACCTTGCGACCCTCCCACAACTCCTTTTTTGGGTCAGGACCCCTACAATTACAACAGGGTGAAATTTCAGATTTAAATAGCTGAAATCATGAAATTAACGATTTTTAAAATCCTATGACTGTGAAATTGACCAAAATAGGGCCCTACCAAATTCACGGTCCATTTATAGCTCAAGGTCCACACATCAAAAACTGATAAAATTGGGGTGGGCGAGGTTGCACCACTCTGGTAGGAGGAACCTGTGTCCTGTAGGGGCACCGCAGGCATATGTGACTCAATGGCCATCCAGTGAGGGTCCCCTGAGCCTGCATGGGGGACGGTACCTTCCTAATCAATTACAATTTGTGGGAGTGTTTATGAAGGGGCTGCCACCAGGAGAGTATGGCTCCCACTCATTCCATATGAGAGGCTGCAACAGCGCCTATCTAGTTGGGTCTGGGCGCCAGAGGTCCAGACTATAGGGTGCAGGTGATCCAGGGCCTATAAGACCTATGTGCGGATGCCTGAGAGCAGGCCGATGCAGGTGGTGGGCAGTAAGCACCATGGGTTTTAATCAGGTTGGCTTCCTTCCCCATGTCTATCATATAGAATATATCAGATCACGTCTACGGCTGGGGATATGGATTGATGGGCACAGCATTGTGTACTGGGCTCACAAGAGAGCATGTAATTCAGCAAGGGCCTCGCAGCCAAGCCTCAGGCTCGATGCAAATTTTGTCTTGGTGCAGCAGACGGGGCCATGTGCTGGGACCAGCTCATGCCTCTTTTGCATAGGCTGGTGCCCCATGAGGCCACACCAGACATCACTTTTATCCACCTAGGGGAGAACAACCTGGGAAGGAGCTCCAGGCTACAACTGATATGGAAGGTTAAGCAGGATACTGGCAGCTGATGGACGTTTCCTGGCGTAGAGATCGCATGGTTGGAGATACTAGCCTGCAGGGTTTGGCAGACTGTAGCCCCCCCATGAAAAAGGTGGATAGGGACCAGAAGGCGGCCAGCTGGGAAGTACTGACATGGCTGGAGTCCCAAGGTGGTTCGGTTATCAGCCCAGCATGTGAAAAGACAGAGTGCAGCGCTGTGATAAAGGTGCTGATTTGTTCCTGTATGATCTCGGTACTGGGTTGAACTTTTATTCAACTTTTAAGTAGCCTGTGATGGGTGGGGAGGAAGCAGCCAAGCTGATGCTGGTGCCTCTATGTGGCAGGTGCGTAGTGCAGGAACTTGCTCATTTAGGTTCCCGGTCCAGGAAGGTAACATAAGGAGATACCCTTGGGATGCACACAGAGTGGGGAATCACGTCTAATCACCTGGGGAGCAAATGCAAACCAGGGGCCAGGGCATTACCTCGGGGAGACTGCCCTGCCAATTCGCTTGAATGCAGTGCTGGCTGGGGATAGAGGTCCCCTCTCGCCTCAACCCCACAAGGGGGAGAGATGCTAGCAGGTGAATAGAGCCACCCAGATACCCTCCTAGCATGATGATTGGCTCCCCGTGTGGTGGAAATCCCCAAGAATTGCCAAAGGATCAATGGGGTGGAAGAGACTGTGCTGTGCTGTCCACTAATAGGAACCTTGGATATAGTTTGACTATTAAAGTTGTGACCTGGTTAAAACCCATACCAGGTGTCCTTGCCTTCTTCCACGCAGTGAGCTCACCAATGTCAGCTTGACATTTCACACCATTACCTGCCTACATTTGGTGTCACATGCTCTTGTTTCTCTCTTCTACCATGGAGTAAAGTTCAGCCACACATTAATATCACACAACCACTTTTTCCTGGCATTACCTTCAGCCTCTTCCCCCCAGCCCACTCTCTTCCTGCATCCTCTTCTCCAGATGGTCTCAGTTTTACCAGCAAAAGCAACCCTGTCCACAGAGCTTTGATATCTAGCCACTGGTCTCTGAATCCATGACAGATTTGCAGGACTGGGCATGAATCTCTAGTTGTAAAACACCAGAGTATGCAGAAGGACTTAAGAATGTGCCAGATGATTCCCTCCCTGAGGAAGTTATGGATCACGATCAGTAAAACAACAAGTTACAGGCTGCCCATGGCTGTATCCAGTCACTCCACTACTCATGCTACAGCCAGCATGAGAGGTGCTGCCTACAGAGCTGGGAGACCAGAATCAGTGTGTTTAAAAAACACCCAACTCACAAGCAAAGGGGAAAAAAAGACTTTAGCAGATTCACTAACTCATATGGAATAATTACAACTCCCACTTCAGAAGCTGCTGCTCTGAAATATTATTGTAGCTACCATCGGGACAGGCACCTTAGAAAAGACTGTATAGATTTCCAAACCCAAACTGCAGAGGAAATTACAGATTAGAATGACATGGCTCCCAATTAGGATGAATCAAGTGGACACAGGCTCACTAAATCCTGTTGAGATAATTAGCAGTCTATGAAGTAAATGCAATTATTGTATTAGCGTGGTTTGCTCCTTTAGCACTAAATGTAGTTTTAAATGTGTGTGCTTTTGAGTGTGCTGTGTACTATGCTGGCCCTGCTTGAGTCTTTTCTGCCTTTTCACTGGAGCTGCCCACCCAGGGTGTCATTGCCACTTGGGGGGTGTATTTCATGAGAGGACCTCAGGGTATGTCTACACAGCGTTTTGGAGCCTGTGGGAACAAGCCTCCCAGCCTGGGTCAACAGACTCAGGCTAACGGGGCTCATGATAGTGCTCTAAAAACAGCTCCACAGACACCACTTTGAAGTTGCAGCTTACGTTGGAACTCCGGCTCTGCACCCAACCCCTCCCTATGCTTCAGAGCCCAAGCTCCAGCCTGAGCTGCAACTTCAAAGTGGTGTCTATGGAGCTATTTTTAGCGTTAGCCTGAGTCTGTTGACCCAGGCTGGAGGCTCGCTCCCACAGGCTCCAAAACACTCAGTAGACATACCTGGAAGCACAAGCTTTGCTGAACTCTTATCTATTCTATATTACATTGTGATTGCTAAGTTTTGTCTTAGGAGACTGTTCCTTGCAGTCCATGTTGAATGATTTGAGGAGTAAATTACTTCTGGGGAGATCTACAACCTCTCTCGATTTTGCATTACCTTCTTTGCCGTTCCTGGTTTCATTTGTTCGCTCTTTTCTTACCTAGAGCAGATCATTGTATATCTTTTCCTGAAAAGTCTTCAGACTCCATTTCCTCTCTCCCTCCAAACCACATTGTGTTCTCTACCTTGTCCCCTATATGTTCTGTCTCTTCTTTTCTGGCTTCTCCCCATCTTCTTTATTCTTCTCTTTTCTAACTAATCCCATCAATCTATTGCGTTCCTTCTCCCCTCCCCCACACTCATCCAGGCACTTACTCATGTCCACCTGTGGTTGAGGATGAATGCTTTTCTTCTCACTTACTGTATGTAGATTTACCCAGTTTTGTGACAGACTATATTATTCAGTCTGTGATTATCCAAATAATGTAATATGGGACCAACATAAACTCAGGGTGGGATTTTCAAAAGCACCTCAGTGACTTAGAAACCCAAGTGCCAGTGAAAAGTCAATGGGACTTGCGCTCCTAAGTTATGTAGGCATTTTTGAAAAATGCACTTAATATTTACAAATATTCCTAAAGCATAAGTTGCATTTATTTGAGAAGCACTGAATCAAATGCTAGTGCTTCTGTTATATAGCGTCAGTTTTATTTTCTAGAAGTGAAGAACAGGGCTGGGCTTTCGTTTTGCTTTTGCAAAACCTTTGTCATCCTATTTCAATTTTGCAAGTATAAAACCAAAACCACTTATGCTTTTTGTTTTTGATTTGTGGCTTTAGGAAGCAGTGAAAGGCCCCAAACCCTTTACGCAGATACTAGAATGAACAAACATTGGCCTTCCAAGATTGTTTACGATCATTTCATGGAGCCCACAAGTATGGAAGGTTCTTCAGAGTACACATGCTGCACAAGAGCTCCCTGCCCTGAAGAACTCACAATGAAAATGATGGATCAGGCAGACAAATGAGGATGCCACGTACACCAGACAGCAGAAAGAAGATAGGTTACAGATCTAGGAGAGTGAAGCACAAGCAAAAGCTTGTCAGACGACATTTCAAATGTAAGGGGCAGCATGATAGAAGAGATATTTGTGCAAGGACTATGCAGGAATTGGTGTCCAAAATAGTGACGATGAGGGTGAAGCAAAAGAATAGGTCAGAGAATAAATTCAAGAAGCAGTAGATATAAAAATGTAATTCAAGGAAGAGTATAAAGGCCTGTCTACATAGGAATGTCACACCAGTATAAAGTAAGGTGTGAATTTAAACTAATATCATTATACTGATAATGTGTAAACACTTTTATTCTGGTATAAGTGTGCTTTTTTTCAGTTTAGCTTGTGTCACTTGTGAAGGGGCTTAACCTAAATTTTAAAAAGCCTCTCTTATACTGGAATAAGAGTGTCCACACAAGGGCAGGGGGGAGGGTACACTGGAAAGAGAGGTCACTCACTTTGTACAGTAACTGGAGTTTTTTGAGGTGTGTCCCCCCGATGGGTGCTCCACTTCAGGTGTGCCTTGATCACAGATATTTGGTAGCAGTGCCCATTTAGCCCATGCATGCACTCAATACATCCTTATACCCCATACTGAGGATATATAGGGCTCCATGGGTGAACCACCCTCAGTTTCGTCTCTACCTCCAAGTCCCAGAAGGAAAACTTCAAAGCAGAGGGGAAGAAGGGCAGATAGTGGAGCACCTGTAGGGGGACACATCTCGAAGAACTCCACAAAGTGAGTAAGCTCTCCTCTTTCCTCAAGTGGTGTCCCGATGGCTGCCCGACTTCTGGTGACTCCCGAGCAGTATCCCCTAAGGAGCGGGGAGCTTCAGAACAGAGTCTGTTACTGAAAACAGAACTGCATTGCCAACTGCAACATCTGATCTACAGGCAGGAACCACAGCATACAGGCTGAAGAAAGTATGTTCAGAAGATCAGGTTGCAGCTCTGCAGATTTCAGTCACTGTAACATCCAAATAGCGGAGATCCATCACTGACTGGGATAACCTCCCAGCAGGAAAGACAACTCTTAAAACTCAGGGATCCTGGCATATACCAAAACCATGTTCAGAATAACCCCTCACAGACAAAAAACAAAAAGGAACCAACAGTTCCCAATACCTACTAAGAGGCTAAATTAATTAACACTAAAAATATTAACTATACCGGAAACGAATATGTGAAGAGAACAGGCACACTCTATACCAGAAGTGGGCAAACTACAGCCCGCAGGTCCATCTTGCCTGGCCCCCAAGCTCCTGGCCCGGGAGGCTAGCCCCCGGCCCCTCCCCCACTGTTCCCCCTTCCCCGCAGCCTCAGCTCGCTCGCTCCGCCGCCAGCGCAGTGCTCTGGGTGGCAGGGCTGTGAGCTCCTGGGGCAGCGCAGCTGCAGAGCCCGGCCTGACCGGCCACCGGTGCTCCAGACAGCGCGGTAAGGGGGCAGGGAGCGGGGGGGTTGGATAGAGGGCAGGGGAGTTCGGGGTGGTGGTCAGGGAATGGGGGCAGGGGTCCTCGGGGGGGGGGGCAGTCAGGAAGGAGAGGGGTTGGATGGGGCGGCAGGGGGCAATCAGGGGCAGGGGTTCCAGGGGCAGTCAGGGGACAGGGAGCGGGGGTGTGTGGATGGGGCAGGGGTCCCAGAGGGGCCAGGGGGGTTGGATGGGGCAGGAGTCTCGGGGGGGCAGATAGGAGGTTGGGGCTGGGCCACGACCCCCTCCCTTAACCGGCCCTCCATACAATTTATGAAACCTGATGCGGCCCTCAGGCCAAAAAGTTTGCCCGCCCCTGCTCTATATTCAGTCTCAGGTCAAAGGGGGTTGAGAGGGAACTGAGGGCAGTTCACCTGTGCAGACCTCTATTTCCTTGATACCAGCCACAAGAATGTGTAGAGTGTATGTGCAGGTCTAACAGGCACTGCTAACAAAAATCTCTGATCAATGACACAGGGGCACATGCACATCTGAAGTGAAGCACACATAGGGGCACTACTTGAAGAAGAATAAAAGTATCCACATGGGTCAGGGGTAGAGTATACTGGTATAAGTACATCAATATAACTGGTAGACAAGGCCTGCCTTAGCTTCAAAGTGTGAATTAACTGCAGCCAAAGAACAGAAGAAGGGAAAACCAAAAGTTCATTCTATGGGTGTTGGTGAACAATGGCTCAGAAAAATGGAAAGATCAGTTCAGCTGTTAGCAATGTTTCTGATGCCGGTGAAAAATGACAAATAAGGGGGATGGTACAGCAGAGGCAACGGATCTGGATCATTTTCAGTTTACAATGACTGTATGCAAACTCTGAACACAAAACTTAGGTTCTGAAAAAAAAAACCCCACAAAAACACACCTGTCTCATCTCATCTCTATTTTCTAGATACGTTTTGTGAAACAGTACCTTGGTAATCTTCATCAGTCAAAAATTTTCTCCATAGCACAGGCTGTGCTGACACAAATGACACACACAAACATACCCAGAACAAAAGGTTAAAGCCCTTTGCAATATTTCATTTCCACAGAGATTTAAACATTTAAATATATCATAAAACAAAGAAGTGATTCAGTATATATAATACAGATCTACTAGATGCATTAATCATTCAATAAAAACAATGCACTGAGGATTACAGAAAATACCTTACAGAAGGAGAAGGAAAATAAAAATAAATTTACTTAACTGAAGGGTTGAGGTGGAAAGCACATACGGTACCGTACTTCATAGTTCTTCATTTTTCCAGCCATAAATCAGGATTACCAATATTTATTATTTAACATGCCCCAAGGATTTCCAAAAACATTACTTCTGTTGTCAGCGGCTCTTAAAACTAGTATATTAAGGCTATAATCCTGCAATCAGTACCAATAGGACAGACCCCCTAATCTCATAGAGAACCCATATAAGTTATTGCTGCTCCACATGGGCACAGAGTCCACATTAGTAGATCCAGTTATAGGACTGGGGCCTAAAACGGTAGCACTGGCTGTAGTTTAAATGGCAGTAGAAATAGGGTTGCCAACTTTCCAATTGCAGAAAACTGAACACCCTTGCCCTGCCCTGTTCCTTCCCAAGGCCCCACCCCTACCCCGCTCCTTCTCTAAGGCCCCGCCACCCACTCACTCCATCCCCCCTCCCTCCGTCGCTCGCTCTCCCCCAGCCCCACTCACTCGCTCATTTTCACCGGGCTGGTCAGAGGTTTGGGGTGCGGGAGGAGGTGAGGGCTCTGGGTTGGAGCCAAAAATGAGCGGTTTGGAGTGTGGGAGGGGGCTCCGGGCTGGGGGGTGCAGGCTCTGGGGGGTAGGGCCACAAATGAAGGATTCAGAGTGCGCGGGGGGTCCCCAGGATGAGACAGGGAGTTGGGTCACAGGGAGTGGGTCAGGGCTCCAGCTGGGGGTGTGGGCTCTGGTGTGGGGCCAGGGATGAGGAGTTAGGTGTGCAGGAGGGGGCTCCGGACTGGGACCAAGGAGTTTGGAGTGCGAAAGGGGGTTCAGGGCGTGGGCTGCACTTACATCAGACAGCTCCCAGAAGCAGCCAGCATGTCCCTTCGGCTCCTAGGCAGAGGCGCAGCCAGGCAGCTCTGCATGGTGCGCGCAGCCCCTGTCTGCAGGTGCTGCCCCCACAGCTTCCATTGGCCGCAGTTCCCAGCCAATGGGAGCCGTGGAGCTGACGCTTAGGGCGGGGGCAGCACACAGAGCCCCCCGCCCACTCCTCCGCCTAGGAGCCGGACATGCCGTCCACTTCTGGAAGCCGTGCAGAGCTAGGGCAGGTAGCGAGCCTGCCTTAGCCCCGCTGCGCCGCCGACAGGACTTTTAACGGCCTGGTCAGCAGTGCTGACCGGAGCCACCAGGATCCCTTTTTGACCAGGGGTTCTGGTCAAAAACTGGATGCCTGGCGACCCTAAGTAGAAAGCAGCTGAGAGGAAGGTGACTGTAGGGTAGGTATTTTGCTTATTTCCTGAAGAGGGAGTCTTCCTGTTAACATTGGTCAACAAGTCATATGCATTGTTTTTAAATATTATACATTCCCCTGGAGATTATGTGATGAGTACATTTTGTAAAACTAAATAAATGGAATAAAAAAGAGGCACAACTCATAGCTGTAAACACATTAAGATTCCAAAATCAGGGCAACATATTCTGACAACTTGTGACCACTGTAGTCAATGAGAGTCCAAACGCTATATATACCTCCATCACAGAAATTTTCTCTAGGCTGAAACTTGGGATGCAAATACTTTGTGTAGATTTTTAAAAAAAACACTTCAGTTATGTATAAATTATAGCAGTGCAAAAGAGGAAGTTTACCCTTTTAGAGATTTGGCACTCCTAAAATGCTCAAGTAAACCGGATTTCAAAAATGAAATGCATTATCCATGTCTCAGGGTGCGAGATGCTACTGCAAAACATATAATAAAAGTAATAATCATAACAATTTTTCACTATAGGGTCTTCTTTTGAAATGTGCCTGCTGACCAAGTGCTATAAACATTTCACTGCATCATGAATACTTTTGAAAATTATTTAATGTGTTTTTAAAATACACTTACTATATTCTTCCTATGTTTTATAACCTTCCACAAAACGTTTCTTTGAAAAATAATTAAAAAAAAAAACCATGAAAAAAAAAATCCAACAATCTTCTACGTTTAAACACTGTTATGATTCGAACATGAGCCTTAATGAACTAAGAAACTGAAAGTTCAACCATGGAAATTCAGAAAGCAAACATGACTGGAATAAGGAGAGGGTGTTGCAGTCTGTAACTTACAGATCCTTGCCTGTCAGATGGCTGCCCAAGTGGAGTATAAAAGTTAATGGAAACTGGGTCAAAAGAAAACTAAGGGGAAGGATGTGTCCTCTGATCTCCCAGCTGGTTAAAGCAAGGAAAGCCTATGGCGATTACTGCCCAGTGTTTTCCAGCTGATTTGCTTTAGTTCTGTGGACAGTAAAACAAGGTCTGAGGAAAAAGCCTTAAAAGACTAATTCCTGAAACTTAATTTTCATTCCCTGGCTGGTGAAACCACCCTCCATCTTACAATGACATTGGGTCCACATTAAATGAGTGTCACAGAAAGTCTGCTCAGGGTATCTGTGTTTGTTCCTCCTGTTTCGTTATCACCAGTAATAAGGAACTTAAGCTGACCATGCAACTGATTCTGCTGGAGGCAGCTCACTCTTCCATAGCTCTGTTGTATCAGATATAAACTGCCCCCATTGGATTTCTGCTCTAGGAATTTATGGGGATGGTGTTGAACTTTAAGGCTCTGGTCCAACTTCCATTAAAGTCAGTAGAAATCTCTGTTCAGTTTGGGACCTGGGTACCTGAGGCCACATTTCATCCCATCTGCTGTGGCTGTGATCTGCACAGGTGCTCAAGCTGGAGTTTCATGGTCTTAAAAAGGAGGGGGTTGCTGGCAAGATGTTTTCAAGGAGGCCCAGCCAAATCAGGAATTAACTTCCTCCCTCCATGCACGATAGCCCAGATTAGATATCCTTCTGGACATATTACAAAGCCTCTCTTTATTCTTGAGCATTTAAAGAAGAGGTGAGTTGCAAGACAAGGAGCTGGCCCCAAATCTGGGTATTAGCGTGTTGACTCCAGCAACCATTTTTGCGTGTCTGCTGGTGCATGGTTATTAACTCTGACCCCTAGAGATACCAACCTTCCTTCACTCCCTTTAACCACCCTTCTGCATACAACTCTTTATCAAAGCATTGGAACGACTTATCTAGGGTTATGACGGAGTCTCCATCTGTGGCAATTTTAAAATCAAGACTGGATGTGTTTCTAAAAGATCTGCTCTAGGAATTATTTTGGGGGAAGTTCTATGGCCTCTATAATGTAGGAGGTCAGACTAGATGATAATAATGGCCTTGAAATTTATGAATCTATAAACTGCCCTCTCCAAGTGCAACTAGCTCCTATACCAAACATCCACAATTAGTAGTGCTGGGGAGAAAATAAGCTGGTAAAAACCGATGACAGAAAAAACATTCCACTGATGTAGGAAGCATCTACACTATAGCGCTACAGCAGCACAAATGCAATGCTGTAGTTGTGCTGCTATAGTGTAGACGTACCTTATGTACTTGATATAAATGGCATTGTCTTAGGGTAAGGTCCTCAAAATGAGGCCAATCTGCCAACACTTAATACCTGGTGTAAGGTTTATTACTAAGAGTAGAGTACAATCAATTGGACTACAAATGATACTAAGCATAACACCTGTTATGAATCTTGGCAAAATCAGGCCCTGTTTTATAAACTTGGGCCCCAATTCAGCAAAATAATTACATACATGCCTAACTTTAAGTACATGCAATCCTGCTAACTTCACTGGGACTATCCATTAAGTTAGGCACATGTTTAAGTACCTTGCTGAATCAGGCTCAAAGTAAAAAAAAGAACTATTAAGTCATCCTTAACAAGCAGAACTTGTTATAAATAAAATGATTTAAATAGGAAGAAACACAGTAAATCTATGTGGAGAGGCTCGATTGTGAGTGTTCAAAGTAATTAATTAAACAAAGGGAAGAGTACGAGTAAAATGGAGGAACGTACTTTAGTGTTGAGGCTTTCAGAGCAAATTAAAGTGCTCCATAAAACAACTCTGCACATACTATACTGACAAAACCCAGGTGTTAAGTGGTGGTAGTATACAGATTTAAAGGTGATTAACAATACATTACATTATTAAGTCTCAAGGAAAATAAATACACCTTGAGTATAACATATAACAAATGTTACATCCTCATGACTATTTAGCTCAAAGACTAGGTTGTTAACCAAAATAACCGGGAAGTGTATTTAAGAAGCATCTGTGAACAATAGCGCTAATCTCAGCTCTACTGTAGTACATTCTTTTTGCCATCATTAATTTAATATAACAACTTCATAGCAATAGCCACCAAAACAAAAAAAGTGGAACCTAGTTAATTTTGCAATAGAATATTGTTTAACTGTGCCTACCACAAAATATTACCAATCCTATTTTAAAAAAATAAGTAAGTAAACTGAAGATCAGAACATCTCTCTCAAACTGGGTCATTCATTGCACTTTGGTGGAGTCATGCTGACTGAACTGGGCTCTGAGTTAATGTAAGAGCCCATCAATGTGGATCAGGGCCACCTACTATAAATTAAAACTTCTAATTGTACTTAAAGGACACCATCAAGTAGTTGCTTACACCAAGTGCTTAGTGCTTCATTCTGCCATGTTAGTAAAAGAGGTTTCATTATAGCACAAATTAAATTAGTTATCAATAATGTTTTGCTATTTTAATCTGAGCATGACTGACAGAATAAAGAAAATGAGGAGGAGGAGGAGGACTGTCTTGTTATTACAGTCCTGGACTGGGACTCCGGAGATCTCGGTTCCATTCCTGGCTCTGCCACAGACTTCCTGTATGATCACGGGCAAGTCACTTAGATCTCCAATTCCTCTGGCCCAAATCACATGCTTAATTTTAAGCACATGAGTAAATCACAGTCAAATCAATGAAGTGACTTACATGTTTAAAGTTAAGCACATGCTTAAATGCTATGGGGGATTGGGACAGAATGCTTGACACTCTGCAGAATGGAGCCCTTAATTATTTTGGCTCATATTCTCAAAGGTATTTAGCTCAATGGGAGTTAGGCACTTAAATACCTTTGAGAATCTGGGATTTTGTATCTCAGTTCTCCATCTGTAAAATGGAGATATTATTTCTCCCTTCCTCTCACCCTTTGTCTGTCTAATCTATAAAGATTTTAAGATCTTCATGACAGAGACTGTCATTTACTATGTGCCTAGAACAATGGGGCCTCATTCTAACCTTAATACAAGCAATACATAATAATAATAATGGAGTATGACTATGTGGTTTGGGAGACTATATTAAAGAGTTCAAAATAATGTTCTCCTTGTTCAGCCATTGTTCTAAGCCATAAGCGTGTCTACAGGCAAAATTAGTGATTTTTGCCGGCAATAAATAAGGCAGATTTTAAAAATTCTTAATACTAGCAGAAAAAAACAAACTACTCCTAAGAATGACTGGATTAAAGACGGGTTTATAAAAACACACCCATCATGATCTTTGGAAATGTTTACACTAATTAAAACAATATACTGCATACAGTAGCGTAGCGGGGGGGTGGGGGGGGAGAGCGGGGCAGCGGCCGCTTCCTCACTGAGCACAAGTGGCGCCTTGTCAATTTCTTGGCACCTTTTTAATTTTTACTCACCCGCCGGCCTCCGGGGCTTCGGCAGCACTTCGGCAGCGGGCCCTTCACTCGCTCTGGGTGTCTTCGGCGGCACTGAAGGACCCGCCGCCGAAATGCCGCCGAAGACCCGCTGAGTGAGTGAAGGACCCGCTGCCGAAATGCCGCCGAAGACCCGCTGAGTGAGTGAAGGACCCGCCGCCGAAATGCCGCTGAAGACCCAGAGCGCTGCCGGCTGAGTAAAAGCGCCGCAGTGGATGGCGCCTTTTTTTTTTGGATCGCTCCCCCTGTTCCCTCCACCTGGCTACGTCACTGACTGTGTATTTGGAGATAATCAAATTAACCCCCCAACCCCAAAACTGTTCCTAACAGGAAAAAACAAGAAAAAAACAGAACTCACTAAAGACAAATTACTCAGGAAAAATGCCAGTGAACAGATATGCCTTAACTCAGGATGTGTTCAATAAATGGGGGAGTGAATTCCAGAATCAAGAGCCCAACTGCTGAGAATGCCCTGGCTTCCCACCCCCAAAGTTTAAATCCATACGAGAAAAGCCACTAAGTCACTAAGAGCCTTGTTCTTGGGGATATCTAGGAATCCAAAAGTAGCTGCAGAACCCAAAAGACTCCCAATTATAATTCTCAGTAATAAAATCAAATAATACCTACTCATATAGCACTTTCTACTGGTAGGGCTCAAAGCATTTTACAAAGGAGGTAAGCTTCATTATCCCCATTTTATAGATAGGGAAACTGAGGCACATAGCCGTAAGGTGACTCGCCCACAGTTACCCAAGCAGACCAATGGCAAAGCTGCAAATGGAATCCAGGTCTCCTGAGTCCCAGTCCATCTCTCTATCCACTAGGACTCATTATTTTACAAAGTAACAAACAACAAGCAGATTTCTGAAATAGAGGGAGTAGATATGAGCTTCACCTTTTCTTCTGGAGGTTCTCCCAGTGTATCAACATCACCTCTTTCTTGTCTGGACCCAAAGCCCTGACATGACTAAGCACTGGGAAAGCAGAGATACTATGCCTCTTGCTCTGATAAATTCCCTCTTACCTACAGTGCTGATTCTGCAAACACTTAGGCACATGCTTAATTTTACAAATGCAAATAGCCCTACTGAAGTCAAAGTACATAAAGGCAAGTGCAGGAATAAGAATTTGCAGGATCTAGACCACTGGCTACATCTACATATTCCACACCCTGAGCAACATAAGCTATACCGACATAAGTGCTCGTGTGCACAGCACTATGTCAGTGGGAGAGCTTCTCCTACCAACATAGCTTCCGCCACTCGTGGAGGTGGGTTTTTTATGCCGACGGGAGAGCTCTCTCCCGTTGGCACAGAGCATCTTCACCAGATGTGCTTCAGAGGCACAGCTGTATCAGCACAGCTGCACCACTGTACATATAGACATACCCTTAATCTCTACAAAGGAGAGAGATTATTTTCCTCACAGTAAGGCACTCAGAAATCATGTTGAGAATGTGTTCTATGAACCTAGATAAATCCAGCAAGAACAATGCTCTTGTATTTCTTTACACACAGTATTTGATAAATGCAGCTTCTATTGCATTGCATGAAACATGGCCTCCAACATATTACGAAAGTGAACCACATGGGTAGGAGCTAACTAATTCACATAAAATATGCCTGGCTATGTTACAAACATAACGGAAGCCTCTACATGCTGTTTAGCACAAAACACACACACACACACACACACACACACACACACAAAAGTAAATATTAAAAATGTGTTGAAATGCCTCCTCAACCCAGCTTTTGTAGGGAAGTGAGCACAGAACCTTAACACTGTAATCCTGTTTAAAGTATAGTTTGGAGATTGCAGTCAGCACAGAACATCATTCATTCTAAATTACATCCAAAAAGCTATGGTAGAAGACCATTAAGGTTGCAGAGTCAAGCACTCCAAAGTTAGCAAATGCAAGAATTTAGGTTGCCCGTGCAACCTTAATTTGCCCCCTTTGCACACATGTATTATGATAGTCTCTTAATTACATGGTCACATGCTCTTTTTCCAAGGGGCCCCTGCCTCCTTCAGTACACTAAATGGACCCATTCTGGGAATGAATCAGGGTGTGTAGTGAAGGAGGCTCATTCACGGATTGTGTAGCTATTCAACATTTCTTTATTTTTCTTATTCACTGTGTGGCCTCAGGGCTTAATTTACACTATCCAAACCCTGCAGGGAATAAAATATTATGAATTTCCTCTGGGCTTTTCTCTAGTGCTTTCACCAAAGCATACGAGTGCTTCACAAACTATTGTTGCACGTAAAGTAAATAAGGTTTTTAAAATGTTTAAGAAGCTTCATTTAAAATAAAATTAAAATGCAGAGCCCCCTAGACCGGTGGCCAGGGCCTGGGCAGTGTGAGTGCCACTGAAAATCAGCTCGCGTGCCACCTTCAGCATGCGTGCCATAGGTTGCCTACCCCTGATCTAGTCCAATCCCCTGCTCAAAGCAGGACCAACACCAACTAAATCACCCCAGTCAGGGCTTTGTCAAGCCGGGCCTTAAAAACCTCTAAGGATGGAGATTCCCACCTCCACTCTTCTTCACCACTCTGCATTAGTCAAGCTCAGGGGTAGGAAACCTATGGCACGTGTGCCGAAGGCGGCACGCAAGCTGATTTTCAGTGGCACTCACACTGCCTGGGTCCTGGCCACTAAACCTTATTTACTTTACGTGCAACAATAGTTTAGTTATATATTATAGACTTATAGAAAGAGACCTTCTAAAAACGTTAAAATGTATGACTGGCACGCGAAACCTTAAATTAGAGTGAATAAATGAAGACTCGGCACACCACTTCTGAAAGGTTGCCGACCCCTGATCTACAGCATAAGCTTTTTGTCTGAGTGCTCTTCCCATCGCATAAGAGCACCAAGAAAAAAGCTCATTTAATCCAGTATAGTTCAAAAAATAACTTTTGCATTTGCACCCAAAAAATGGGCCCGACCTGAAGGGGCACAATCCGCCTTGCTCAAAATCAGTATACATGGTCCCCTTTTACATCAGACAAAGGCAGGAAAGACAATGGACGAGAATTGGCTTGTATTTACACCAGTGTGAATCCAGAGTAACTCTATTGACTTCAGTGGAGTTACTCTGGATTTGCTGAGTGGCACGCGAAACCTTAAATTAGAGTGAATAAATGAAGACTCGGCACACCACTTCTGAAAGGTTGCCGACCCCTGGTCAAGCTGATTCTTCCTTCACCTGCATGCTGCCTGTGCTCAGCAACAGTTGCAGTGAGAGCAGAAGAGAGATAAATGGTTAAAGTTTGGCAAAGTTATAAGCAACTGAAAACAGAGTCTTATAATGGGAAATGTTGGGCAACCTTAAGTATAGGCGGCACTATCAGCCCCACCTTAATATCTTCCTTCCACTGGCACAATAAATGCCCAGATTCTCTGCTGTGCAGCAGATGGTCTGAGGGGCAGAGCCATCAGGGAGCTGGTTATGGTTTCCTGATTCTCAGGGCAGATCTGCGCTACCCTGAGATCTGCCTTGGTTGGAATCGTCCAGAGACTGCTCTAAATTACACTAACTGGACACAGCCCCTAATGAACCATATACCAAAAGAGCATAGATGAGAAGCCGAGTACTTCAGCCACTCCCCTGTCCTGCCCATAGCAAACGCCTATGACAGGGCTGAGAGGGGGCAAAGTGGTGTCACAGGAGCTGGGTACACTATCTCTCTGTCCGATAAAAGCTCCTCAAGGCAAGAAATTCTCAACTGGCCAGTCCAGCTTGGTTCCCAGCCTCTTTGTTCCACTTAAGGAGCATAAAGGGGCCAGAACAGAACAATCTGGTTTTTAACTTTATTTTAAGTGAAAACAAACGACATCACTGTTTAGGCTTCTTTTGCATGGAGAGTAACCTGGGCGGTGTTTACTTTACAGGAAACAGACTCTTGTTAAAAAAGGAGAAGTGGCACAGGGCAAGTCATTACACAGGTGAGCTAAATTCAGTGTTAGAGGGAATTTCCACGGACAAAGGATTTCCCACAGTCTATTGTTGGAAACAGCACTGCATTTGCTCATTTCTTACTCAACAGGCTGCTGATTCAACCAGAAGAGGATGCGGCTAAGTTTCACCTTGTGTGTTGCTCCAACTGCAGATTAGGTCAACAAACACTTGGCTTTTGGAAACTTATAACTATACTTCATACTACTTCCTTGTTATTTTCATTGTGAGCTTCTGTCGTCTTATACTGGCATGTAAGTGCAACTGGCAAGGGTTACATAAGGTGAAATATCAGGAGTTTGAACTCCAGACAACTGCAGCAGAACAGATCCTGCCTGGAGGCAGAGGACAAGCTCTCCCTATCCTATCAGCTTCAAGCTTTCATACTGCTTGATGGACACTTATTTTTAAGTGTGGTTCATAAGAAGAAAGCAAGGCATACAGAATGCATCATGTGTTTGGAATCACTGTGCTCTTCCATTTACACACACACACACACACACACACACACACACACACACACACACACACACACACACACACACAGTAAGATCAGATTGATGAAAGGTGTTTTTTTACCTTCAGGTTGAGTTATGTTAATAAATGAAAAATGGTAATCTCTGTCTGCACAAATTAATGGCCTGGTGCTTTGTCCCTGGGAAAGAGTTGGACCCTCTGTTGGGTCTTTCCCAAGTCAGCAGGGAGCCTGGCCACCAGAGGCTGCTTTAACATGTGGTTCTGTCTGTTCTGCTTCCAATAGCAGCCACCCTAACTTTGGTAAGGATGAAGGAGAAATAGCACCAGTGTCTCATTCACCTTAACTATTACATAGATTTTAGGGGAAAGTGCCCCCCTTTCTAAGGTAGATTGACAGCTGGCCATAGACACCAGCAGGAGAGATGCTGTATAGTTTGGAGGCCACCTGCATGCTTTGAAATTAGCCCACTTGATGGGTGCAGAATAAGTAATAAATAGAAGAGTAGAGCTGTAGAAGCTCCCACTTCCCATGAACAGCTACAGAAAAAAACACTTGCTGTCCTCCCCTGATCTCTTTGTTCTGCTGCGAGGCTGTAACCTGTATTACACTTCTTCTCCTAGATTGAAGGCACCTGCTCAGGGTGACTTTTTTCCCATGTGACTTTTTCCCAAAACACCTGTCAAAGCTCTAGGGCTTCTGTGCTTTAAAGAAGAGATGTGATATTTGGCAGGGAGAACGCTATGGTGGCAGGAATGTGTCTTTTGCTCTCTGTGAAAATCTGCCCACAACTGGCCAGGTTATGAGCCCCTGAAAATCTCAGTTTGCATATACTCAGTAGAGATTTAGCAGCTACATTCACAGAAGACTCCCACTCTGTACTGAGCAATGGGACAGGGGCTGAGAGCAGGGCTTTCCCTGCAATTGCTTCTTCTGGCAGCTGGGGGCTGCTCTGGGGCCAGTCACAGGCAGTGAAAGCAGGAACATTCTCTTCTATGCTTTCAATGCTCCCCCTGCTGGTGGCAAGACAGTTGATGAAAACAATCAGCTTGCCAGGAAGGCAGACAGGTTGAAGAGCTGAGCTGGGAGAGAACAGATGGGGGAGTCTGAGATGAGGAACTGAACCAGGATAGGGGACTGGGCCTGGAACAAAGTGCTGATGGTGAGGACTTGGGGATCAGGATGGGAAGCTGAGGGGGGTGAAATGGGGAGGGGAGATTAGGACACAGACTTGAAGGGGCAGGAAAAGAAGGGGACATGTGCAAAAGGAGCTGTAACCACTACAGCACACTTGTCTCTAGAATAGAACTCAAGATTACAGAGTCTCAACATTCCTCTGCGGTCAGCAGATAGCTGTGAAAGCCCTGCAAAATGTGTGTCTCGTCTCCCTCTAGTGGCTGGCTCCACAGAAGATGACAACTTTCTACTGCTATTACTTACTCTGTTAGCTCAAGTGGCAGAGGTCTGGGCTATAGATTTGAAGGTTCTAACCTTGATGATGAATCCATATGAGAGTCAATATGGTTCAAGATCATGGAATTTCTGATTACCAGTTTGCTTTTTTAAAAACAAAAATACTATTTGCTCAGCATCACATAGGAACTTTGTGATGAGGCAGGGATAGACTCCAGTTCCTAAAGGTGGCATTCAACTGCCTGAACCAGGGGATCATCTTTTTTATTCCCACAGTCACCTGCTTTGTTCACTAACCATCTTCCAACTTCTGCAACAAATGAGGTACATTTCCTATCAAACTATTTATTAACTACACAACCCTGGTTCATTCCCAGAGTGCCTTCCATCCTCTACACTGAAGGCAATAGTAGTCCTGTGGAAAAAGTAGTATGTGATCATGTTATTAAACACTGTATCACAATGCATGTGCAAAGAGGGCTGAATTAAGGTTGCATGGGCAACCTTGATTCTGGTATTTCCTAACTTTGCAGCCTTTGATTCTGAAGACTAAATGTTCTTTTAATGTAATTTTTGTAAGAATTAAAAGTGTTTTAGAAAATCTTATCCATATTTGGCATGGCAATGATCAGTTACCTGATGTACTGTAGCTTCAACTGCTTGCATATAATGGTTTAGCTCTCTGTCCATTGCAGCATATTCTAACATCACACTTTCCATACTGTTAACCTCCTCTACATCATCTGCAAAACAAAGTACATAGGCATTCATCACTCCTCCATGCAAATGGGAACATGACTGGATAGGAGTTAGCTAAATTCATCTGCAATCATTTAAAAACATAAATTATTAAAATACAGTGAACATTTAATTACTCAAATCCCAATTAATTTAAATTCTGTTATCTGAAAGGTAGCTATAGCCTCCCAAAGTTGAATTACAGGCTTAAGGGGTGAAACCTTCATAGTTTATAAACTCCGGAGAAAACGTTTCTACTGCAGAATTTAAAAAGTCTGTAGTCTTTCCAACATTTGGAGGTCAATTTATCCAAACTCTCAATTATTGGATGTCTTTCTAAAACATGCTCTAGGTTAACCATAAATTGTTGGAGCATTAATGAAGTAGGGCCAAGGATAGAATCCAAATGAAAGCTAGGGCATGTGTTATTCACAAGATCAGACCAGATGATATTATAATGGTTCTTTCTGAACTTAAAAATCTATGACGGAAAGTGAATTTCATGTCCTTCTGAGAAGAAATTGTGTTTGAACTGTAAGTCAGTGGAGCAAGTGTTTAATGTACTCTGCACCATACTATGCTGTGGCAATCCTTATTATAAAGATTTTGTGCTAAAGGTATTTAATTTTGTTACTTTCATCTGGTGATTCAATGCTTTTCTTTCTTTACAGTTGATCAGTGCTTGACCTTTGTTACCTAATAAGGAAGATACATTATTATCTTTAAAATATGGAAAGTACTTCCTATGTTGTGAATGAAAATACAGTAATAATATTTCACTATTTGTGAAAGCAGGTGTTGTACAGCAGGTGTTTGTCATGTTCCTCAAATTTCTGTTATATTTTTTTTTACCTATTTTGCAATCATAAGCCCTTTTACATTTCTTGGGTAACTTCAATAAACAACTTACTCAGAGACAGACACTTCCTGGGTTTCATGAGAGTGTGTGTGAGAGAGTGTGTAATTTCAGTTACCAACATCTAGTCATTAGGCAATCAGGATATTTTCTGCAGAAGTTGCATGTCATGACTCATCAGACTGCCTGAGAAATATTTAATAGAAACCCTGTCTCATTGTAGTGGAGTTCAAAGCTATAATTAGTCCCCTTTCTTTCCCCTCTCCCCCAAAATAAACATTAGTATTGTAAAATCCAAATGGAGTCAGCATTTTATAACACAGGAAATAATGGAAGACTTAGCCATATGATGAACCAAACAGTGCTTTAATCCAGTTAGTAGTCATTGCCTACTCAAATGTAGTGAATACAGAACAGTTGTTCAGTAAGACATTACTATTTTTACTCCCCTCTGCATCACTCCAAACACCTTCTTCCACCTTCAGTTATGTCTCTGCTTTTCCATTCTAAACTCGCTTTTTCTTTATTCGGACATTACCTTTCAGGGAGAGACACTTGTCATATACAGTACAAAAGTGTGTATAGTTTCCTCCAGTTGTGCAATTTTTTTTCAGCTGCGCCCTTACTTATCCCATGACAACACTGCAACAGGAACACAGCCCCTGGTGACCCTGGGGTTCAATTATTGTAACTTCTTCCTTGCAGTGCTTCTACATCACTAGCAGCTTGTGCAGAACGCAGAAAAACGTTGCTTAACTGGTTTGAGCAATAAGGTCATATTGTGGCTGCCTTGAATTGGCAGCCTGCGAAGCAGAGGATTGGCCGCAAGAGTCAGACCTCAGCTGGTATAAGTCACCATAGCCCCACTGACTCCAATGGCGCTACATCAATTCACACTAGATGCGGGCCTGTAGGACTTCCAAAAGCCCTCGCTATATTAGAGACCTCTCTTGTTCTGGCAGATATTTGCATTCTGACACCACCCGTTTTCTAGTAATTCAATCATCACGTCTTGTGTTGCAGGTAATCATCCCTTTGTACTGGTGGCTGTGAGAGGTTCATCTTCCTTCTCTGTCATCCATCCCAGGACCACCCTCTCTCCCTTTCAAAATAATGCTGAATGACTATTTTCCAGAGTGTTGTTTTCTTAAAACCACACACAATCTCATGTAATGGCATGCTGGTTCCTGGGCACATGCCCATGTCCTAACATCCTGCTTCTAGGCTCTGACCAGCAGCTGAGTCAGGTGACCAAGGATCATGTGCCAGCAGCCCAGAGGTGGCACTTCCTAATAAAAAAGAACCTGAGCAGACAAAGGGGGGAGGCTCAGAGTCAGGAGAAAGACCTGGGAGGTGGCTGTCCATGCCAGCCAGGTGGAATATACCTACAATAGTAGAAGCCTCCCCTGAGAAAGGCTTCAGGAAGGAGATGGGTTTAGGCAGGAACTGTCAAACCTAAGGGGAAGGGCTGGCAGATTAGTGCTGGATTTGATGTTCAACTATTATGATTTGTCAATAAGCAAGACCCCAAGACGAGAATGTTTCTTGAACCATGTGAGTCTACATACATTTAACATGGAGACAAGGTGGTGTAAGCAGACCATGCCCATACCCCCATATGTAACACCTTTCCCTTCCCTTATTCATCCCTCTTTTTGGCTATATCTATAGTTTTATGAGGGTGTCTTGATTGGTAAGGTTGGGTGAAACTATATGTATAACATGTAGTAGTTTGCCTTAAAGCTGCTGAGCCCCCCAGCCATCTATGTGAAAGATTGAGTTTAGCTATGGAGTACCATCACAAATCGTACTGTGTAGCCATTTTTCTCTAGATAATTCCCTTGTATGAGAAAATCCTCCTTATTTCCACTCCAGCACATCATGCAGCCTTGAGGCTGGTAGGAACGCCTCCATGTAATACATGAAGCTGAGACTAAATCCTGGCTTTTGAGATACTGAATCGTCATGTTGACTTTCAATGATAATTTTGTTAGGTCTGCAGCAGCTGAAACCATTATCCCAACTCAACCCCTCCTTGCCCCTGGTTGATGATGGGAAGGCTGGAAACCTCCATGAGGAATACACTTATGGAGTCCCTCGCCTATCATTCCCATGAGTGGGGAGGCAGGATTTGTTCAGTCCCACACAACAGACCCTGAGGCAGGTCTCCAGGGTCATACTAGAGGTCCGTTGGAGCAGTACTACTAGGGATTCCTCATGGATGCTTCTGGGTCCTTGGGTGAGATGGGGGCAGGGGGATGTGGGATGGCTGGGATAGTGAGGCTCTATAGAAAAGATAATACAACCCCAGGTTAAATGATAATACAGGTCCCCAGCTCTCCCAGTCTTCATCTACTCTATGTGGATCCTAGACTTAGAGGGTGACCTCCACAGAGTCTGGAAGAGAAGATCAACAGTGCCACAGAAACAGCTGAGCCATCTTCCATACCGAATTGAGGTCCTTTGTAGGGTGTATTTCTTTCATGAGCAAATCTAGCTAGAATGATCTGGGTCATTGACTTTGACAAGGAAGTTACACTTAATGTTTTTATTCAACTTTTCGGTGGGCCAGGGAAAATGCCTTCCTATGGGGAGGCTAATAGAATTTGGTAAACTGTCTTTGCTGTTTACTGGTACAGTAGAATGCAAATCTCTGCAGAGAGCAAGCATACAACACTGTATTTGACCTCCCAGCTCTTACCAGCAGAAACTGAAAGTTTTGCTGAAACAAAGTTCAGCAATAAGGGCTTTCTCCTATGTGAAACAACAGTGGATTCAGCCAACCAGAAGGTAAAGTGCAAAGACATTTTTACACAAAGTCAGAAAAAAAATTAAAACGCGACAAAAAGCAACCTTCTTTTGTATTTTTGGCTATTGTAGCAGTGCTGTTCTCCTTAAAGACATCTACGCTTGATACACATCAGTCTTTCATTAAATACATCAATAAGTATTGCAGACAGAGCCCCAGCGTTCCTGCTACTTTCTTCTGTCTAACTACCATTTTTCCCATGCCCATCTGACAGCAGTGATGCCAGTGTTTTTCCCTCCTACTAGGAGGCAGATGAACTGCCTCCTACAAGGCTGACACAAATGATGTTTCATGAATCACAGGAAAGATTTGTGTAGCAAGTAACTGTCACCCTCCTCCCATGGCCCAAATGAATCATATCCACAACATACAGAAACTTCACTGGCCTAAATATTCTGAAACTTTGAAAGGGAAGAGGAGGACATTGTTAAACATAGCATCAGAGCCATGTCAATTCTGCACAGAACATTCCCTGAACTGAAAACTCAAACTAATTGTACCTACTAAATAATGAGGCTTTAGCTGATTTTACATTATAATACTTGAAAGTTGCCCTAAAAACAAAACACTGAGCACAAACGAAGAGGTGGAACCCAGCTGGGGGAAGAAGGATATTAACTTTAACTACCTCTTGCCTACAGTCCTCTGATCCCAAGGGTTCCACCCACCCATCGGCTTGTTTCTAGTCTCAAATGATGCGAAGAGCTGTCTTTCTGCTGCTGTTCTTTCATGCACGTGTGGCTGCAGATGTTTCGAGATAAATGCCAATATGTATCACACATCCAAGATTACAGCCTGCCCTTGAAGAATTTATTGCAGGCACAAAGATACACTAGGATGGAGTGAACTACAGCTCCATGAAGCCCATCTATTTTATGGCAACCACACCTGCAGTGGAGCCCCCAGTATGTCTTTGGATAGCCTGTTTCCACAAACTGATGACTAAGAGGAAAAATCCTTTGGTCTTTTTGTTCCCCCAAGGGGAAGGGAATGGTCAAGAAGATTTCAGGGGGTCACTCCCATTTCACCCTGTTTCCATTGTTTGACTTTCAGTTTTAAAAAAACAAAACAAACAAACAAACAAACAAACTTACTCCCAGATCTTGTACTGCAGAAAGGGGCCTTCCCTCCCATGAAAAGGACTAAAGGAAACTCACTCTCTACTACTAGAGTTCAGCTGGGAGTAAAGGCTCATACTTGGGACCACTGCTGCCATTCCTGCTAGGTCCCCTCTACCCAAACCCCAAATGCTAGGTCAGCTACCTCCATAGCATTCAAACCTTCCACGCTAGAAGCAAATGGCCAAGTTGGGGCCCAGTTCTGCAACTGCAGGATCAGTGCCTTTCTGGTATCTCACCCAAATGTCTCCTAACCCGACTTTTAATTCATAACCACAGAGTTCATTCCAAGCTCTATGAGTAACACCATGCTCCTAGCTATTACAGTAATAATAGTACTGTAAAATACACTAGCATTTGCATATGTTAATTGAGTCTCCTTGTAGCTAAACTGAATATGTTAAGTTCACTAAGTATTTCCCCACAAAACCTTAACCGCATTGCCTTAAGATTTTATTCTTTGCAATATTTTACATGCTTTTTTCCCCACATACATAGTCCGGTTGAAGGTCATTGTCCTCCTTTTCAAAGCCCTGGCTACATGACATTGGAATTAGCCACCTGAATGTCCATTCTTCTCCATATCCATGGCCTGCAGCTTATGTGACCCTCTGATGACTTTTTATATCAGTAGTAGGGGGATAATTTTGAAAAACCTCTCTCTCTACATATATTACATTCAAAAATGTTAAAAGAACATTATTACAGTTGCAAAGTCAAGAACTTCAAAGTTAGAAAATACCAGATTGAAGATTGCCTGTGCAATCTTAATTTGCTCCCTTGTGCCTATGCATTATAATACAGTCTTTAATTGCATGATCACATACTATTTTTTCCACAGAGACCATGGCTCACTGAGGATGGACATTTGACCCCTAACTTGGGTCATCAGCAGACCTTTAAATGCACAGCACAGATCTCTACCATATCAGCTGATGGAATAACTAGTAGAAGTACACCTCTACCCCGATAGAACGCAACCCAATATAACACGAATTCGGATATAACGCGGTAAAGCAGCGGGAAGCCCCAGGCCCTTTAAAGCGCCACCCGAGCCCCGCTGCTTTACCACGTTATAGCCAAATTCGTGTGGAGCCCCAGGCCCTTTAAATCACTGCCCGAGCCCGGCTGCTGGAGCCCCAGGGCTCCGGCAGCCAGGCTTGGGCGGTGATTTAAAGGGCCAGAGGCTCCAGCCGCTGCCGGAGCTCCGGCGGTGATTTAAAGGGTCCTTTAAATCACCGCAGGGGAAGCTGGTCCAGTCTGGCATAACCCGATATAACGCGGTCTCACCTATAAGGTGGTGAGATTTTTTGGCTCCCGAGGACCGTGTTATATCGGGTAGAGGTGTAGTAGTTTGTTATCCTCTGTTCAGTTCAGCCACTAAATCAGTGGTCCCCAAACATTTCAGGGTCATCACACACCCTTACACCTGTCCATGCCCTCCCCCGGAGCCAGAGCGGACACGGACGGGGTAAGGGGGCCGAGTTTGGGGCCACAGCTGGGGGCAGGTCTAGGGCTGGGAACAGAGCAGCAATCAAGGGCCGAGGGTGGGGGCAGGCCCGAGGCCAGGGCCAGGTGCCAGGCCGAGAGCCAGGGCCATTGCTGAGGCGGGACCGAAGCAGAGCTGGGAGCGGGCACCACGGTTTGGGGACCTCTGCATTAAATGGAGTGAAACACTCACTTTGCTATCAGCAAATAGCTTGAAACCCACTGGCAGAGGTATGTAAAAACCCAGGACTCTTGGGTCCAGTTTAAGGTTCCGGAGAAGAGTGTTCTCTAGCAGTTCTTCTCCTGTGCCCTCAGCCTGTCCACCCCCAGAACTGGATTTTTTTCAAATTAAAATTGTATTTCACACAAAAGTATTAACTACCTAAATAAATGATGAAAGTCTAGTCTTTCCACAGCAACTACCATTGTCTCTGAGTGAGCAGCAAGCCCTCTTAACCAAGATGGATTATAGTTGAAAGAGTACTCTATTTGGAATGATTTTTGTGGTAAGAGTCAATGTGTATTTAAACATCTGTATTTGTGGAAGGTATTTGTGTGTGAGGAGAGATTAAGGGAGAGATTTTCAAAAGTGCTCAGCATTGGCCTAACTGTAGACTATCAGGGTTGGGAGGGACCTCAGGAGGTCATCTAGTCCAACCCCCTGCTCAAAGCAGGACCAATCCCCAACTAAATCATCCCAGCCAGGGCTTTGTCTAGCCTGACCTTAAAAATCTCTAAGGAAGGAGATTCCACCACCTCCCTAGGTAACTCATTCCAGTCAATAATAAAACTCCGTTTGACTTCAATGGGAGCAGAGTTAAACCAATGCACTTTTGAAAATCACAGCCTAATGGTACTTGTTTTTAACTACCTTGTTTTTACTTTATGGACAGGTGGGGTCTGGAAAGTCACAATGAGCTCAGATCTTCTCCACCTTCAGAGCAGAAACTAAAAACCATCTTGTCGGATGTTCCTGCCCACAGCATCTGAGTGGCCAGATCAGGCGCCACTGGAGATAAAGGGCAGATTCTGCCACCATTACTCACAGTGAATAATACTTACTCTCTAAGTAGCCCCACTGAAATATACGAGAGTGCTTACAGAGGCCATGATTGAGCAAAGCACTTAATCATATGTTTAAGCATGTTGACTTAAAGTTAAGTACGTGCTGCAGTGCTGGGCTGAATCAGGAACAGAGTAAAATACTATTCAACACAAATGAGGATGGCATAATATTGCCAAAAATAATTAAATAAATAAATGAGAAGTTTGTCTTTCATACACCCAAATGATGTAATCAACAGGAGAGATGGGAAACACGTGTCCTTCTTAATGAATGAGTTCTACATCATTTTTACTACTATGATGCATCTTTGTGTTGGGTGCAATATAAAAAATACCTAGAGAGAAACACATAAAGATAGCTATTGTGCATCCTTCGCCTCCTTGGGAATTGAAGCTTGCCTGATCTGATGTTGATGCCCATCCTACACAAATGCCACCTCACTCCCTCCAGGCCAAGGGTGGGAGAGAGTTTTCCTTCCAGGTAGCTCCTCTTTCTTTATTAAAACTTCCAAGTCACATTCTAATAAGAGCAGGTAAAGTAGCCTCTTCATTATATTACTTAACAGCTATGTACTGTTGCAGAAAGACCAATTTAAGAATTAACAAGAGCTGTTTAACTAGTAGGGAGGAGTATTGTAAACAAGTTAAGTGCTTGAATGTGATACCTTTGCTGTTTCAATGTTAAATTCCAAGTCTTTTGGGGATCTTACTTTGCATCTATCACCATATCATCTACACATCAGAGGGCCTTCAGAGTGGGAATAAACCGAGTGAGGAGCAGACAGGTGAGGAAATCCTCGCTTACTACCATCCCAGTCCCCAGCCCCAAAGCAGAACAGGGAAAGCAGGCCAGGGATGGGGAGAGGACAACAAGCAAACACTCGTTCTCTGAAAGACTAAGCGGCATACAGTATCTTCGCATCTAAATCCAAGACCAGTCTCCCATAAATAACACAAGCCTCATCCTAACAATATGTATCCTTTCTCAATCAATTATTACAATGTATGCTGTTTTCCAGCTTAGTTTCAACATTTACAATAGGGTACATTTACCATTGATTGTAATGGGAGCTTCCTGCTTGGAGAAACGGAATGGTCTTCACGAAGTAATGAATATATACCAACCACTATCTAAGCCACTGCATTATTTCCTATATTTTGTCTTCTAAATCCCCTATAGTTTCTTCGTTATTTTTAAACATTATTCCTTTATAACTTTTTAAAGTAAAAATGTTTCCTTTATCAGTTGAGAGAAGCTTTAGCTAAAACCACATTGATCCTCCTTCCATGTTTCCTGACTGAGGTGACATAATAGTTAAAATCCCCAACTCCTCTCAAGATTTCCTCTCTCTATATTTCTGCCTGTTCTTTTGCAACCATGTGATTTCTATATCATAGTCCTTATCAAAGTCTTACCATTTCTGTCTTTCTGATAAATAACGTTACTCCTTTTAACCCCCCTCACGCCTCCACAGATGTCTACCAATCCATGTTGCTTGTTCAATCATTCCACTATATTTTAACTAACACAATTTGGTCATATTCCTCCACATGGTTTATTCTGCCATACTATTTGTATTTCTAAACACATTTCAGTACATATATCTTTTTCCTTTTCCACCCCTACCGCCTAACTTGATTTAAAGTATTTGACACATCTGGAACAGATCAGATTCCTCAAAAGTTGACTCTCAGAAGATGGTTTAAAAATCTGTTTAACCATCTGTTTACTGCTTTAAAATATCATACCCACAGTACTGTACTTTATCTACATGCAGAAAAAGCATGAGATAATGTTGGAGTCACATGTGTATTTCATATGCGACAAGCATTGGTTTGTGGCAAGAAATTTCTCTTGCGGGGGAAATGTATGTAATTTTGTCTCTTCTAAAGACCCACCATTTCGATAAATGCCTCAAAAAGTGAACCAAACAAAAGGTATTTTTACACACACACACACACACACACACACAAATAAATCCCATTAGAGTTGGGTGGATATTTTCAATTTTAAAAAAAAAAATCAAGATTTTTCAGTGGGGAAAATGTTGATTATGCAGAAATTTTTCAATGTTTTGTTTCTGGTTAGTTGGACAATAATCTCTACATCTGCCTGAGCCACCATAGTGTCTCATGGAAATTGCAGTTTGGATACCTCATGCCCTCCATTCTCTCTTATGAGTCAAGCTCCTTAGCCAGACTATATCTCCCATGATGCAATGCAGTGGCTCAGCCAGAGGAAGAAACCATGGTATATCATGGGAGATGTAATTCAGCTGGATAGCTCAACCCACAGGGGATAATGGGGACACGAGGAACCCAAACTACTACTCCCATAAATCAGTATGCAACTCATTCAGATACAGATTAACGTTGACTGACCCAACATGACTGTTTCGTTTTCACAGATTGAATGAATCATTTCATTCTGGGAATGTTGAAACATTTTGTTTTGATTGAAAACATCTCACCACATTTTTTTTTCTGAACTTTCAGGCAGCAAAGTTTCAATCATTTTGACTTTTCAACCCAATTCGGAATGAAAATAAAAGGTCTAAGTATCAAATTCCCCTTGGGGTGAAAATTCCATTTTTCAATTAGCTCTACTCATTATACACACATACACACCATTTCAAGTTATTCCTTCCTCTGGGCTTCCCATTGCGTCCTATTTTCTCTATTTCTTATTAAATTGGGGAGGTAGTTTCTTTGTTTTGTGTCTAGTATAGCACAAAGCATATTGTAAACACATAAAAGTAGTAAATGATAACAATGGCTTCTGTGGTAACTAAGTGTACTATTCTCAACGCATTTAATATTGGTAAACAGGTGGGACTGCCCTCCCCAAATTATTATTCATTATAGCAATGAAGCCTTGTGGTACTTGAGATACAAGTAGATAATAAATGGGATGCATGTTAATAGGATTCATCAAAAATTCAGGCTACAGGTTGATGACATCCTGCTCATGCATTCCAATTCTTCTGTTCCTGCTTTTAGGATTTCTAGCACTACTGGCTTCCAAATTATCTGGAGGAAATCAGAAACAATGTCAGTATTGCAGTCTTGTCCACAAGCTTTAATTCACCAGTCTTCCTTCCCTCTGCAGAGAGAGAAAATATGAAATATTCAGGAATAGGATTGACAATTTACAGGAAATAATGGAAAGTAACTTCCTAGTAGTGAAATTCAGTCTTTTAGGTAGATGGAAATTGCTTCATCGTGAGAAAGTTGCTACAGTAAAAACGAATATCAGATCCAAACTGAACTATTTGGTGAGCATGTGACCCTTGGATATTTCTGAGTGTATGTTCAAAGGAACTGACTGATTGACTGTGGATTTCCAGGTAGTACTTAACCTAGACTAGCTTAAAGGAAGTTAGAACAGTGTTTCTCAACAACCAGTCAGTAGACTGGTGCCAGTCCCCGAGATCTCCCTGACACAGTTTAGGAAGGCAGCAAGCCGGTCCCTGGTATCAAAAAGGTTGAGAAACACTGAGCTAGAACTCCAGTTCCTGCCTTGATCAAAGGACAAATTAATTACCTAGCCCCATGTATGAAACATCCTATTCAGTGTGAATCATGTATTGATGTGGCACTCCTCAAATGTTACTTATGTGGCGATATAAAAGCTGAAACTTTCAGAGCCCATAATTTCCTAAGATGTAAAATTAGATCATACCAATCCTCTTACACAGAAAAGGCAAAGACTGGACATAAATTGCAAGCATAATGAAAAACATCACCCCATTCTGCCTCTAGCAGGCCTTCATTTAGCTAAATCCTCTTCTGTGGATTGGCAAATCTCTCTTTTTTTGACATAAATTGCTGGTATATGGTATTCATTCTCTTGCTTGTATATTGGTAAGTGATGAGGCTAAATCCATAGCAGGAACTTAATTTACCCTAGACCTAATACAAAAACTTCTCCAACTATGAGGCCTTGCTACCTGGTTATCTTGTGGAAAATGCACTCTCTACATCCCTTAGTTCTAGAATGGACCATAGTTCACTGCTTTGCATGGGTCCCTTATTTGTGTGCAAATACTTATGGTTTTGAGAGGACACTAACAACTGTTTAAAGTCTTTAAGTACACTGTAGATTGCTACAGATGCTGATTTCTCAGCCTGCCTTTTGGATAACACAGTTTGTCTATGTTCTTTGAGACAGTGGGAAAAGAGATGGCTTTTAATGGGCTCCCTGGCTGTCAAAAGGGTAATTTGGAGGAATTGGAAACCTAAATTGAGCCCAAGTTTGGCAACATGAGTTTTTATTCGGACATTGGGGAAATTTCCCTCTGTATGGTACATCAGGACAAACTGGATTATTATCACATAATATGAGTATCAGGAACTGTATTGTTAGTAATTAATTCAGTCCAGAACCACACTGCTTTATTTGGTATTTATGTCGTTGTCAAGGACATATGCTGGAGTCCAGAGAACAGTGTGTCCTAGTCTAGAACATTTGTCCTCATGTTGTTGGGAAATTTTTATTTAGTTTTACTTTGGTATTATGTAGAAGTGCCCATGCCAATTTTGCATGTACAGTATAAAGGGATATTCCTGAACTTAGATATGTTCCACTAAAGAAAAGTCTTCAGTAATAATCAGTTTAATGGTAGAAAGAGGAGTTATCTTAAGACATCAGAAGGATAATCCACCTCCAATGAAAGCTGAATAGAAATTTGGACCCCAAAAAATCAGTCTATGAGAAAATAACTAGCAGACTTCGAGTAACAGATGGTATATCTGATTTCATTTGGATTACATTCATTTCAATTAGAGCCACGCTGACAACAATTTATAAACTAAAAATTTAACTCAATGTTGCAAAATTGTCATGATAATCCATCCACCCAGGCACTAAATCTACTCACCTACAATTTACCACAATGACTGATATGGAAATTATAATTTACTCATCTGATTTTTTTTTAAGAAGGCTCGCCCATGGCAGAAGCAACTAGAATTTTGCAACACTGCTTTAACTACAAGGAATTCTAGACACTTGACATTTATGTGTAATATATGATTTTGAGCCCACTTACAGTCTGGGAAAAGCATGTTAAAATACTTCCTTAATGTGTTCACACTTTCTGAATTGTGTTCTTTTCATCCCCCCACCTCCACTAGCTTTCTCTGTAAGTCTTTTCTGAGTAATGCATTTTAACTCATGACTGGTTTGTTCAGGTTGACACTATTGCGGAGTAAAATATATACATATTTCAAAATATCACTGCTACTGCAAAATAAAGAATACAAAGGGATCATATATTTTTGATATTCTGCACCAAATGTCATGAGGACACTTCCCCTCTGACATCTTCTTGTGGATATCTAGTCATCAATTCAAGCTCAACATGGCTAAAACAGAGCTCTTGATCTCCCCCACCCAACCCTTCCCATTATCTCTTTTCTGTATCACTATGGATACCACAACCATCCTGCCTGTCACTCAGCCCTATAACCTGGGCTTCATCTTCAACTCAGACCTCTCTCAAGGTCCTCACATCCAGGCTGACTAAATCTTGCTGATCTTTCTGCATAACATCTCTAGGATATGGCCTTTCCTATCCATCCACACAGCTAGAACTCTTGTCCAAGTTCTCATTATCATGCCTCTTAATTACTGCACTATCCTTCTCTCTGACCTTGGCAAATACACTCTTGCCCCTGCTCATATCCACTCAGAATGCAGCTGCAAAGATCATTTTCCGAGCCTATTGCTTTGACCATGTTGCCCCTCTCTTTGCATCCTTCCACTGACTCCTCCTCCCCTACCACACCAAACATAAGTTAATTGGCTTTACTTTCAAAGCCCTTCATGGCCTATCCCCACCCTACCTATTGTCTCTCATTTGCTATTAAGATGTTGACTGGTGCCTCAAATTGGCCCATGATGTTTTCTTCCATCCTTCCCATCACGCTTAGGGCAAGCTCCTTGTAAATATCCACAAAACTAATCCATTATCCTCCTTCAAATACCTCTTTAAAACTTGACAATGGTGGCTGCTGGTGTGCTGAACCCACAGTCTATCATGCTGACCAAAATTGTCTGATTGTTTCCTTATACTCGCCTGTTAGTCTATCTATCTGTTATCTCTTGTCTTACACTTAGATTGTAAGCTCTGTGGGGCAGGGACAGTCTTTTTGTTCAGTGTTTGCACAGCATCTCGCACAATGGGGTCCTAGTTTATAGCTGGGGCTCCTAGGTGCTATGCTACTACAAATAGTAAATAATCATCATATGCAGTCAGGTGGACCAGCCCTCCTCCCATTCATTTATGAATGCCTGAAACACCTTCCCTTCCATTTGCAACAGTATAATATCCCCATGATAACTACAGCAATTGCCTACATGGAAAAGTAGCATTAGGAAAGTGTTTAGTTATTTTCAAATGTCTTGAATGCACTAAGTGAAAAGGTCAATCACACTTTATCTTGTTGTTCTTCGTTTTTCATTTCCTCCCATCCATTCTGTTCTTTCCTCTCTCCCTGCTCCCTTGCACATGCTTCTCTGCCATCTGCCTTTTGCCTCCTCTCTCCTGCACATGCTGTCCAGCTGCTTGGTTCCCTTCTCCCACTGGCAACTCCAGTCCTTCTGGTGGCAACTCCTGTTTCCTCAAGTAGCCCCAATAGAGGTAATAGGATCAGGGTTCCTTTTTGTTTCCTGAACATCTGTAGAAACAGCTGGAACTAAGAGGAAGAGTCAGCCTCATCATGTGAGCTACCAGCTCTCCAGGGATCAGTAACAAGTGCACCGCAGACTGCAGTTTGGGAACAAGAGACCTAATAAAAATTCAGTGATATACATAAAAAGCCCATGAAGTTCACCTCATTTGTCTGAGCCATTATTTTGCACTCTAGCTGTCCAGTTTTGCCCGAGGATGAAGCCCACTTTCAAGAACATACTCTCAGACCCTTGTTCAATGTCCAAAGGACAGAGGCAGCTTTTTCTAAGGTCCTGCTCCTGCACTAAGGACTGTGCAGGTGCACCACTAGCCCTACATGGTTCTCAGTGCAGGACCAGGGGCCTAAGGCTTTTCCAAGCCAACAAGAACAAGATGACTCATTCCTACCCATCTGACTTTTTCCTCAATCTTTTTAAAGGGATCGAAAGAGAGCTATAAGAATGCTTCGAAGTCTTCCCTAGAGTGAAAGAAAGTAAAGGAGCTCAACCTGTTTATCCAAAAGAAAGGTGAGTTGACCATGGCCTCTGAGTACCTACTGGAGAGAAGATTTCTGATATTACTGGGCTCTTTAATTTAGCAGACAAAGGCATAACAAGATCTAATGGCTAGAAAATGAAGCTAGACAAATTAAGAAATTAGATGCACACTTTTATCAGTGACAATAATGACTGAAAAACTTACCTAGGGATTTGCTGGATTCTCTGATACATGAAGTCATTAGATAAAGATTAGATGTCTTTCTAAAACAGATACTCTAGCTAAACCAGAATTTATGGCTTGATGCCACAATTACTGGGTGAGGTTCTCTGGCCTGTGTTATGCTGGAAGTCAGAATAGATGAACATGATGATCCCTTCTAGCCTTAAAGGTCTATGACTTTACTTTTTCCTGGACCATTTGTTCCTACATAGTTTACACTAGTAATTCAATTCTTAATGCTATAAGCAGTCTCAGTATTATATCTGTTACACCCCTCACTCCTGCTCCATTGATGCAACACACCATCCTATTTCCATAGTGTATTATTAACCTTACCTCTATTAAAATCAAAGCACACAGGCATGGCTGCCCATTTTAAAAGCTTCTCGAAGTGGAAACCTGTCCCATATCTTTTTCTTACCTTGCATCAGGGAATTCAGCCCTTCCTCTATTGCTCTTACCATTTCCTCAATGCCCAACTTGACTCTCCACGGAGCACCACACTTCTTGTATGTGACTAAAAAGAGTTACCGTCTCCAATAAGGAACATTATTTTATATTGTTTTTTCTTCTTCTGCCATCTCTCGCTTCTTCTTTCTCCTGTCCTTCCCTTCCAACCCTCCCTTTCCCCACCACAGTGCTTCTGATATGAAGGGTTAGAAATACTTCTAGCATGCAGCTGTGAATTCTACCAGCAAGACACATCAGACATTAGCAATCATAAGACTTAGTACCTACATAGGAGCTTTTCATTTGCAAACTGCTGTACAAATGTTAGTTAATAAATCCTCACAAAGCACTGCTGTGAAGCAGGCATCTCCATTTGCAAAAGGGAAACCGAGGCACAGAGAACTTAAGTGGCTTTCCTAAAGCCACCCAAGCAGCAGAGCTAGAATAAGAACACAAGAGTTCCTGGCTTCCAGCCATGAGCTTAATCCATCAGCCTAATAACATCTCACTTGTCATGCCTCTCACATACAAGAGATCCTTGCAGAGAAAAGTGGAGGAGGGGGAGTCTGGCTAATCAAAGTTATACTGCACAATTAGGGTGAAATTCACCCCACGCCAGCATAAGCCTATGCACCGCTGATGTCCTAAAACTGGGGCTTAACAGGGACTTAAGTGGTGCATAGGCATCAATGCCAGTCCTCTGCATGGGGTGAATTTCATCCCAATGTGTAATCCTAACTGATAAAATGAACACTGCTCTTCAAGTTGCAGTTGGGTCAGCGTATACTTTTTCAGCAGAGTATAGTTCAGATACACTCTTTTGGTGTGAACTGAAACCTGGCACAAAGCCTCAATTTAGCAACAAAATTTATCATTGAGGGAAGAAAAAGGAAAAAAGGCCAGGAGTGACAGAGCTAAATATGCACTGGTTTGAAAATTCAGTGGTGAATGTACAAACTGGGGAGGGACAAGGGACAGAACAGTAATGAACACATCATTTGACCACACACACACACACACACACACACACACACACACACGGTCATTTTGTGTCTATTAATACCAGTGTACAGTGCTCCCTTTCTGCAACTATTTATAAGGAGCAGGATGGTAAATTTTAAAAAGGCCCCAGAGTGCTAATGTTTATGTAAGGGAGTCTTCTCTGCTTTTACCCAACAATGACAAAACGCCAGCTGTGCTTACTTTTAAACCAGTTAATTCTTTCCATAACGGAAAGCTTTAAGAAAAATAGCACAGCCGCTCTAGTTTCTTAATCTTGTTGAACATCTCCAAGTCATTTTTTTTTTCTCATTAGTCATCTTCACCAGGGCCGGATTAACGTAGGTGCTTTAGGGGCTGCAGCCCGGGGCCCTGGCGCAGCAGGGCTCAGGCAGGCTGCCTGCATGCCGTGGCCCCACGCCGCTCCCGAAAGTGGCCTGCTGCTGGCACGTCTCTGTGGTCCCTGGCGGCGGGCGGGGGGGGGGGGGGGAAATGGGGGAGATTGCCCGCCATACAATTTCCATACCCAGATGTGGCCCTTGGGCTAAAAAGTTTGCCCAGTCCTTTTCTAAAGCCCAGATGCTTTTCATGTGCCCGAGATATCTGTACATTTAAACAGGAGTCGGTTGTACTTTCTTACAGCCACATTTCTATGGAAATGAAATAGATTAACATTCTCTGACCTGTAGTGCAATTATTTAATATATAATGAATTGTGCAAAGAAAATATTTCACTTGTTTTTGTTCAAAGAGGTTGAAATTTACCCCTGTGCTAAAGGGCCCACACAAGACCCATGAAGATCTTTCATAGATTTTAAGATCAGAAGGGACCATTACCATCATCTAGTCTGATCTCGTGCACAACACAGGCCAAAGAACTTCACCCAATAATTTCAAGCCCATAACTTTCAACAGTCAAACATCTCCAGTTCCTAGTTCTATCTGGGTAAATTTTACCCCTGTGCAGACAGTCTGCAAAAAGGCCTATGTAGCACTTAAGCCCCATTTAAAACTTATTTTGAGGTTTTCTAGGAATCTATGAGGTCTAGAACACAAGGGAATCTACACTAGGTAACCCATAAGCAGCTACAAACCTCTCTAACTCTCAATAGCTCTTGACAGGGGAGTTATCTGTATTTCATGCTGAGGAAGGTGACAGGAAGAGAAAACACATATTTGAAATCAACCAAGCATTTCATGAGCCTCAAGGTTAACCATGAAACATAAAAATCACATGGCTCATTTTAACAATTACAAAAGTTCCTTTCAGTACACACTGAGTCAAAAGGTCATTATGATGTCTGTATCATGAAACTTTCTTCAGGAACAAAGTGTGAGTGGAAAACAGTTCTAGGATGAATGAGAGAGAAATTGGTCTTCTTCAAATTAGCTTTAAATCAAGGCTGGATTTCTTTCTAAAAGTTGCTCTCTAGTTCAACCACAAGTTATCGGGCTTTATGCAGATATAACTGGGTGACATTCTATGGCTTGTGTTATGCAGGAGGGCAAACTAGTTGACATTGTTCCATTCTGGCCTTAAACAGATCTATGAATCTGTGACCCATAATATTAATTCTCTCTGACTCAGCCATGAATCTTAATCCCTATTTACATTTTAATACTACTAAAATTCCAAGGGTCTGGTGATAGATCAGTGAAATTTCTAAATCCATTCGAATAGTGAATTTTCATTCCATAGATTATTGTAACAGGTGAATAATAATGGGATGACTGCAACAAAAAGTCTTTGCTGCCATCTACTGGATTTTGTTTTTCTCTCAGTATTTAGTTATTTTCAATTTACAGAGGAAAAAACCACCTAACACAAAAAACAAAGGATAGTTTTGTCTTAACTAGCAAGACAAAAAAATAAGTATCTCTATTTTTCCTTCACTGTACCTTATTCTACTTTCACTGGATTCTTCTTGAACTTGGAATAAAACTTACCACTAGAAAATTCAACAGCATAGATTCATCAAGCTCATAACTTCTGAGTTAGTGATAGTATATTTTTAGAAAGACAAAACACTTCAAGTGATGAATAATCCACTGCAACCCCCGGTAAATTGTTCCAATGGTTAATTATCCTCACTGTCAAAAAGTTGCACCTTATTTCTAATCTTGAATTTGCCTAGCTTCATCTTCCAGTCATTGGATCTTGTTATACCTTTTTCTGTTAGACTGAAGAGAAGTCTACAATCAGAAATCTCTTGTATAGACTGTAATCACGTCAACTCCCTGCAATCAACATCCATGGTGGGGAAGGGAACGTTGGAGTCATTTTTATTTAATACATGTAAAAACAATACTTTAGAGCACATAAGGCAGTAAAACGTATAATTCAACTGGAAAACTTCCATATGATGCTGGTTTTACCTATGTATCCAGTACAAACGGCAATGGCTTGTCTCCAGAAAGGCATTTCATTAAGATCAGCCTAGTCTTTTTGTTTGAAAAGAATAAACTGTTTTAAAAAATTAATGTGTTTTTAATACTTCACTATCCATTCCTAGGAAAAACAGATATTGAACTTTTCAGATACCAAACAAAGCAGGCAATTCATACTTACATTACGTAAGCCCCTGCAATGATTTTCCATGTAATAATTATAAAATATTTACACAGCAGCATAAAACGACGTGTTTTACAGAACACACATAATACACACTCCCTGCCCCCAAAAGCATCTATGAAACAGGCAAACAAAGAACACATGATATAGGACAACAACATGGGTCTTTGTGTTACTAATGATGAGAATAAGGGAGAAGAGATTTCCTGATAATAAAGGAAGGATTTTAAAGGGGGGGGGGGGCAGGGCACATGTTGGTGGGGGTTGAGGGCACTTGTCAAAAGCAATAGGGAGAACCTTATCTCGGTTACCCTGATAATAGAAGTTTCCTTTTATAACAGGACAGGAATTCTAGATTTGGTGGCTCTACTAAGCTTGTGCATGCCACTGATTAGGGGCACACATTGGTTTGGCAACAGAGGGTCTGTTAGCAAACAGTTCCTAGAAGCTAACCACTAACTGCCTGGGGTTAGGAAGAAACTTCCCCTGTGGGTGTTAGTCCACTGCAAGGACTCTTACAGCTTCTTCTGAAGCATCTGGTAGTGACCAATATTGGAGAGGGGATACTGGACTACATGGACCACTGAGCTGATCCGAATGCATAAAGCAATTCCTAATTTCTGGTCAGCAGGCATCAATGATTTGGCTCCGCTGAGCTAGGATTAGGGTGTAAACTACTGGGGAAAACACTGTTCATAAAACGAGATGTGTCAGGTTTTAGTAAAAATTCATGTCTCTAAAAGCTGGAGTGAGACACGCTGCAGTTGTATTCTCCACCAGGAATAGTGGGATAAAAAAAATCTCACTTGGCGTTTACTCCCCAGAGACAGTGGGCTTGTCTTCACTACCGGGGAGATCCACACTGCTGTGTGGATTTAGCGGGTCTAGTGAAGACCTGCTATATCGATGGCAGAGTCAACTCTGGTACTATAGCTTCCCCAGAAGAGTAAGGTAAGTCAACCAGAGAGCGTCTCCCATCGATGCAACGCAGTGAAGACACCGGGGTAAGTCGACCTAAACTACGTAGCTGGAGTAGCGTAACTTAGGTTGATTTACCCCGGTAGTGAAGACAAGCCCAGTGACTCCTGAGGATTTTAATTTGGACAAGAGCTCCCCCTTGTGTTCCAGTAAATGTAGTTTCTTTCCCATTTCTAAATACAGTATAACCTCAGAGTTACGAACACCTCAGGAATGGAGGTTGTTCATAACTCTGAACAAAACATTGACATAATACAGCTTTGAAACTTTACTATGCAGAAGAAAAATGCTGCTTTTAACCATCTTAATTCAAATGAAACAAGCACAGAAACAGTTTCCTTATCTTGTCAAATCTTTTTTTAAACTTTCCCTTTATTTTGTTTAGTAGTTTACATTTAATACAGTACTGTACTGTATCTACTTTGTGCGTGTGTGTGTGTGTGTGTCTCTCTCTCTCCTGCTGCCTCATTGTGTACTTCTGGTTCCAAATGAGGTGTGTGGTTGACCGCTCAGTTCGTAACTCTGGTGTTCGTAACTCTGAGGTTTTACTGTAAATAGGAAACAGCGTTATAATACCACTGGTAAGTCTCGGGGAGAGCTACCCCTGCATAGCCCACTCTACCTGTGCAATGCAAGGGTCCCACAGTTTGTCATCATTAATCCCACGTGCAGTGCACTATCTGGGCCCAACTAGATGAACAGCAGATTGAGTATCAGCCTGGGTTGATTTTTCTTGATTTTGTTAAAAAAAAAATCATAGTTTGTTTTTTAAATGCACCAGTTATTAAAGGAACTAGACTGAAAGCCTTTGGGACTGAAGTCTGTTCAACACAAGGGGTCACAAAAGGGCTGGGAGTGGGCAGAGCCAGGCACAAATACGCTCGTGTACAGGGGGGAATTAAGATGTGCCAGGAAATGGGCTGACACAGTTTACATCCTCCTGGAGCAAGAACATAAGGGAGAGAGTCACAATTCACAATGCTGTGCTCCTTGGGCAACACAACTACGTACAGCCCCTTTCTAAGGGCAGACAACCAAGTACCAGTCTAGCCCTTATACTGCAGCCTCCCTTCAGGGCAGCAACCTTGCCTTTTTTATATCTTAGCAGAAAATGATACACACTAGCAATATGAATAATAGAGCAGGATGATCTGTACTTCCTAACATTCTACACTGTTGCAATGCACGTGTTAAAAGCACAAGTCAGAAAATTCTGTTATAGTCCCCAGAGTAACCATATCGTGGGCCATTTCATTCACACGCAGTAGTTTACTTGAATGTCTATGGTGTTAAGTTACATGCCATGTTATAGGTGTTGTAGGAACAATCAATTTGAATTTCCAATTAAAAAAAACAAATTAGAAAAAGAAAAATTATCTGCGTTCAGAGGTACAGGTGGTCACCATTCCCATTTCACATGCATTGGGCTCTGCTTCTTACAGAGCAAAAGAAATTTAAAACAAGTGACATTGCAGAGCCCCAGAAAGGCCACCAAAAGGGCCAGTGACATTTGAAATAGCCCCCTTCCAACATCACGTTCAAATGGCAATGAAGGAAAGCCACGTGTTATTACAAAAAAAAAAAAAAAAAAGCCAATTGGACTTGCATCTAAATCTAAATCCACATTTAAAACATCCTTGGGAAAGATGCAGTGTGAAACATGAGGGAAATCACAAGGACACTGTGGGAGAAAGACAAATGGGGTGGGGTGCGACGATAGAGGTAGGCATTACTGGCAGAGCGGAAAAGCAGGGAGAGCCAGAGCTGTCCAGGCCAGTTAAGTCTTGGGTGTATGCCAAAGAATCGTTCCACTAACATTCTGGAACACTCACAAGCTTGTACATAGTGGTGAGTCAGAAAGTCCTTTAGGACCTGGAAAGCAACAACAAAAATATTTTCACAAGCCCAGCTACTGACAGAGAGGATTGCCCTGATTCAGCTGACCAGTCGCCAACTGCAGAAGACGACAGTGCAAGCTTGCTGTCAATTTCACCAGCTCAGATGGCTGGCAGCTCCTACAAGTGGTCAGACTGTTGAAGCTGACAAAAAACATTATTTCTGTAAATCCCAGAGGGACTGAAAAAAAGGACATTCCTGATTTTCAGCTACACACAATGACCTTATTTATTTATAAATCAAAGTGTGGGGGGTTTATTCACATGATGGTGGACAGTACATGATCATGGTGGAGCAGCAACAGTTAAAAAAACATTAATCTTGACACTTTAATTATAGGCAGAGCTGGCAGCAATACCTACAGTTAAGCATGCCTATCACTTCCCATTGTTAGCTCCTGTTTTCAGTTGTTTGTAACTTTGCCAAACTTTAATAATTTGGGCTGAAATTTGCCACGGGTTTGTGCTTCAGGATGAATTTTTTGGAAAGTTACAGCACAAATGGTTGAGTCATTTCCAAGAACACGTTTAGGGAAAAACAGAATTTTTGATAACAGTTTTTTGTTTAGTATTTTATCCCATCGTTTTTTGAAGACTTCTAGTTCTTTCACATTTTAGGGCAGGAATATGGCATTTGGCAGGAGGAGAGTCCTAGAGCTTCCAGAGGTGCCTTTTGCTGTCCCCATGAAATTCCATCTAGATTTGGTCAGGTGATGAAATCTCCATTTACAAATGCTCAGTGGAGCTGTTTAGAGACTTGCTGCTAAAATCTCCAAACATTTTATCTGCACTGACCTATCTGCACTGAGCATGTTCCCCAGCATCACACAGCTTAAGCTCCAGATGTAATATGGCAGGAACAGCTGCCCCTTTAGTCTAAAACAGTGATTCTCAACCTATTTACCATTGTGGACCACATATGCAGCTCTCTCTGTGTTATGTGGGCCGCATGTATACAAAATCTATACTCTGTGTATGGCTCTGAGAATGTCACATGGGCCGCAGCTGTGTGCTGATTGGGCAGCAAGCGGCCCGAGAACCATTGGTCTAAGGGATGAAATGCTGGGTTGGAAGCCAAGAGTAGATCAAGAATTCTAGTCTCAGCTGTTCTGATGGCTGTTAGTAATTCTGTGTACTTCACAGCCCTTGTTATTGAGCAAGGCCTCCTACCCTCACCTTGGGAGTCAGACAAGCATATTTCCCTCAGTGAGGTAAGAGAGTTGGCACAGCTGGGTATAGACCCCTGTCTCACAATATGCAGACCCACGTCCAGCCGATTACAGTACACCATTATCAAGGTGCTTGATCAAGGTTTAAGGCAGGTTTGCACCAGTGGAGTGACCTAAATTGATTTTAACATATCAGAGAACCTGATCTAGTCTGCAAATATTTCATGTAGATGTGCTGCAGTGCTTTCTACCTACATATGAACATGCTGAGTTTAAGGAAAAATTGATAAGAAACAGGAAACAGCAGTTAAGCAATAGTTGTAGGGAACAGTATCTTCTCAGAGTGCAGAGAGGTTAACAGTAGTTCATATAATTGGGACCAGTGTTAAGACAATGTCAAGTAAAAAAAATGAAGCAAATTCTGCTTTCAATTACACTGGTGAAACGCAAAGTAAATCAGTTTACATGAACAGAATTACTCTAGATTTATGCTGACATAAATGACGGAAGAATCTAGACCCATTATTTAAAAAAGTAAGCTTCTTCATCTGATACTCAAACATATTAGAGAGACAAGGTTGGTGATGTAATATATTTTATTGAACCAACTTCTACTGGTGAAAGACAAGCTTTCGAGCTATCCAGAGCTCTTCCTCAGGTCTGCTCCGTGTAGCTCGAAAGCTTGTCTCTTTCACCAACAGAAGTTGGTCCAATAACAGGTATTACCTTACGCACTTTGTCTCTCTAACATCCTGGGACTGACATAGCTACAACAACACTGCATACTCAAAACATATTACATTATTAAAATGGAAATAGGTGTGTGTAAGATTTATGGAGTTTACATTTGCATAGCACTGAGCCAAAGCAATGAAAATATCATAGACTAGTTGGCTTCATGCTTATTCATAATTAGTTTCTGGCAAATTTCACTTCCAGATACTTTGCCTACTAAGGCCCCAATCGAGCCAAGCACTTGAATATGTGCTCAACTTTAAATGCTTGAGTGGTCCACTATCTTCAATGGAAGCTTAAAATTTAGCACATGCTTAAATGTTTCGCTGGACTGAAGCTAGAGTCCATATGACAGCACTATGACTGTACAGAGGAAACAGTGGAATTAACTATACATAGTTTTCCGTTGTGTTTGTGTGGGTCTTTTATACAGCAACAGAAGAGCAAAAAGAGCATTAAAAAACAAAAGAGAGGAAAATGTGACTTTTGAACAATAAAAATTGGCAGGAGGATCGGGGTGGGTGTAGAGATTGACACTACTTTTAACTCTCATACACAAGATTTCAAAGTGATGTGTCCTTTTAATATTCAATTTGATGGAAACTTACTTTTACAAGTCTAAATATGTTGTCTGAACTAGCTGACAGGGACTGTCTATTTTTTCTGTTTAACAACATCAAGGACATTGCCAGTGCTATGAGACCAAACCTGCCAACACACACACGCGCGAGTAGTCTTTAATCACAGAAGCAGCTTCGCTGAAGTCAATGGTGCTATTCACATAAGCAGAAGGTTTGCAAAATCAGGTGCGTTAGTATTATTCTTTACTCGTGTTAGAGTAGCTCTAATCAGGCTCAGTGCCCCATTCGTTAGGCACCACACAAATTCATAAATGGCAATAAATGCCCTGAATAATTAATAAGAGTGAGTTGTTTCTCTCAGTAAACATTTATGTAGGATTGAAAGAAAGTTCAGATGGATTTAAATACACTGGGGGACTGAGCAGCAGAATGGCTAATGAAATTTTACATGGCTGATGTAATTCTCATTGCCAAAATCAGTCTAAACATCTAATGTATCAGATGGACTCAGAAACTGTGGGCTTCTCAGAGGAAACAGGCTTGGGAGTACTCATGGACATAGCTTGATGAAGCGCTCCCAGAGTGCAGCAGGAAAGCAAAGCGATGCTCAGATGCACCACAGAAAAAAGATTCAAAATCTGTAATCCTGAATGTTAAAATCCTTGAATGGCTCATGAAGATTTTATACGTTGTTTTGATACTATTATTCTTTTCCTTCTGTCTACTGGGTGTAGGCAGAGCTCTTTACTATAACATAATAAATAATGATACTAAAGAAATACAAAGTATCTTCCACTGAGATTCCCAAAGTGATTCACAAATGTTAAAAAATTAGGCTCAAACCTACAAAGAGCTATGCACATGCTTAACTTTAAACTGTGCGTAGTTCCTAGTTCCACTTAGCCCAACAGAACCAGTCAAGTGAAGCTGGTGTCTTTGCAGGATTGAGGTCTTACTCCTCACAATCAGGGATTTCCCGTGTACACCCCCCTAAACTCCCCCATCCGCCCCGCCCAGCTACATGCAGTGTCAACTAGTTACATCATTGCAGTGTTGCCAGTTTAGTCATTTTCCAACTTCCCCCCATAGGGTGACCAGACAGCAAATGTGAAAAATCGGGACGGGGGTGGGGGTAATAGGAGCCTATATAAAAAAAAGACCCAAAAATCGGGACTGTCCCTGTAAGTCGGAACATCTGAATTTGAGGGGGGGATAGGGTGACCAAACACCCCCTCTAATTTCAGTTCCTGGGGAAGACTCTGCTCACAATACACATGTCATGAAGCTGAAATATTATTCTATTCCGCAGATAAGGTAACTGAATCACAGAAAAGTAAAGTGAACTTTCCAAAGGTTATACAGAAATAGATCTTCTAAATCACACTTTTCCTGTACACAAGATCATCCTTCCCTGCATATGGGCCCAGATTATCAGCAAGTGTGTATCACCATAGCTTCAAAGGAACTGCTCCAATTTATGCCAGTGAATCTGGCCCTCTCTCTTTCCCAGATTGCGCATTCCAATATATAGTGCAGTGTGTACTGTGCTTAAATTTCAATAAAGTTATATATTGTAAGAGATATAAAAAAAGGCTATATAACAATGGAAAACACCCCCACTGGAATCCAGTGACCAATCAGGCTACTTCAATTTGTGAAAGACTTAGCGGAGAATAAAAGATGGATAAAGATGGACAAAACTTTGGTATGGAACTTACATGTGCAAAGAGGTTACAAGAACTCAAAATGTCTAGCCTAAAACCCTCAAGCATGTGTCCTTGTAAGGTTACAGCCCCATACCAGTTAATTCTGAACAGCGCAAAGTGTTTGTTATTAAGGAGACTGTACTGAAGAATCTTAAAGACAGATTTTGCAAAGAGCCTCAGAGGGAATAAAGTAAACTATGGCACCTTAGCCCGATATTTGTGCTGACCAGCAGCCATGTTCCCTTGTCCCATGAACCTGTTATATCTCACAAGCTAAGCAGAGGTGGGCTAGGTCAGTATTTGGATGAGAGATACCTAAAAGGAAATGTAGGTGCTATGGGGAAGTAGCAATTTCAATTCAGCGGGTGGCAACCTCCCCTTTAAATCAATATCGAAGTGATACCACGATATGGGATTAGACAGCTCTGTATTGCTCTGGTGCCATCCTTCAGATGAGACGTCAAACCAAAGCTCTGACCGCTCATGGTCATGAAAGAAACAGGGCATCCTATTATAAGAGCAAGCACTGCTGTCCTGGCTGAAATTCCAAACTCAGGTAACTACACTCTACCTATCTAGAATGTCTTCCGTTGTTCCAATCGGACATGGTACTTTACTTTGTTTTCTACCTTAAATTGTTGTGTAGTTATTGCGTGTTGTTAAGCAACAGCCATGATGCACCCAAAAAATGGCTTCATTTCAGTGGTGGAATAAGTAATTCCTACATCTCTTATCTACCTCACAGGGGAGTTGTGAGGCTAACTAATATTTGTGAAGTGCTTGAGGTCCTCTGAAGACAGTCAAAAACAAAGTACTATTAAGATTAGTACAACCTGTTGAATATGCTGTTAGCTCATACTCCCTAGTCTGGCACCTTTTCCTATCAGCAGCTTTCTTGATCCAACAAATAGTTACACTCCCATTTCATTCAAAATAAGGTCACTACTATCTATTTATATAGCTGCTAACTCCACTTCATGTAGTGTGGTTACCATAGCTCCCATATCCAACCTGGAAAAGCTCTTTATTCTTTGTATGGATTTTTTCCAAAAAGCTATGGCAGGTCAGAGGTGAGGGCCATCACAGAGGCATGGGGAGGGGCTGGTTTCTTTCCATTTTATTTTGTAACAATATTGCTTACACCTTGCCCACTCCTTCCCCCTGGCAAGTTATTTTTTGTTTGTTTGTTTGTTTTTTACTCCACTTGAACATTGACATTACAGCTGTTTCACAACTTCCATTCATGAGAAAAGAAAAAAAGGAAAATAGAAAAAGGAACAAAGCTGTCTGGTTTCCGACATTCCGTGGGGAAAGGAGGGAGAACACTGCAAATGCAACTAACATGTAAAAAAGAAATAGTTCAGAATGTTAATCTGCAGTAATTGACACTACTTGGTTGGGGGAGGGGAAATGCTCAAGACTGGCATAGGATAAAAGCATTTTTAGATCCATCGAAGACAATTTACACTTTTAAGATTGCTAACACGCTCTGGAGTTGGAAACATATGCTTGTTCCCATGTTCTTTTGCAAATCACTGCTTTATCTTTAAAAAAACAAACAAACAAAAACACACACACACCATGAACTCAAAGTAACAACACTCATACTTCTATAGAAAATATGCCCAGTACGTCCCTAGCATTAATGTCTTAAACTAGTTATAATACACTTATTGCTGTGAAATTAGAAGTCAGTATGTGTTATTGTTTTAGTGCCCGGTTCGAAAAACAGTACTGGGTATAGTATAAACAGTGTGCCTGGTGGTAAGTATTTGCAGAGTCAGGCCCGTAAAAGCATTTTATTCCTGAATGTTGTCAGCACCCTTCAGCACCAAACACCCTTCAGATATCAAATTCTGCACTCAGACACAACGCGCAATGCAATGCCCTGTTGAAACAAACTGACAGCTTACTCTCATGTATCTCAGGGCTGGTCCACACTGGGGCGGGGGATCGATATAGGAAACGCAACTTCAGCTACGAGAATAGCGTAGCTGAAGTCGACGTTTCCTATATCGAACTAAAAGTACTTACTTCGGGTCCACGCGGCGCAGGCAGGCTCCCCCGTCGACAGCGCTTCCTCCTCTCGGCGAGCAGGAGTTCCGCAGTCGACGGGGGAGAGCTTCTGGGATTGATCTATCGCGTCCAGATGAGACGCGATAAATCGATCCCAGAAGATCGATCTCTACCCGCCGAATTAGGCGGGTAGTGTGGACCAGCCCTCAGGATAGTACTTGGCCTTTGGTACATGCATGCTATTCCTAAAAACCAAACTGCTGTCAACATCAAAACAAGATGTTCTAATAAAACCAAACACACACATGCACACACACACTTCTGCTTGGTTGGGAAGAATCAGAGGGGACTGAAACTATTTTTTCAATATAGGAAATAAAACTTACTAAACCAACTCAGCTCTAACAAAAAGACTGTTTCAATAAAACATCCCTTTTATGCATGAAACAATGCTGGCTACATAGAATAGCACAATTTATTGTCCAAACAAGGTCCAGAATAGTTTATTACATTTGTTACTTCTCTGAGGTGCATAAAATTCAAAGCCTACCCAAGCTGCAACTTCAGCAAAGAATCAACACACTACTGAACAAGTTGACTTCCAAGTTCTGAGAGCAGAAAGTACAGGGCATAAATTACTCTCCTAGAAATAGCACTTCCCAGTAGTACTGTTACATTGGAAATTAATTTTATTTTCTTCCTCAATTTGACTTTTTGATACTGTAGCCAAGGGGAACTCGGCTACACACTTGTTCATTTTATATTTATGTAGATGTCAATCAAAAAGGGGAAAAAAGCTGTCTTTCAAGATCCTTTGTTCATTGGAACGTGCCCTATTCTGACCCAACAGAGGAGAAGCACACTTCCCTTAATAATACACTTGGAAATTTAACTCTGCCCTTCACCACATCCCACATCTTCCCCTGAACCTTTCAGAGTGATCTTCAGCCCAACAAACCATTCCACAATCTTTAAGTGAAATATTAATGCAACTGAACATCTTACCATTGCATTCAAGTCTGCAGAAAATGACACCAAGTCAGGAATGAAATGCACAGAAAATACTTGCACGGGTGTATCATAAGCTAAATTAACAGTAACCATGTTATATTTTCATCATGTAAATGGCCTTGTGTGATAGATCAGGGTTAATGATAATAATACCTAGCTCTTATACAGGACTTTTCATCTGTAGATCTCAAAGCATTTTACAAAGGAGGTCAGTGTCAACAGCCGCATGTCACAGATGAGGAAGCTGCAGCACACAGAATTAACATGACTTGCCCAAGATCACACACCAGGCCAGTGGCAGAGCCAGGAGTAGAACTCCGGAGTCCCAGCCCAGAGTGTTACATATAATTCATAATCATAGAATCATAGGACCATCTAGTCCAGTCCCCTGCACGCATGGCAGGACCAAGTATTATCCAGACCATTCCTGACAAGTATTTGTCTAACCTGCTCTTAAAAATCTCCAATGATGGAGATTCCACAACCTCCCTAGGCAATTTATTCCAGTGCTTAACCACCCTGACAGTTAGGAAGTTTTTCCTAATGTCCAAACTAAACCTCCCTTGCAGCAATTTAAGCCCATTGATTCTTGTCCTATCCTCAGAGGTTAAGAACAATTCTTCTTCCTCCTCCTTGTAACAGTTTACAAGTACATAAAAGGTTATGTCCCTTCTCGGTCTGCTCTTTTCCAGACTAAACAAATCCAATTTTTTTCAATCTTCCCTCATAGGTCATGTTTTCTAGACTTTTAATCATTTTTGTTGCTCTTCTCTGGACTTTTTCCAATTTGTCCACATCTTTCCTGAAATGTGGCACCCAGAACTGGACACACACAATACTCCAGTTGAGGCCTAATCAGCGTGGAGTAGAGCGGAATAATTACTTCTTGTGTCTTACTTACAACACTCCTGCGAATACATCCCAGAATGATGTTCACTTTTTTTGCAGCGTTACACTGTTGACTCATATTTAGCTTGTGGTCCACTATAATCCCCAGATCCCTTTCCACAGTACTCCTTCCTAGGAAGTCATTTCCCATTTTCCCATTCATATTTCACATTGTGGAGCCTCAGGGCTGTTTTAACTTATGCTGGCAATAACGGACTACTAGGGGTCATTCTGAGTGTCTGGGATTGCTGGAACGCCATGCTCTCTGGCACATTCACTCATACCCCAGCATGCCCCTAAGATGGGGAGAGATGGGGTGACACGAGGAGCAGGGGAATATAGGGCTGGTTATACCAGTTTTACTCCAGCCACGGATTCCCATATGCAAGGGGAACCCCTAACTGTCTGTTTAAGCCAGCTTTCTGCTTCCTTTGCACTGCCAAGGTAATGGGAATGGTACACAGCTAAGAATCCTGTCCATTGTCTCTGACATGGTGGCTGGTTGAAAGGGTCAGAGGGGAGAAAGGTAACTCTCTAGAAATAGAAAGTTGTTCTTCATTGTAACTAAACCCAACTGATGCCTATCCAGTCTAGTTGTTGTTGAATGTCAGATTAGATATGCCATGAATATTCTTTTTGTTGTTGTTGTCACGGGATTTTCAGTCTCCATTCTTATTAAAAGATAGATTCATTCATTATTATTATTTGAATTTTTGACTGTTTGGAGATAAAGCCGCTGTGGTACATCCTGGAAGGAAAAGCAACCTTCTGACCTCTTGTGGAGCTATTGTTTCTCCAAGACTATTTGAGAACACTCATTTTAGGCAGCCCTGTAATGAATACAATCCAGATCCTGGCTGTGGTCAGTAACAGCTCAGGAAAAGTTGACTGAGTGGTGGTAGGAATAAGGGATCTCACATTTTACTTTCCCCTTGAAAAGCAGATTTGCATGCATCTGACATTAGAAAACATGAAGGTCAAGATTTTCAGAAGTAACTAGGGATTTCGGGTACCTCCATTTTTGGATGCCTAGCATGAGGCACCTTCGAGAAGTGGGAGCTCAGCATTTTGCGAAAACGAGGCCTCTTAAATGTGCAATAAGTTGAGCACCCAAAATCAATAGTCACTTTTGAAAATATTAAAACAAAAACAAAGGAGCTACATTAGAACTAAGAGTCATTTTTTAATCAGTTTAGGATGTTTTGGATCCGTCTCCCTCCCCCACTTTCTGCACTGCTAAATCTTCTGCAAAGCTGCAGAATAGTGAACACTGATATATAATTGGCCTTCAGTGGTACAAGAAACTAGAGCGTTATTTTCTTGCTATTTATATTTCCATTCAATTTATCTTTCAAGACAGGGATGTGATTTAAATGATACCCCCCTAAAGTAGACCGGACAGGAGAAGCTGCTACTCTCTGTAAAGAAGGTGGATTTATACTGCTTCCAGGCCCACATATGCATGCTTAGGACTGTCTATAAGGTTCAAAGATGATAATAAACAAGATCATGTACTCAAAACAATTACTTACTGCGATTTTCCACAAGGTCAAGAGCAACATTAGTAGCAATATCCATCCCAGTGTTTATGTATGACTGGCAGTTTTTCAGAGACGATAGAGAAGAATCCACACAGTTGAACGAAATCACTGAACCCCCAGGCATCTTGAAATAATTACCTTGGAAATAACAGAAAAGGGGTTTTAGAGATAAAGTGTTTGGAAAAAGAAATAGAAGTACAAATAACCAACTGAGAGTCCCAACAGCTCTGATCACATGTTGAAGAGCGAGGGTGAAATCCTGGCCCCACTGAAGTCAATGGAAGCTTTGTAATTGACTCCACTAGAGCCAGAATTTCACCCCAGGTATACCAAACATCTACGGTGCAATGCCGAACAGCACTACACTGCAGAAAGTGGCTTGTGGCTTTCACATTCTCATGCACACTGTTTCACTGAAGGTAAAATGCCCACTGATTATAAGGGCTGTTTTGACAAACAGGCAGCCCTCAGAAGAAACAAACTAACAATTGTCACTTATATAGAGACCATCAAACAAAGGACACAACTCTGTCCCAAGAATGCATTCACCAGTAAAATTACCCAATTCCTACACTAAAAAAGAGTGATGTGTCTACATTACCAAAAAGTTCATAAAATTAACAGTCAGTGCCAGTAGCACATTGTGGCTGCTGATAGAGTCACACAAGAGTAATATCAAGTTTTTGCCACCCAATGAACTTCTTTATTTGCATTGCCATAGTTACTGCAGCTCTACCACCAGCAGCCTAGCTCTTTCGCTGCCTTCCCTCTGTAGTTACATTGGCTGCCACATAAGCTCCTAAGTGACTTTTCCCACCTGTAATGGGATTGCTTGCTCCTACAGTTATGCTCCATTGCTCGTCTATATTTTAGTCGTCTGTTTTCCAACCTGAAAAGTTCCAGTCTTTTTAATCTCTCCTCATACGGAAGCTGTTCCATACCCCTAATCATTTTTATTGTCCTTTTTTGTACCTTTTCCAATTCTAATATATCTTTTTTGAGATGGGGCGACCAGATCTGCATGCAGTATTCAAGTTGTGGGTATGCCATGGATTTATATAGAAGCATTATGATATTTTTTTCTTATTATTAAGGGTAAGATTTTGTCACAGAAATTTTTCATCAAAGTCACAGACAGATCACAGGCAATAAACAGGAGTACTTGTGGCACCTTAGAGACAAGTACTCCTGTTCTTTTTGCGGATACAGACTAACACAGCTGCTACTCTGAAACCAGGCAATAAACAAAAATTCACGGAAGCCCATGACCTGTCCATAGGGGAGGGGAACCGGACAGTCCAAGCCCCACCAGGGGGGCAGGGGTGGCTGAGAGCTGCTCCAGCCCTGCCAAAGCCGAAGACGTCTCGGAGATCCATTAAAGTCACGGAACCTGTGACCTCCATGACAAAATCATATCCTTACTTATTATCTATCCCTTTTCTAATGGTTTCCAAGTTCCCCAATTTTTGTGTCATCTGCAGGGCCCTACCAAATTTACGGCCATGAAAAACACATCAGAGACCATGAAATCTGAGATCTCCCTTCGTGAAATCTGGTCTTTTGTGTGCTTTTACCCTACACTATACGGATTTCACAGGGGAGACCAGTGTTTCTCAAATTGGGGGTCTTGACCCAAAAGAGAGTTGCAGGGGGGTCGCAAGGTTATTTTAGGGGGGTCACGTTATTGCCACCCTTATTTCTGTGCTGCCTTCAGAGCTGGGCAACCGGAGAGCGGCGGCTATTGGCCAGGTGCCCAGTTCTGAAGGCAGCACCCAGCCAGCAGCAGCACAGAAATAAGGGTGGCAATACCATGCCATGCCATCCCTCCTTCTGTGCTGCTGCCTTCAAAGCTGGGTGGCTGGAGAGTGGGGCTGCTGACTGAGGGCCCAGCTCTGCAGGCACCAGTGCAGCAGTAAGGGTGGCAATACCATACCAGGCCATCCTTACTTCTGCACTGCTACTGGTGGCGGCTCTGCCTTCAGAGCTGGACTCTCAGCCAGCAGCCGCTGCTCTCCAGGTGCCCAGCTCTGAAAGCAGCATCACCACCAGCAGTAGTGCAGAAATAAGGGTAGCAGTACTGCAACCCCTCTACAATCACCTTGTGACTCCCCCCAAACAACTCATTTTTGGGTCAGGACCCTTACAATTACAACACGATGAAATTTCAGATTTAAATAGCTGAAATCATGAAATTTATGATTTTTTAAATCCTATGACTGTGAAATTTACCAAAATCGACTGTAAACTTTATCAGTGATGATTTTATGTTTTCTTCCATGTCATTGATAAAAATGTTAAATAGCACAGAGCCAAGAACCAGTCCCAGAGGGACCCCACTGGAAACATAACTGCTTGATGACAATTCCCCAGTTGGCCAAATTTTAATCAATTTAATATTTGCTATGTTAATTTTATATCCTTCTAGTTTTTTAATCAAAATGTTGTGTGGTGCCAAGTCAAACGCCTTACAAAAGTCCAAGTATATTACATCAGCTCTATTACCTTTATCAACCATAAACCCATCAAAAAAAGATATCAAGTTAGTTTGAGAGGATCTATTCTCCATAAACCCATTTTAGCACCTTATGACAAGAAACTTCTTTATTTTACATGAACATTTAGATTCTGCAGAATGTGTCAGTATCCGTCTGCCCCGTGACTCAGTTTCCCCATCTTTAAAACAGAGATTTAAAAAAAAAGACCTTTGCAACACTTTGAGATCTATGGATGAAAAATGCCAACTATCCCGGATACTCCCAAGGCTACCCTTCCAGACACTCAGTGCTCCCCTTTGTCAGGGCCAGAGGTTGCCTGTCAGTTATTGTCCTAGTGCTGATCCCCCATCCCCTCCCACCCCAGGTCGGTTTCCAGGTGAAACATGCCAAGCAAAGAGCTCTGCTATCTCGGCCTTCACTTCACATCTTGGGGCCACACCACAGCATCTCCCTGGCAGGCATAGAGGTGGCAGTAGTGCCACCACTAGCCTGAGCCATGCCAGAGGGAGCTGCAAATGCCTCAGGGGCAACATGTGCACCATGCTTTGGGAGCACCCACACTGAGACTAACCTCACTGGGTAACATCACACACACCCCCAGCCAAAGCGCAGTGCTTGAGGGGAGGCCTACCAGCCTCTTGCCCATTGCGGGCAGCTTCTCCCTCCCCAGAAGAGAACCTCACCGGCCCCACCAGCAACAGCCCCCCGCCAATCCCAGCTCTGCCCCGTACCTCGGCCGGGGCGGGGCGCCCGCAAGGCATCGGCCCCCCTACCTGGTGCCAGGGGCTCAGGCCCTGAGGCGGCTCCGCGGGCAGGAGGCCGCGCTCGCCTCCGTTCCTATAGGAACCGCAGCCGCCAAGGGAGGCGAGGACTCTCCGCGGCGCAGGCGGGCACCGAGCAGGAACCGACTCATCAGCCGGCGCCTGTGCACATGACCCAGGGCCGCTGGCGTGGGGTGGGCGGGCGCTGCACAGAGGGCTTCCAGCGAGCGGCCTCCGAGCTTCCTGAAATCGCCTGCGAGTGCCCACCAGGCCTGGCCCGGGGGAAGCCCGGCTCCTTCCTGGGCAGAGAGGCAGCCCGGCCAGCAGCAGGGCGCGGCGGGCACAGTAAGTGTGGGGTGGGTTGGCAGGCCCAGGTAGGGTGACCAGATGTCCTGATTTTATAGGGACAGTCCCGGTTTGGGGGTCTTTTTCTTAAATAGGCTCCTATTACCCCCCACCCCCTGTCCCGATTTTTCACATTTGCTGTCTGGTCACCCTAGCAGGGCATTCTTGGGGTGCTCATATTTAGGGTGGGGATTGGGAAGCAGGGGCTCTGCCTCACCCCTTTGGAGGGGGGGTGTTGTGATTTTGGAGGGTGGATAATTGAGGGTTAATTCTGGGGTGAGGGGGTTCTGGGGCTGTATCCTCGTCCAGGGAACTCCCTGGGCAGGGGGCTGACTGTGATGGTGGGAGGGTGACAGTGTCATTTTGTGGGTGTTGTTTCCTGGGTGTGTGTGGGGGGGTAGGTTGTTGTGTTTGTGAGGCACTGGGGGCATTTCTCTTGTGGGGAGGATAGAGCTTGAGTACCTGGGACTCGTAGGTTACCAACCCTCTAGGTAGGGTGACCAGATGACCTGATTTTATAGGGACAGTCCTGATTTGGGGGTCTTTTTCTTATATAGGCTCCTATTACCCCCCACTCCCTGTCCTGTTTTTTCGCATTTGCTGTCTGGTCACCCTAGATTGTCCAGAGTCTCCAGGAATTAAAGATTATGTCATGTGATGATAACCTCCAGGAATACGTCCAACCAAAATTGGCAACCCTGCCTGGGAGATGCGGGTTTGGTGCGAAGGGAAATTGCTAAATGCCAGTGAGTGGGGGAGGGGAAGATGTTTGTTTCAGTGCACAAGCCGGAGGTGACAGGTGGGATGAAAGCCAGTGAGTTCTTCAGTATCGCCTTGAAACATACTGTACAAAAGTCATTGAGTGCTAAAAGGAGTCTTTAATATTAATCCAAAATAAGGGCCTATCTCTGTCCCAGTGAGTAAGACTTAACCACTCTGCAAGTTACTTATTTTGGACCATTAACTGTCTTGTTGATTTTGAAATATTTTAATGTGACATTCATTTAAAATCAAGAAGCCATGTTAGACTGATGAGTTGCATTTTTGGAGGGTAGGGAGAGGCATAATTTAAGGCCCAGTCCTGCTGTCCTTGATTTAGGTCCCGATCCTGCAATAAGCACTGCATGGGCAAACTTCTGCACCCAGGCAAAACTCATTCCAGGGCTGTGTACTTAAACAGGAGAAAGATTGGGCCCTTATTAGGTATGCTGTGGTAGAGTGGGTTTAAAGGAGAAGCTGTCAACTTAAATTTAGCTCAACACTTTTTTAAAAACAAGCTTTTACGAAATCTAAAATCAATACAAAAGTTTCCACAGATGTTTTTAAAAATGAAAACAGTTGTCTTTAACATTGCTGCACTAAATATCTCATAGGGAAAGTGACCATAAATAAAAGTGAAACTGACTGTTGATTTCCCTTGGCCAAGCTGAGACACATGCAAAAATTAAACAAATTGTTTGTCTCAAGCCTGCAAACAATTAATTTTGATTTCTTATTCATACTTTACATATGATTGTAGTGACTGAAACTATATGAAAAAGGAAGTGATTGGACAGTTGTGATTTAAGAGGCTTTGTTTGAACTCCTATAGCTTGTTCTCCAGTGACTGTTGTAGCCTACAGGATTGAGCTCAGACTGAGTTTCTGGACACCTAGGTTCTCTTCCCACCTCTGTCACTGACTTGCTCTGTCATCTTGGGCAAGGAATATAACCTTTCTGTGGCTCAGTTAACTTATCTATAAAATAGAGATAATTATGTTTACCCCTTTTGTAAAAGAAGACTACATATTAGATACACTGTGAAATATACTGACACCACCATGGAGATATATTTATACCCCATATGTAAAATGCAGCAACATATTTGTTTGATTTCTTATAATGTTCTCCCTGGTACAGGGATTTGACAAATATAAACACTTCATCTGGTTAAGGTGATTTTGTTTTTTGGGGTCTTTTTAACTGGATAAAATTAAGATTCCTGACTTGGAGAGAGATCGCTATGACCTAGAAATGTGAACACAATAGAAAAGGTGTCTATGTAGCAATGAATAAATGATTGGCCCTGAGCTGCAATTAGCTCCCATTCATGTAAATGTTTATCCACATTGCTGTAGCACTTTTTTTAGTTGTATTGTGTTATAGATCTAAGGTGGCTGTGCTATTCTTAACTCATTTTATAAAGTACTAGCTTGTGTCAGTATCTTGCTTCTGCTGCATGGCTTGTCATCTGCTTTGATCATTTTGCCCTTTAGCAGCTGTCCAGAAATCTTTTGGTAAAGGAGATTGTGCTACAATTTCTCATCTGATCTCGGAGTTGGCTTAGCTAAGCGCTGTATATATGCGGAAGATACACTACAGTGCTTATGTACTTCAGAAATTGTGAGTAGATGGCAGATGAAAAATAGAGTTCTATTACTATAGTTTTTTCAGAGTTGCTTTACTATCTATAGATTGAGCCATTTAAAATATGCTGAATGTGCGGATTTTTGTTTTTACAGGTAATTTAAATGGAGCATGTAGTTTTCCAGTTAGACTTCTTTCTCCAAATGACTTGAAGATTGAAACTCAAAAACAGACTGCAATATCACTACTCTGTCACAGTCGTCTTCATGATGGTTGATTTTCTAGCTGAAAACAATCACTGTGGCCAGGCAATTCTTCGGATTGTCTCTTGTGGAAATGCCATCATTGCGGAACTTTTGAGACTATCTGAGTTTATTCCTGGTGTTTTTAGGCTCAAAGACAAGGTTGATCAACAGAAGTATGGGGATATCATATTTGATTTCAGTTACTTTAAGGTAAATATTACTCTGCCTTTGTTAAATCTCTCTCGAACCATCATTTTCTTACTGGAGCACTATTTCTCTAGGGCACTGTTTCTCAAACTGGGGTCTGCGGACCCCCACTCATCAATTCCTCCCCCTCCCTCCCCCCCAGCGCCTCCTGCACACCAGGGAACAGCTGTTCAGCGGCATGCAGGGGGCTCTGGGAGGGAGGGGGAGGAGTGGGGACGGGGCACGCTCGTGGGAAGAGGCAAGAAAGAGGATGGGCAGGGGTGGAGCCGGGGCGGGAAGAGGTGGGGTTGGGGTGGGCCTTGGGGAAAGAGTGGCATGGAGTGGGGGTGGGGCCTGGGGCTGAGCCAGGGCTTGGGGATCTGCAAAAAATTTTAAATCAAAATGGGAGTCCTCATGTTGCTGAAGTTTGAGAACCACTGCTCTAGGGTGTTTTAGCCTTTTGGTATGCATGTGTTAAACCTGCCATTCTTGAGTAATTAATTGTGTTAATTACTATCAAATGTAAGAGTTTAATAAAATAAATTTTATGCTGAATTTGGTATTGGCAATAAATTCACCCAAAGTGAGGTTACAATTTGGATATGCCTGCACATTAGCTCTTTATTGCTTGAGTGAACTAAATCCAAAAAACTTCATATCACACCTTTTCCCCTGCCTTGTTTATTCCTGTGAGTCAGAAACAGAGTATAGTCTAGATCTTGTATTTGGACAACAGGAATTAGATTTTTAATTCCATTGGATCCATCAGATCATTTGAAAGAAGGATGTGAGGAGAGAAAAGGGGGATGGTATAAAATGCGCACTTACATAAGAAATCCCAAAAAACACTGGTTTTGAAAAGTTGTTGGGTTTTCCCAGCTGAAAAAGTGGAATTAGGCCTTTTTAATTATCTGAGGGATAGTTTAGTACTTAAAATCTCACTTTAGACAGAACAAGCAAATTCTGAGCCTGTCAACAATGGCTGTGTTTCTTCTGGTAGTATCAGGAGATTCCTGATGCATTTCTGGTTGCCTTAACCCTGTTCTCTATCTTCTGCTGCATTGAAAGCTACCTTTATATAACTTCCTTTTAATAACAATTCTGCGATGGTTCTTTCTCCATTAGGTCTGTTCACGTGTGCTGAACTAACAAGCATATGCAGGATCCATGGCCAAGGAGGATCCCTTGTTTCCCTTCCTGGGTTTAACTTCTTAAAGTGCTTTCACTTTGCTGTTTTTCAGGACAGTTTGGGAAGGGATCTTCACAGTGACTAATTTGCCTTTCTGTTTCTGAGAATTGTACAGTAAGAGACCTCTGATCACATAACGGTATTTTATAGAAAGAGTGATGAGCTCTGAGCTTGGATGGGGAATCAGGAGCTCCAGTTCTAATCCCATTTATGACCTCATTTTCCTCAGTGCCTAAGGGAGACTGAGGCACAAATAGATTTAAAGTCACATCATCAATTCGGAAATCATACTTTTGTCTAAAATCCTCACTATACAAGTAACATCTAAAATCATTATATTTGAGATAAAAAATGATTTGTTTCCGTTTGTTTACTTTGTGCAATTGGCAGCACTTTATATACTGTCAGTTTCATTGCTTTACCTGTATTGTCAGTCAGTCCTTGTGTCCTGCATGTGTGGATCTTTCACACAGCACCAAGAGAAAAAGAAATATTTTTAAAACTCACAAAAATTGCCATGAGGACCTATGCTGCTGTTAGACTTCAAATATCTTTTTAAGTTACTTATTTTATAAAGTTCAAGTTAACAGCACCCTTTGCAGCTGTTTCCTCCCTTCCCCGCCGTCTGTAAACACGTACCTACTCTACAGGTTTATTTTGAGGAATAACATGAGGCCTGGGCCTGCCAACCCACCCATAGTTCTGCTGCCTTCAAAGAGACAATATGGATTAGAAAAGACTAATTATGTGAGCTGCTGTTTGAAGAATCTTGCACTTAAGGTCATAGAATCCAGCCTTAATATGGGAGGATCAAAAGTATTAAGAGTGGAATTGTGGCTCCACTGACGCCAATGGCAAAGGTCTTCCTGACTTCAGTAGGACCGTTTTCACCCAAAGTGTTAATTACTGTGTTTGCAGTATCCATATAAGAATTCCTAATAAAATGTAAAATCCATCAACCTTTCATTATAGAATTGATTTATAAGTACAAATGTCCAAAATATCTTTGGGGGGAAGATCTAATTGTGAAACCAAAGTTAGTTGAACACACCTTGGCAATGGTATTTTTTGGTAGTTAAGGTGGATGCAATTGCTAAATACATAATTATTTCATGTACTGTTTCCTACAGCAAACAGTCATAATTCTGATCAATGTTCTTTAATAATTTTTAAATCAATTTCCTCTTCTTAGGGACCTGAGATCTGTGAAGGCAAGTTGGAAGCCAAACCTGAGTTACTGGATTTAGATGAAGAATTTCGTGAAAACAACATAGAAATTTTGACAAGATTTTATCTAGCATTTCAAAGTGTCCATAAATATATTGTAGATTTAAACAGGTATGTGTGTAAGATTTGTTAATGTAGTGACTCCAGTAACTGTATGATCTTATTTTGGCAGAAAAAAAAAATTATTTCTGTTACTTAACAGCATGACCTGCTGTAATGAACACTGTATTATGCTTCTGTCACTGTGTCCAACATGTTGATGGACCTTAGGCAAGTTACTTCACCTGTGCCTCCCTTTCCTTATGAATAAACTGGAAATGATGATTCTTGCCCATCTTTGTAAAATGTTTTTGACATCTGTGGATGAAGGGAGATCTATTATTATAAAATCATTTTTTTGGTGTTGCAAAAGAGTAT